>NC_070590.1:26402261-27002261 GCF_027409825.1 Scomber japonicus | reverse complement strand
CTATTAATCACACCTATTACTGTTATTATTATTATTATTATTATTATTATTATTACTACTAATAATAATAATAGTATAGTATCAATTTTGCTGTTCCAGGTTTCTATGGGATGTGTTTTACCCCAAATTTAAATAACTGTCAAGTACTAGATGAGTAAATATTAAAGAAAGCCATTTCTTCTGAAGTTAAGTTGATCACAGATACTCATACATTTGACATTTATTTCACTAAATCTTACACATTGTTGTTTTGCAGTTTGTTAATATCTCAAGTGCAACCATGCCAATTCTGAAGAAGCTCCCAGGAAGGTCCAAGAGCTGCAACGAGTTCCCCAGAGTGAACGGTGAACTGATCCTACCCAAGCTGGACTTGGACCTGAGGGATTTGAATGATCTCAATGATCTGAATGAGCTGAAAGACCTGAAAGACCTGAACAAGAACCTGAATCCCTTCGAGGATGTGGACCTGGATGAGGATGAGAGGAATGGAGGTGACATGGGTCTTATCATGGGGGAGGTCAGGGGTAACATCCAGCTGAGGTCCTCCCTTGATGGAGAAGAGGAGGAAAACGAGGTAAATGCAGGGAGGCATGGGGCTGGGAACCCTAAAGGAAGGCCTCTCAGGGGAACCCTAGAGCGGATCTGTGGAGTGTCACCGCTCAAAACCCTTGGAAAACTTGGGAAGGGTCTCCGCATATCTGGACGCAATGTATGGGGGAACAACTCCCCCCATTATAGCCCTGGAGACTCAAACACACTCCCACCAGAGAGGGAGAAAAAGAAAGGACTACGCAGGAGCTCCGAAGGAAAAATTATGACTCTGCTCCGGTGAGGAGGGGTGGGAGGAAGAAGAGTTCACTTTTGTGTTACAGTCATGAATTTATTCAAAGGTTCTCTAATAATGAGTGTCATCATAAGGTATACAATATATAGAGCCAAGGAACCACTTGATTCTTTTAAGATTAAAAAGGGAAAAAAGGTTTTTATAGCACCATGAAGGTTCTATATAGAGCCACACTGTTGTTATAAGAGTCTCTAGAAGGCTCTGCTACAATACATTCATTCTTCCACTGAAGTTAAATAAAATAGTGGATAAACTTGTAATAAAGATTATAGAGATTATATCAACACATTTGAGTCAACAGCCAAAGGATATCTGTAAAATAACAGTAATCAAATAATATCAAAATTATCCCATAAAAGAGATATGTTGAACAATACATTGCTAGCTCTTTGATAGAAAAGCTGTTATACAAATCAGAAAGTCAAGGCCTTTTGAACAGCTGAGTTCTGCAAGTGTTACGTATTAGCGTTTAATGTCCTGAGTCCCAGAGGAGAGGGTGAAAAACTGAAATCCCTCATTACTCTTGCTGGTTAATAACAGAATAGCTCATATAGTGTGCTTATATCCTGAGGTGTTATGCAATATGCTATGGAGGTTGTTGATCTACGGAACTTCTTTTGTTTTTCAGTGACATGTTGTGTACTTGCTGTGCTTTCTGAATGGGACTATTTTTAACTGAGGCAGTACTTCACACTCAGCAGCAGCACAGTTTAGCAGATGTGTGCATATGTGGCATTCCAAACATAGTAGCCACTGGGTTGTACTGTACAATACAAACCACTGTTCTTATAACTGTCATTCCTAATCACACATTCTTATGCCAATCATGCATCATGAGATAGTATATATTTTTATATGAGCTCCTTTCAGCGGTAGTCACTTGTGTTCTTTATTGTTGCTGTGGATGCTGTGTAGCTTTACAGGTCGGCGTAAGGAGGAGCGCAGAGAAAGCCTGCCCTGCGGGGACCTGAGTGCAGACAGTGAGGCGGAGGCTTCCAGACGGTCCTCCTTCCTCAGGATGGTCAGTCTGGGCAAGCTGAAGAGAGAGTCCATGTCAGACAAGGCTTCCCAAGAGGCAGAGGAGGAAACAGTTGAGGAGGAACCGGTGGTCAAGACCAGAGAACCCCTCTCAGGTAATAATCAAAAACATCAGGTGTAAAAACCCCAGCCCTTGTTATAAAAAAGTGATCATGATATCTAGAAGACTGTCCTTTGCAAGAAGTTTAGCTTTAATTTGGAGAACTTTGCTCTTATCTGTCAAACTTCAGTGTTACTTCCACCCAATCCTAGACAACTCTCTGATGAACCTGAGAGGTCCCCAGATCCCTGAGTCACTGGGTTCAATCACCAGCAGACTGTGAAATCAGGAAATGACCACATTTCCTCCTACCCCAGGTTCCTCTAGATAGATGTTCAACCAAACTACTGTTCACAGACTCCACAGGGAACCTTGCTAGGAATAGAGGAGTGCGCAGAATGAGCAACAAATAATCCACTTGCACATGCACAGCAACTCAATAACCATTAAGCAGATACACCCTTTCCTACTCTGTGTTTTGTGGCTGACCCCCTTCTTTTTCCTCCTCTTTCTCCCTGCAGTGCTGGAGATCCTGCAGTTGGTCAACCACCGTGATCTTCTCCTGGCCGACACACACATTCAGGAGCTGGAGCGAGAGTGTGAGCTTCTGTCTCTCCTGCCGGCCCAAACCAGTCCCACACTTACTCCTACCCTTTGTCCCAGCACCCCTCTCGGCATGTTACCCCTATCATGCTCATCCTTGGATGAATCCATCAGCTCCAATGCAACACTGGACTCAAGCCGGCGGAAGGCTAAGGATGTGGAGCTCCTGTATGAAGCCCTGCAGAGGGAGATGTGGGATGTAGTGCGGGAGTCCCTGCGTCAGCCCAGCGCTGGTCCCAACCTTGGACTGGTGGTGCTGGTGATTCAACAGGAGGAGCACGCTGATGCAGCCTGGGCCCTCAGAGAGGAGACAAAGCCTGAAAGAGAGGGGCCTCAGACCCAGCCCAGCCAGCGTCCCCGCCGGCTGAAGATGAAGTGGAGGCAGGCTGTGGCAGAGGCTGCAGACTGGAGCCTGCCACACCAGGTGGACACCCAGGCCGGCCAGCTGGCTTCATACCTGGAGCGCCTCAGGAGTCGGATGGTGGATGACCTAGATGCAGCGAGGAGGAACGCTGTGTCCATTTACCCAGAGGAGTTTGCTGCCTTTCAGGTGTATTTGGAAAGTTACCATCGAGCCGTAGCCAAACGTCTTCGGACCATTACCAGCGGACCACTGCAGATCACAGACGTCTACTCACTACTGGACTGGTTCTACAATATCTACAACAGGTAGGTGACCCTTAATGAGTATATTTAATGGAAGCTATGTACTTCAGACATATCAAGCTTCTATTATAAACCAAAAAAGCTAAACTGGTTGTCATTTTCTACCAGGGATGTCCTGGGTACCATCAGCACAGCCACACCCATCCACTATGCCTCTCTGGACCCCATTCTGTCTCAAGACACGGTGGACAGGCTGGAGCAAGACTGCTTGAGTATTGTGAGGGTAAGAAAATTAACATTTGCGTGGCTGTTACTTAGAAAATGTGGATAGCAGTCCAATCTTTATTTTATGCTGTGATTTTTCAGGATAAGGTGACAACAGAGCTGATTCAGGTTCTGGACGAAGAGGAGCGACGATGGGCCCAGACTCTGCACATAGAGGAGTATCAGTCCAACCTAGCACGCTCAGTAATCCAGGTACATTGTTGTCCATCTTTTTCACTGTGAAAAACTTCATGAAAACTTACTTTAAAGGGTTTTTTAACAAAAGATTTACAGCCAAAGATAGAGCTGTCTAATGTCTTTCACAATTCCAGAGGCTTAAAGTGGACTTGGACAGATCTACATCTGTGAACCAGTTTCTAGGGGCAAGAGTGGCTCGCTGTAGTCTCATCGGATTGGCTGATTTTCTCTACAGGTGAGAAATACGAGTTAGCAAAGTTAAAGGTAGTACTGATGTTGAAATGTTGGTCTTCATTAAAAAATTAAGGTGCTGGTATTTTTTTTATTTAGCGATGTCTTGAAAGCAGTGAAGACTTTTTTTTTTTTTGCAAACCCCAGTGTTTCACAATACAGGACATTGTAATTATTTTATAGATCTGAATTAGCATTCAGTAGGATCTCATAAAATCTTCATGTGTTCAGTTTCCAGAGGAAAGTAGAGATGTTTCATGAGACTCAGGCAGAATTTGGAGATCGAGGGGACGGATATGTTTCCAGGACCATAGCTCTGGTCAACTGCTGCCCTCCTCTCAGGTACATAAACAATAACCATTGTTATTCAACGGAACATTGTCATCTTTAACCATTTTTTAGAAAGGATCTCAGTATTTTGCAAAGCTTCATATCTCCTGTTTACCCCGCAGATCCTTTGTGGAGCGCTGCAGGCAGTGTGACCCACAGAGCAGCGAAGAGACGGCACAGAGAGCCAACTCCTCCCTGGACCGGATCATCAACCAGTCTGTTAGGGTGTTGACTGACAGGCTGTTCGAACACATCAGGGTAAGTAAGACATTAGCTTATTCTCCTTTAAAAAGACTCATTCATATTATTAATGCCTAAACATATAAGCAGTATTTTATTGTTGTAACTGATTAAGATTGAACTAACTTTAACTGCTTTTGAGTGAATGTGCTTTGTTAGATTCCTCTGCTGTCCTGTTCTCTGTTAATCAGAACTTGCTCTGTTGTTTTTCCAGCCTTTCTTTGACAAACTGATAAAGAGAAAATGGCTGAACAACACAGAGGCATTTGAGGCCATTGAAGCCAGCATCAAAAAACACTTCAAGAAGTTCAGAAGGATGGAACCTCCACCATATCAGGTAACACCTGTTTGACTAAATAGAGGTGGTGTTTAACATGATTTTAGTATTCTACAGTGTTTGATTGAAGGTTGTTTGCAAATGAATGACACAGACGCTGGTGGGTGAGGTGCACCGGCGGGTTCTGGTGGAGTACGTCCGAGCCATCATGCGGGGACGGGTCATCTGTACATCCTCCAAGATGAGGAAGAGGATGGCTTTTCGCCTACAAGATGAGGCCAAACAGCTTAAAGGGCTCTTTAAGGATCTGGTGAGTGTGGGCACAAAACGTGGGAAATGTCACTGAAGAGATCACATTTAGACTGCCTTAACCTGCAATGGACGTGTGCTCTTTTGTGTGACAATGCACTGTTAGGGTCTCTAGAAAGAGAATAAAATCCAAAGCATCCAAAAACAGAGCTAATAATTGCTTTTCAGGAGGCTCCAAGCATTAAAAATAATTCCAAAATGCTGATTCTTGAAAACACTGAGTAGAGCTGGCACGGAGAATGCAGAGTCTGGTGGCTGTGAATGGAGCCTGACCCTCAAACTTCCTAGGTCAGGAATAACTCAGACAGTGTTGATACAGGAGTGAGCTCTGAAAAATGGCTGCCGTCAGTGAGATGGAGATGGATGAACCGGGCTTACGTTAGCACTCGCCAATGGGGGGAAGAGGGTGTAAAACAACTGGGCCTGACAGCGTAGCATTTGCCCCTTTTCTGTGCGCGAGTTCAAACAAGTGTCCGTCACCTCGCCTGACAACAGGAAGCCGCTGTGTTCAGAAGGAACTTCCTGTTCCTGTCAGCTGGCCGGCTTTGATGTGGCTCTGGGATGGCCTTGATGGCCTTTTTCGCCGAGGAGCGGGATGAAGTGTCTGTGGAAACTGGAAACTTGGGGGTGGGGATGAGTTTTTAATGGCTGTCTAAAAAAGACATCGTTATTTTTAGTGGATGCCAAGCCAAAGAATTCTGCTTTCTTTTTCCTGAGTGTTTGAAGGAAAACAGGACTCAGAAAAACAGAGGTGGAGTTTTGTTATTCACTTAATATATCACCTCAATGTTTTGCCTCTGGCCTTTAGAGGCATTAATCTCTGTTTCCTCTTACGATTCAATTGTTCAGTCATGCCTTTTCTTGGAGATGTGTGTTTAATCTGAGCAGTTATCGCAGTCGGAAGAAGAGGAAAGCATTAATATGAGCAGCGATAACAAGTGCATTCTTTACATTTGGTTTTGACAGACAGCCTGATGTAATGATCAACCCAAAGTTTTTCATTATGGTAATGAATGCATGTACTGTTCTGCTGCATGATAATTAGATATGTTCTCTCTACTTCAGGAATCAAGCTCATCCTGGTTGGACAGCATCATCTGCCACCTTGCTGACATCATTCTCCTGGAGGACACCCCCTCCATCCAAATGGAGGTTGCTGTCTTGGTGAAAGAGTTTCCAGATATACGGTAAGAGTTTAATAACTGTCATGTGTTGGAACGTTTCTGTTGCAACAAGGAAGTGTCTATGAAAACAGAAATTCTCTTCACTGTTCCCCCGAAGGTCCTATATTCTTTTATGCTTACTGCTACACATTCACAGTGCTGTTTTAGGCACTTAGCCAGAGTAAGGAAAATGTAAGAGTATGTATGTTTTTTTTGTTTTTTTTTGTCACAATGGATCAAAACAAGGAAAAGGAGCGCGGAAACATATCTACATTAACTTTGCTATTTTTGGAAAGGAGCATGGGTCTGTTTTGAGAATAGATGAGGCTGAGAGGCCTCAGGGGGGGAGACCCAACTGCTGAGGCGGTTTGTGCACAGATTCAGACTCAGGTGACTGTTGGCAACCTACGACCGACTGTGACGCATAACCCTCGGCGGAGCAGACAGGAAGCTGCTGCCGAGTACTTCCTGTTCCTGCCACCCTGCAGGAGACAGACTGGTGCCACACTTGGAATCAAAGAGAGAGAGGTGTGGAAGAGGGGAGCAAAACATAGTAGTTCAGACCCAGAGACATGCTCGCTCACCACTTGACTCACCCCTTTTGTTTACTGTATGGCATCCCCTGCTGGTATTTTAGGAGAACAAAGACTGTCGGCCTTCTTTGAGTTCTTTGGGTGCTGAGTTCATTCATGCACATGTGACTGTGCCCACACATGGGCATACTCATCAGTCCTCCCAGACTGAACTCTTCCTCTTTACTCACCCCTGTACGCAAATATCAGCTGTTGACTTCAAAGAAATAAAAAACAATGGGCTCTGTGTATACAGAGTTTAAAAGTTCAAAATAATGACTTCATAAATGCTCATTTATTAATGTGTTAATAATGACAGATAATGTTAATCAGTTGTAAGCCTTTAATAAGAACAGTTTAGACAAACATCCCTCAGGACACTTCAAAGTATTATTATTATTATAAAAACCTTTATTCATGAGTTATTAAAGGACAGGTTCACATTTACCTGAATCTTAAAATAATACTCACGTGTCCATATACACGTTGAAGACATTGTCGGTTGCTATAACTGTTTGTACAGGCCACAAAGAAACCCTTTCTTCATTTATCTTCATTTTCAGTGTGGTTTCAGCTTTCTGAGTAAGAGAAAACAAGTGGGTATCTTCCAAAGTTACAGTCTACAGAAAACTCCTTATCTGTGTTTTTACATAGAACGAAAGCAGTAGATTTCGTCCCCCATTAATTACACTGAAATCACTTCAGGAAAGGAT
The DNA here is from genome assembly GCF_027409825.1 of Scomber japonicus. NCBI lineage: Eukaryota > Metazoa > Chordata > Actinopteri > Scombriformes > Scombridae > Scomber > Scomber japonicus. Next base: position 26,994,833 of record NC_070590.1, on the reverse strand, counting down.
TTCTTCATAACCAGAATGGACAATATAAACATTTACAGAAACCAATAACTCTTAACATGTACATTGGAATGTCAGTGTTGTGTTAAGATAAACCTGAATAAATGTGGACTTATCCTTTAGCACTGCACAGGTGGTGGGAAACCAGACAGAATGTTCCTTTTATTCATTTATAGCATGGAATCCGATTCAATAAAATGAGGTTCCGGATTTTGATGTTGCTTCCCAGAAACAAACGTAATGACTCAGACAGATGTGACTCAAAAGACATGACAGCCTTGTTAAAAACTGCATCCAAATCTTATTTCCATTAACACCCGTCTACCCTTCTTCCCCTCATCCTCCCTGTATCCTTCCTCCCCACAGGAAGAAACACGTCTCCACCCTGCTGAACATACGCGGAATGATGCGGCAGGCAGAGCGTCAGGAGATCCTCAACATCGTGAAAGACTTTGAGTGCAGCAGCGTCCTGATGTGCCGGGACCACGCCCTGTTTTCCGACATCCCCATCACCTCAGAGGTGCACTGCATCAGCCTGGGTCTCCTCCGCCTCGCCATGACCGTCACCAACTGGTTCTCAGAGCACCGGCCGAGGCGAAACCACAGGGCAAGCGCCAGAAACGCATCACCTCAACCTTCTGAGAGCCAGAACAATGAAGAAATGAATAAACTTCACAGAGAAGACTAGCTGTTGGTGTTAATGTTAATGTTAGGAAAGTAGTCACAGACCTACTGTGAAGACACTGATGAGATGTACATGCACCTTGACCAAAAAAACTAACTGATTGTACCAAATATTGCTACCAGCCACTTAAAGAAACTTGATCTCAGGTACTGCTCGTACTGTACATGCTCACTGATATTTCTTCCATCTCCAGATGTGCATTGTCAATGGAAATGTGAAGCTCATCAAGATTTGTAATTGTTGTATGTTGATCTACACATCTAAAGAAGTAAACAAATGGTATAAAATATCCTCGAAATGTAACTTGTTCAATCTCTTTTAGCCTTTTATTGCTCCACATCATTGCAGAAACAACTGCTAGCAGATGCAATGCAATACGTTCTAGGATGTTCTGCTGTTTATAATGTATTTACCCAATCATACATACCCATTCTCTGGTATTTAGTGCATGTGTATGTGAGGATATAGTGTATGGAAATGGAAATGTGTTGAACTCTCACTGTGAATGAAATGGATCAGTTGCTGGAAACTTAATAAAGACCCATTGACTGGGTAGTCTAAGCAGATTCAGAAAATGTGTCATTGTGGTGATAAATACTGTATTCTGTATTTCAGGGGGGAGAACATAAAGGAGTATGTTAGTCTACATATTGGCTCTATTATGTCAACTCTTAAAATGGATGTGCGTGCTATTGTGTAATTGTATTACTCTGCCTGCTTCTAACTTTAGGTGTAGTGGCCCCTGAACATGGGAGCGTCAGTCACTAAGTGTACAGCTATGTTAAACAATACATACCAAAAAGCACACTTTGACAAACAGGCGAGGGTCTGACGCAGAAGCGAGGCTGCCAGTACATATACACACATACTTATGCCTCGGTTGTTTATCTTTAGGATATGGCAGCTTTGTTCAGTATACTGAGATCTTGAAATATGGGGCTCCACCACGGCTACTATATGACGCTCTGCCGCCATGCAACAAGAGGGGTCATACACCCCGAGGCCAACAACGGGATGTTTTTCGATAAACAAAGATTTCCTGTTGTCCACTGAGGTGCCAACGGATGCTTTTATTGGAGCCAAGTTTACGTTATGCACTAGGAGGGAACTTCCCCTCTGCTGTTCAGAGTGAAGGTGCAGCAGCGACTGAGCTTTTTCATGTCTGAGCTGCTCGTGGGCTTCTCAAAACAACGTCAGCCTGTCACAGCAGGGGTCATTCTGCACTCTAACCTCAGAGGCAGTGGGTCTATATCTGAAATTGAATGACGAGCTGGTTGCTTTGAAATGTAGAAAATTACTTACATTTAAGTTTATTCACAATTCCACATGACACAATGTACATCAGCTGATCTTGGTAATCCAACAAGTTCAGATTTTAGATTTAGTTAATAGTTGGCCTGAACATATTCTAATAGTGTCAAAGTTTCACAGTTAAATATTAGATAATCGGATAATGAATTTAAATCCAAGCAACTACCATTACCATAAAAACAATTAAAAAATGTTTGATACCCTTAAGACACATAATACTCTAGTAGCCTATACTTTTAATAATTGTTGTTACCTAGTTAAAAACTTTAATTGCACGTTCTACTTCTGCCTCATTAAAAAAATCCATAATCTATGAATATGTAAATGCTTTTCATTTCAATAGTTGAAATGTGTAGATTAGTTGCAGGATGCTTAATTTTTACTACTTCTCTAAAAGGTCCAGCGTTTGTGCACTGGAGACTTTAGGTTTCTACGTCACATGTAGGTTTGTTGCATATTGTACCACGACTGACTCCAAACTAATTGTGATGTCACAAATCATGCTCATATGTTTATGTTACCCTGAAAATAAACTCTGAACATACATCATTCTGCATAGTGAAGCTCAGTGAACAGCTTAATTAATTAGCAATGAAAAATGTATGAATTATACATTTTTGAATGGACCTTAAACATTGAATAAATAGTGTGTACCTATTTACATTTTCTTTGATGCTTGCTCTTGACAGCTGTATCCTCCTGGAATACATCACAATGCACAATGCATAGATGTGCATGAATACTTTTGCCAAATTGAGTGAATATAAGATTTGAAATTATTGTTGGATTGTTTGTGATATCACAGGTTTTTAATGGGCAGTATGACAGGATGAGGGATTTCTGTTTATTTATTTTGCACCAGATTTATTGGCATTCATGAATGCTAACTGGTCAAAGGTGATCTATTTACAATGCAGCTCTCTGTTTTGTTTTATTCACAGGTTACAGGTTAAACGTGTCTGGCTGCCCATCTTACATCATTACAGTACCTTCCTCTAACTGGCACATTTGATTTATGTCTAATTATCATCGCACAGGCACAAAGAAAGGACGACTCATATTTCTAAAAGAAAAAAGGGGGTCAAGCATCCTTAAATATTTCTTCAAGCTGTTTACCTCTTACTGACAATAGACCTCAGATATCTTTGACCTTGGACTGCACCGAGCACTTGTTTTTAATAAATAAGTTCCACGAATCCATGGTACAGAACAGGAAGAACATCAAGTGAAGTTGGCATCAACTTATTGTTAAGTTTGGCAGCGTGGCCTCTGACTAATATGTATATCTAAGAGCATTATCAGACATCCTTTCATATAGATGACTGAAGGCGGATGCTGGACGGCCGTGTTCCAGGTATCCCAAACGGGGATTACCATCGTTGACTGAGAGGGTCAGGTAGAGAATGAGGGCCAAACTCCTGGAGGTTTCCCTCGACCAAGCTGCTGAAGGTGGAACAGCCATGGTATCACAATGCAATCCCTGGGAAGCACTCCCCTGCTTCCTCTCATTAACACAGCTCTGCGATGGAAAATCCATCTGGCTGTATTCGCTGTTTGTTTTCGGAAGCAAGCCGTGCCCTGCCTTTGTTCACACTGTCATGCACTTTTCATAGTTGCAATTTTTTTATTTGTTTGCTTCTCATGCACTGCTCTGTTTAGTGTTGTGGCTGAGAGGGGCACATGTTTCATGTCAGTTGTGAGATGTAGGGCTTGTTTAGTCTGGATGAGGAAGGTAGTTCCACTGTTTCATATTCTGATATCAGACTATATGAGGGTGGGAGCATTAGTGTCAAGTTGTAACAAGCAATAAAACCTGATTCACATTGCTTTAAAGAACCATACCTGTGGCTGTGCATGTTTCAAATATCTCTTTTATTGCTGCCAACAATTTTAAAACAACAACAGAGATTTTAGATTAATGTCTAATCGTGCAGAAAGCCAAAATCAGCTTTCAGAAGGTTACAATCTGCTGTTGATAGATTATTTCACACTGGACTACTACTATTTATTTTACTTACTTGTTGTTCCAGTTACAGACTGCTTTGGCAAGTCTGTGTGCTAGCATATCCAAATACACTGCCAAACATGATTTAAATGGATTAGAGTATAACAGTATTGGGTTTTTTTATAATGTCCATGTTTTTTGTGCTGTTTGCTGTTTGTTGTATAGGTTTAACTATGCCATCAGCATATCACAAGAATGCAAAGTTTTTCAGGAGAAGACTCTCAACTAACACTTGGCTTAGTTGCAAGTGATTGTGTGCCAAAATAAATGGATTGCCGATTCAAAGGTAGGAGATTAATGAAGTTTGGAGGTGCTGGTAAGTGATTTCTCTTACATTTGGACTTTTTCCCTTTTATGGTAAGCTCAAGTGGGGAATTCTGGGTCTGAAAAGTGAAATCATTGCATCAGTGCCTTAAACCTGCATTCTCTCTAAAGGCCAACAGGGAGCTCCACCCTATTGTCCAAATCCACTCACTTCTGGCCCAAAAAATCCTAGATGGAGACAGTCAAAATGCTGAACTCAAGGCTTCAGAACTGGTGAGTACACAAGGTAAAAACCTGCAGGCTCTACCATTATAGTTAGTTTACATACAATATTTTACAGTCTCTCAACTCTCAGCAAGAAAGCAAATGTGTATTTGCTAAAATATAAAACTATTCCTTTAAAACCTAACTTTGTTTTACCACCACTGTCATACAGGTCAGTTCTGACTCTCTCAGTTGTTTTATTGTAGAGACACCAACCCTTTACAGCTAGTACAGAGAAGCATATTCTACCGACAGACTCGTGAGGACTTTGACCTTGATTTCCTGCTTTTTAATTAATCAGGTTAACAGAAACACGTCAATGGAATTTGTAAAGCTGTTTCTCCAAGGGCTTGATGTTTGCTTGGGCAGTGTTTCAAGTCTCCGTTGTGTGAATGTTATTTTGGGAGCTTTTGTGAATGATTTTTAGGATGTTAAAGATTTGAAATGATGTTATTGAATCGCGATCAGTTAAAAGAAGTGTTGGTTTCATCAAAAGTCTAACATACCATACTTACTGAGTCAAGGCGGTTGTGGCCCTTTCTGCCAACACATTGCGTAATTTCATATTTAAACAACCTGTACTGACATGACCCATCAGGGCAGGATTCAATAGAGAGAACCTCCTGTCCTCTCCCATGTCCAGTGTACACTGTCTGTCAGGATGGCTGCCCACTTGAACCAAAACAATGGTGCACTTAGTCACTGCTGATGGGATATCCTGATTTATGTTATCTGAGCGTATCCATCAAGTGGATCTTTATTTAGCGATGAGTAGGTGCATGGCCCTGTCTGCCGGTGCCCACTCAACTCAAGATTAGACCGAGCGGACACGCCAACCTGTTTGTTTCTTTATCAACAGTCACATTAAATTATCGTTCTCAGGCATTCGCCACAAAGCAGAGAAGAAGGAAGTTCACCTTTGTTCAAAGCGGGGGCTACAATCTAAAATAAACTCTAATGATATCACAATCACAAATCTTTCTTAGAATTCATCAGCAAAAACATGGGCATGCATCAGGTGTCATTGCTCTAAATTCTGATAGTTTCATTTGTGCTAAAAGTAATACTTGGGTGGATGCGAGGATATAAATATTTTGCTCAGGTCTCCGCTGGCCTGATGCCACTTACACTGTAAACATCCCTACCTGTGGGGTTATTTGTTTTCCTTTGTTTAAACTATTTTGACGTCTATATAATAGTGAGAAAAAAACAGGGGGAGGCTTTGTTGGTCCTGAATGTCTGTATTTATGCAAGCACATCCCCTGGCCTCACAGACCTGGCCTTATTACAGAAGTGCGCTTATCATCAACACCAATCAACCAATGATACAGCGGTCAGTGAATAACCTGCGACCTCCAGCTAGGGCTCATCATAAAAGAAGTAACTGAAGTGAATTATAAACCTAGAAAACCATCAGTTTGATTTTATACACAATGGAGCCTTAAATTATTAGAGTAACAGTTACAAAGATATAGATCCATATGAGCCCAAAAAGGGTTTTTAAGGTGGTATGTTCGTCTTGAACTGTATTTCTGGGTTTCTGGTATCTTTGGGTGACCAGCTGTGTTCGTCAGCTCAGATCCTTAAATTGGTTCCACCTTACATTAAAATGAGCAGCATATTGCCAAAATACTGTAGCCGTCCCCCATTTGATATTGACACCCTCACATATTGTCAATATATACCACGTGACACAATGAAATTACAACTGTTTTTCCACATATTCTTTTTTTCTGTTTGCTGAGCTTGCGTGAAGCGTAAAACATGCCAACAGTGTTACAAAATTGTCCACATTGAAAAGAGGAATGAAAGACTTCATTGCTTCCTGTGGTTGGTGACAGAGGGTTTCATTCTTAACGGCTCCCACAATAACTTCACAAAAACAAGAGGTTAAAAATAGGCGAGAGGCAAAAAGAAAGAGGAGAGAGTGGGGATGACAGTGAGTGACTGTGCTGTCAGATCTTTTCATGGAAAACAGGGTGGACAAGCGGACATCCTTAAAAGCTGTGTATTTGTGAGGGAAGTCCATGGACTGTCCTAGAGGCCTCCAGCCTCACCTTTAACTCTCTGGGAGGAATTTATGTTGTTGTAACCCCAAATACAAACATGGACATTGCATCCAAAAATAATGGTGATGATTCTGTGAAGAAGTGTTATTTGAAATGTATCTTTAAAACACTTTCCATTGGGAAATGTCACCCCAGTTACGACATATTTGTGTTTGACGGTGTTTCTGCCAGTGAACAAAGGTGTTTGTCTGACTAACAGACACTCCGGTGTTTGTTGTGAAGAAGCCTCCCCCACTTTGCGTGGTCACGAGCTCCTTTACCTGCCAGTAAGTTATCTGTTCCAGCTGTTAACAACAAATTTATTGGCCCAGGCCATTTGCAAGAACGGAAACTACTTTGCATGGCAAGGAATAAGTCTAGAGCTAAACAATGGTTCCTCTTGTGAAATATGGCAACAGGGGCTCACCTTTGGCTCCTTGTGCCTTCTCCCCCGGCTTATTTACGTAAGCAGGTTGTGTTCTGTACCCCCATCAGGAAGAGGTGTTGCAGGAAACCCAAATCTGAGTTAGGATTTAGAGTAAACTCACAGCATTAGACCCCAAAAGAGGGCTTATCTGATCTCTCAGGGAGGTGAATAAAAGGGTAAACACAAGCATGACCTGTGCTCCAAAACCCACAGGGGGCTAAAGATTCACTTCAGGATTTGATTTGATTGCGGGTGTGTTGTTTCCACATTGCAATGAGGTTACGCTGACCTGCATCACAGCCTGTCTATTGTGTTCAATTCCAGAAATTCTAATTACAAAACGCCGGATAATTCAATAAATGCACAAGAAGAAATCACTGACCCACTTTTGAACATTGTACATATACAGAAGAGATTATTAGTAGGCAGCTTACTACAGGTGTCAGTCATGCTACCAAGGAATATAACCTTGCTCTTCTCCATTCATAAACATGGTTATTTTTAATTCAGTTCCTGTATTAATCAAACTGCTAAAATTAAATTTTGGGCTGAAGTGAACAATAAAATGAACAATCCTTTGACTTTCTATTCATCATATTTTGCTTGACTTAAAGTAGATCCTTAACGGCTACAATACAGAAACAGAGGGAAGCATACATGCACTTAGACACGTTTTGGAAAATATGTACAATGAGTCATGATGAATAATACTTTATCTGGAAGGGTTAGGTGGCCTAGAAGTTGAAACTGGAACTTTCCGTATATCTTCGTCAAACAAATAGAAGTTGAAACTGGAACTTTTCGTATATCTTCATTGTCTATACTTCATGTTTGTCATCCGTCAGCAACAACTTTAAAAAAAAATTTTTTTGGACTACATTTTAATCAAAATGTACAATGTATATTAACATATTAATATATACAATTATTGTTAATTTCACCTGATACCTGCTTCTGAAGATATTAAAGATACATAGCTTATGTAAAATAATGAATAATATAACATTTAAAATCACTTGTGCTCTTGTGGAATAACACATCACTGCGTAAATTTAAGTTTGTAAGCTTCTTTTTTTTAATGAACCGTATGACCCATATGCCTGATTGGCTGTTCCTCTCTGAGCATACATATGATTGATGATGTGATCAATAGACAGCTGATCTTAAAGGTTGCTCTTAAGTTAATTTAAGATTACTTCCAAGTCAGGGTAACTCACAAGTGTCTTATTCCTCAATTTTGGACCTTTCGACTAAGTATACTTGCAACAACAACAAAAAAGCACCTCTGCAGCCTCTCTCACCCCTTACTGAACCCCCATCCATCTTTCATCAGCAAATTTAAAGTTTGAACCTAATTTCTCTACATCCTCTCTGCCCTCCTGCTGACATTGCGCTGCTCACTTGCCCCCTTAACAATTGGTCCATTTGACCTTTGACACATGAACCTAATCATCTTTTTCACACCCATCAGTGCAATGTGTATGAACTTGAACACCCTGTGCTTTCTCTTGTCTGTGTTTTACATAACAAGTCAAAATGATTGACTAGTATGAATAATGACACCAGCTGAGGGGCATCTCCCTTTATGAACCAAACTCAGAAGCTATTTAGTGTTCAACCTAGAGGTCAGCAGAGGTATAACATAACTCTATAGTGTCAGTATGTATGTATATTATGTTCAATCAGCAGTAGGATCATGACTTAAGAGTATGCATATTCATCTTACTTTTACCTAGAGGAAACCAGATGAACCCCACAAGGCAATATATCCAGCCTGATGAATCAAAAGTATGTATATGATGACATACTGTATGTATTAAATTTATGATATATTGCAAAGTATAGTGTGTATTTATAAGTGCATTTCAACTTTCTCACTACCTACACCAGTCAAGACAACAATGACAACAATTGCACTTTGCTGCCCTCTGGTGGTTTTTGTGAAGCATTACATGACTAATCTGCTGAGACAAAGCAAGGCAACTTTATTTGTATATACATTTCAAACATCATTTCACAGATGTAATTCAGGGTGATGTACATGTGTCAAAGAAATCTATTAGAGTAATATTTAAAAACACAATGAAATGTAAAATATCAATTACAATTAACTAAACTGAGATACAAGTTTTTTGTGAAATAAAAAGTGAAATGAAATACAAATAAATAATAAACCAACCAGCCTCTACTATTGATTGAGGTTACTTGTGTTCACCTGATGATTTTTTCCTTTTACAGGATTAATGTACTTGGATTTTTGGTTCTCAAGGGCTGAGGATACTTGCTATGAACTGGGTTGTAAGATGTGTCCTTTGACCACATATAAAGGCCAAAGTATTTGCGTGGTCTGGACATCATAAATACTTACTGTGGAGGTTGTCTGATTAAAAAAGTTTTTGACATTTCTGTTTTTTAATGGATTCAGTCCTTATTTTTGTTGGACCTTGTTTTTGTCTAGTTTGTTTCATAGAACTTCCATGCACCCCATTGTTAAATGATATGCCATTAAACGTTTCCTCCATTACTCCTCTAATGTACAATTAATAAAATATTATTACTCTTGAAATAAATAAAGAAGGTAGAGGAAGACTAAGTTATGAGTAGAAATGAATTATTGTTTTTGTATCAATGTTTTAAAGAACTTTAATTTCCACAGATGGCAGTATTGGTCTGTCAGTCTGTCAGTTCAGCACTTTACACCAGGCAGAAATATCTGAATAACTAGTTTTGATGGAAATCCATTGGTCAAGTTAGATGTATGAACAACGATGCACCCAATCACATTTGACCAACCCAAAGCCAAATAAACCAAATGTCAAAGGAAGATGTTGCTTTAGATTTCATATTTTCACCCCTTATTTTAGTGAGTAATGTATGTTTAATATTTAATATAAGTTACAGTGAGCTATAGTTTAAGTTGTGTATTAAATTTGGACTACATTAATATTATTCTTCATGAGTCTAAAAGGCGCTCAGGCGGTTGTATAGAGCTAGTTGCTAACTTTGCACTTGCAAGTATAATCAGGATAGTTATGCTCCCGTCCCACAATTCATACAAGTTCAGACTAGATGTAGGTTGTACATTGCTACCAGACCCTAAATAAATTCCCCTGAGTTGTTATAGTTATATGGTAATCATTTTATTGTAAGCTGAAGCAGTGGTTACAACTATAGAATACATGGCATTCATTTTGATTTGGCATGTTGTGGAGACTGGAACAGCGACACAAACTTTTAAAGTTACTGCTCCACCCCCAGATGGCTGCCCTGGACTTCAGTACAGACCCTCATGCTCAGAGGATGAAGCCTCATAACTCTGGCGGGTTCCTGGCTTTTCAGCACCACACCATGAGGTTGATTTTTGTGCTTTTAAGTGAAATTCATGTCACCCTCAGGATGTATTATAATAACTTTGGTGATAACTTTTCATCTGGTGCCATAACCACCATTTTATACATTTCACCCATCTTTAATAATAAAGGCAATCAATGTGGACTAGGTCTGTCACAATAACTACTTTTGTTGGATGATATATTGCCTCAGAACTTCGCCAGCTGGACCACAAACACAGAGGTCCTCCCCTACGACACCAGTGGCATCCCAGAAGGTGTTGTGGTCTGTCATTTGCCTCAGTTCAAGTGGGTGTTACTATGGATCAGAGGTCAACCATAGGCCTGTCATAATAATTACTTTTGTTGTCTCAGAAATAATTGCAATAAATTGTTATTTGAAGATATTATTATTTGAAGATCATTTTATACCACTGATATGATTAACCTCTTAGCCGCTAATGTGAAGTGTTGTAATACTGAGGTTAAAAAAAAAAAAATCAAGGTCATGTCCAATTATCATACGATAAGTTGATATATAGACATGATGATGTTGATAATCACATTATTGTACAATAAGTCAATGTAATTATTGTGACGTGCCTTATGTAGACAAAAGGCATCAAATGTTGAGACAACACAAGAAATAAAAGTAGATAGAGACTTTATATGACATAATTTTCTTAAGTCGTAACAGACAGCAGTCAGGCTCAAAGGCACATTGTCTAAAATCAGGTCCAAACACGTTCCCTGATGGTATCAATCAACACTTTTAGCTTTTCTCACTGTGGACAAGCAAGGTTCACTGATTGGACAAACACACCGTCTCCTTAGCTGGAATTGGTCTTTGCTTCCAGTTTTCAAACCGGATAAACATGGCAGCTGTTGTGGAAACATTGTCTAATTTCCACCACTGAACAAACAATTCTTTGTGCCAATACTCTGTGTACTTTGGAAGAAGTTATACGAACAACTGTGACGTGCCAAAAATGTTGCCGGTAAAGGTTGAAACTCACAGCAGATGACACCTCCCCTTTCACCTCTTTTTCTTACTTTTCTCAGGAAAGATAGGTCACTGAAACCGCAGGCTCAAACACAAACTGATGGAGGAGCTTCTATTATTGTGGGCATGCTCTGCTCAAGCAGGGCACTGGACATGTGGGGGTTTAGTTTAGATCTTCAGGTCTAGGTTAAGGGTCTCAGTCTGACCGCTGGAAGCTAGCAGAGGCTGGTATAGAAGAGAGCAGACTGGAGGAAAAGTGAGATCCCCTTTTGGACCTGGAGTACACCATGAAACTAGAAAACATTCTAGATTACTGGCTCTGCTGCCTCCTAAAGTATAAGAATTCCAGAGAAGGGGGTGATGGCTGATAGCCTACCATTATGAAGATCACAGTATTGGAGCCATTGGAGAGTCAGTGAAAATGAGAGATCAGGGTTACTTGGGAGTGGGTGTAGAGTTTAGTTGTTTGACTTATGAGACAACTGTATGACATGATGTACTAAATGTTGGCCAGACAGCAGTTAAAGTCTGGGTGTAACCTTCAACAAGAAGCCCTCCTTCCTCAGAAAACAAGAATGACCGGTCAAGTATGTGGAGCCCAGTGGACTACTTAGCAGCAGATAGAAAGGTGGACAGAGAGGTTGTGGGAGAATCACATCAGTCATTTATACTTCTATTCTGAAGGGTAAAACAGGATCAGGGTCAGAGGCAGCAGAGGTGTAATACTCTTGTGGTCCAGGAGAGCCCTCTCTGCCCTCTCTCAGGTCTGGGTGAAGCTGGAAACTTAGCTCTTGGTGAGGATGATGAATGTGGCAGTCACAGGATGAAGCTGTTCATGAAGACATTAGAAGGTTCTGGAATGAGCGGTTGCCAACCCAGAACCATGTGGATGTTCTTAATATTGTAAAAGTCAGGATGCAGGCCACAGACATGTAGATCATGGTTGAACACTGGAATGACTGAGGAGTGTGTTAATAGATATTTTAAAAAACAAACAAACACTTTAGAGGGTGAAGGCTGAATGGAATTGAGCTCTACTCTGAAGAACTGCTAATTTGATGAAGATCTGACAATTAGATTTAGTTTCCAGAAGGTTTTATGGCATTAGGGCTGTCTTTTTAAAATATTTGCTTTATCTGAAAGCATAACCACTAGCACACAAGTAGAAACCCTCCTCTCCTTGTGCAGGCCACTGACACACCAGCCATCACCGACAGTAGTTCATCCCAAAGCAGAAAAAACGGAGATTTGGATGGTATTGCTCTGTATTTCGGCCATTTTTGGAGAGTTTATGCTAATTTACGCACAATTCTACGCTGGTAAAACACCGGCAGTGGGTTGTGTTGTGTTGGAACTGTCAGCATCTCTGATGTGGCGCATCTCAGCTGCGTCAAGCAAATCATGGTTAGACAGATCAGACCGGAAGTGAGGAGATTTGGTTTCCATCATAAAAATGTAATAGTTAGTTAAGTGGCCCACTGATCCAGCCGTCATCCTTCTATAACTGCTTATCCTTTTTCAGGGTCATGGGGTGCTGATGCTTCTCCCAGTATGCATAGAGTGAATGACAGGCTAATACATGTCTACACTACTGTATGTACTGTATGTAAGAGCTCTCCTCAGTCATTTAGTGTAGTTTTGAATTTGCAATAAATCACATTTTTCATTATGCATTCTTATTGCAAGCAATGAAGGAATATCAGGCTTGTCTTTCAAAATGTATACAAATAATGAACAAACTCAATCTGATGAATACAATAGTTATTTAAAAGCTCCCAGTGCCTCCCACTCCCACTAAAAAAGACTCTTGCTGTAATTACTATGCCCAGGAACAATGCACACATGTATGTAATGATCTCCGGAACTTCTGCAGATTGCAGATTGTTAATTGTATATTTGATTTAATTTAATTTAATTGTATCACTTTCAACCTTATGCTGCTACTTTTCCCCACTATACTGCTTGTGTCAATTTGAATTTCTCCTTAGGGGGATCAATAAGGATACATTTTATCTTATGTTTTGTCTTATGCTTGGGCTAATAAGACAGTGATAAGACAGTGTCATTTTCTCATCTTCAATGCAGTATTTATTTGTTTGTTAATAGGCTATGCAAGATTTAAAAAATAGAATATTATATGTATAGAAATATATATATTTCAACTTTATTTGTCATTTACATGTTTGCACATAAAAACGAAGCTTGTGTCTGTGAGCTTACTTGATTTGTATTTATTTATGTATTTATTTTTTATCAGAAATAGCCTACTAATATAATAGGCTCTAGGTATGGTGTATATATTTACATATATTATATATTATATCATTTGTATGAATCATGGTAATGATACTGTTTTGTGCAGTAAATATAAATGATAGGCTATATAGCAATATGATTAAATGAATGATTATTGTTTCACATCATGGAGCGGTCGCCTCTAAGGCTTTTACATTGGAACAGACGGACCGGACGTCATGTCTCGGTGTATTCCTCGTGCTTTCACGGTGGTGCGCATCTCTCCGACCGGGAATACCGATTTCTGAACATTTCGGCCCCCCTCCCCACCCCGCTGCACCCTGAGCTGTGTTTTCCTGCGAGCGGCTGCACGGAGGGGAGCGGGCTGCACTGGCGTGGCGGGGTTCAAGTGAAAGCTTCCATCGGTCAGTATTATGACAAACGGAGATGACACATATCCACAAGGAGCCGGGTTTATTTTGTATGGCGAAATGAGGCAGGGGGTGGAGAGTCGCCAAAGAGACGCTGGGCACCGGCCAAACATCACCGCATTTTAGCACTGTTCGATGCTCGGGATTTGCATTGCATTGCATCTGCTGCATCCTTGATAGGCCCGTATTTATTTATTTTTTTGCAAAGTTGCATGGTGGAAAATGCAGCTTGTTTGAGGACACCCCCCCCCCTCTCTCTCCAGATATCCATTGCTGCCATGATAGGCAGAGGTCTCCTCTCGACCGCGGCTCGGCCGGTTGGAGAAGAGGCAGATTGATTTGGGACGCAGGGTCGCATCTGCGGATATTATTCCGTCTGTGGAGCCTGTATAATATCATCCGCGCATACACTCCGTGATTCTTACTCAGGGAAAAGGAGCAAGAAAACAACATGTCCTCTCGATCTGCATTACCGTCTGGAAACGACAGGAGTACTGGAGACCATGTAAGTGCAATTACAGCCTATAGCCTGCAATTTGTGTGTGTGTGTGTGTGTGTGTGTGTGCATGCAAAAGATAAATCATGCATCCTTAAAACAAACATCTCCTCATATATATAGCCTATCCTATATGTGTGTGTGTGTGTGTGTGTGTGTGTGTGTGTGTGTGTGTGTGTGTGTGTGTGTGTGTGTGTGTGTGCGTGTGTGTGGCCCTTATTGCCATTCATTGGGTATGATCTCTGTGCAGATGGGAGGCTTAGATGGAGCTATTTTTCCTCATTAGGTTAAAGGACTCTGGGGGTGATATTGGATGGATATTTCAGCAGGGCAGCCTTTTTCAAAATGGGCTAACCTTGAGTGTCTGCGCAGGGAAAGAGCTGATGGCAGGCAAACAGCCCGGAATGAGTCCATCCGCATACGATAACACTCAGCGGATATGCGCAGAAAGCCTGAAAACCAGCCGTCACCTCTTATTATAAGGCTTTGGAGAGATAGTGATGTCACATTATACTCCTTGCTGCTGCTGCTGCTACTGTGTGTATGTGTGTGTGTGTGTGTGTGTGTGTGTGTGTGTCTATATGTGTGTGTGTGCACGCGCATGTATATTCTCCTGAAATTGGATGGGTGGGAACGAGCGCACGGATGGGCCAAAATAAATGTATAGAGAATATCTGGGTTGTTCTTATGAAGCGAGGGGATTACTGCGTAAAATGATGTGCAGTCCATTGCTGCGCAGCCTACAAAGCGCCCAACCCCAGATCCAGTGGGTGTCAGACAGCGCCATACATTCAGTACAGTGGAAAACAGTAGCGGCCTGCAGAAAGAAACAGAGGATTTATTCAAGTGAGACAGATAGAATCACAGAGTCTGCACATCTATCTATCTATCTATCTATCTATCTATCTATTTATCTATCTATCTATCAACACTCCTTATTAATGTATATCAAAATGGTGACATGACTGACTGACGTTGCATTATGTCATTTCTCTGCCCTAAACACTTCTGGCAAGACTCCCTCCCATCTGTTTGTTAGCAGAGCTTTCAGCACAGAGGGATGGTTAAGCCAGTAGATGTGTGTGTGTGTGTGTGTGTGTGTGTGTGTGTGTGACTGGATGTGCATAAGCGTGTGAGTTTACGAGGTGCATGATTGATTATAAATGCAGATCCGCTCCTTCCATTAGAATGGATCTCGATCTGCTGTCATCACTCCACAATTAAGCGATGATGACAGATGAGTGAATTGACCGAGAGAAGTGTTGTGCTTTGCCACACAGGCACAGGTGAGGCTCGGTTTGATGTGGGGCGTACAGTCAGTGGATTAATGTACTCTGCTGCATGCTGTGGAGAAAAAACCCAGGGGGAAAAAAGAAGAAGGAAAAAAGAAAGAAAGCCCCCCCCCCCCCCCCCCCCTCCGGTGCAGTTGGTTGGGACTCTTTTACAGTAGGCGTTGATGATTGTGGGAAATAGGGGTCCAAATTGGCTTGAGGTGGGGCGTGAGAACAGGAATGGAAGCATGGAAAGGGAGGGAGTGTCTGAAGGTGGGGCTTAAAGGCTGCGTGGTTGTGTTTTGTATGTGTGTGTGTGTTTGATGCTGAGAGCAGGATGACATGCTGGGGGGATGGAAGTGTGATGCCTCAGGGCCTGGGACCGGCCAGGGACCACTGTGCCGGCATCTGCTCCCTTTTTTTACTCTTTCCTCCTATATTCCTCTCTGTATTAGTTGTCTTCTTCTTTTCTTCCCTCAGCTCCTTTTACCATCAAATGTCCCAGTTTCTTTATCTTCTGGTGTTGCCTTTTGCCCCCCCCTCAACTCATGCCCCCCCCCCACCCAACCCTTTCCTCCCCTGTATCTTTTCAGCGTTGAGGCCTCAGTTTGTCACATGACAAGAAGCCTCTTCGTACTGTAATACATCACGCTTTGTTTGTGTAAATGCACATTGTTGTCCTCCTTTTTTCTCTTCTGCTCTGCTTCCTGGCTGAAAAATTATCTGTGACTCAAGCTTTGGACTCTATCAGCGCTGCACTGTGCTCCCAAGCGTTTGGGGTCCAGAATGGAGCAGCATCAGGTGCTAGCATGCAGCAGCAGCAGCAGCAGCAGAGCAGCTAACTGTTTACAGGCCTCTGAAAGCTTCAGGGCTGCCTCCGACTTGGAGCAAAAGCATTACGTTGATACGCTGTCATTTTGCATGAAGACATCTTCCAGCATTCAGGTGCTAGACTTATAAAGAAGGTGATGCTGAACCCAAAATGGAAACAATATGCTCAAGTGTTCATGTGCTGGACAGCAGCTGTTAAGCCAGAAATGAGTGGCATGTAATCACATGAAGCTCAACATCACTCTTTTTTCTGTTTATGAAACAAACATCTGGTGGAATTCTGGATTCTAGTGATGTGGCACAGACATTTCCCTTTCTCAGTATTTCAATTATATGTACAGTTTGGCTGGTTATTGTATGTTTACCTAGTTTATGTTTATGTGATATACACTCATCTGTGCAGAGGCTCGTTGTGGGCGATGACACAGCATGACAGAGGGTTCACTGGTTGAAACAGTTTAGTTCCTGTGTAAACTCACCATATTCTCACCATATTCTTTAGTGAGCAGAGTTTATAACCAGGTTGTGAAATCAGATCATTTAGCTTCTGGAGAACATCAGTGCTCTCTGGGCGCAGACAGTCCTGGAGGTCCTTGTGTAATATTGGTGTTGGCACAGTGATTGACCCCCCCTCCTCTCCTCTCCTCTCCTCTCCTCTCCTCTCCTCTCCTCTCCTCTCTTTAACCCCCTCCCTGTCATTTTCTTCCCCAGCATGTGTCGCTGGGGGCCAGCCGCTCAGACAAGGCCACCAGCCAGTCCAGCCGCTCGCTGGGTGCCCGGTGCAGGAACTCCATCGCCTCCTGCTCCGACGAGCAGCCGCACATTGGCAACTACCGCCTGCTCAAGACCATCGGCAAGGGAAACTTTGCCAAGGTCAAGCTGGCCCGCCACATCCTGACGGGAAAGGAGGTGAGACATGGGGCGCTGGAGGTCCAGGGTGGGAGGAGGGGATAAGGAGATGGAGGGGTTTCAGCTGATAGTTGTATGTGTGATATAATGTCAATGCAGCTCCATTCTCTTGACTTCTTTCTCTACACTGCTCATACTGACTTAAGTGACATCACTTGAGGCAATTTATCAGATTTCACACAGCCACAAACAGCTTCATACTACTATTTCACATATGCAGTAGTACTACCCAACTAGGGCTGCAACTTATCAATAAAGTTGTACTTTTGATTTGATCCATGAAATGTCAGAAAATGGTGAAAAATGATTCATTACTGTTTCCCATAACTGAAGATGATGCCCTCAACTGTTTAATTATGTCCAAACACACACCACAGCTCAAACACATTCAGTTTACTTTCATAGAAGACTAAAGAAACCATAAAATACTCACAACTGAGAAGCTGCAGTCAGAAGAATTTGACCTTTTTTCCTCAAAAAATGATTATGGAAAAATGTGGGAAATTGATGGCATTCCTCTTTAAGAACTTCAGCATTGTATTTTTCAACATATGTTTTAAAGAAGGAAATCTTCCTTCATTTCCTCATTTAAGCTCCTCTAAGTGAAGTGAAATGATTTCAATGCATTGCTTGTATTGGTTCAGTTACAGGATTGAAACACTAAATACTAAATTATTACAGAAGTATATATGTGTATCATACTGAACTGAGACTATTGTACTGTAAAATGAGTTTCAGTATTTTAAGCCTTGTCCTTATGATGCTTAAACACTTTGAAACCAATGATTTTAGTTTTTCAGAAATTGGCAGTAAACCATCATTATAGCCTCTGTTAGTCCTGCCAATGCAAGTCAGCTGGGATTTAAACCACTCAAATTGACTTTACCACAGCTTGTTGAAGTAGCCTAAATGTTCACAGTGGCCTCAGTCCACATTCACCTACTTTGGTAGACAGATATAGCCGATCTACTACTCTCCTCGGAATACTATTATTCTCAAATTCTTGGATGTTGAGAGAGGATTCTTGGATTTGGATCAATGACATGAGTAGAAAAGGCTTCTGAGCATCATGTAAAGAGGCACATTATAAGGATGATGTGTTAACTTTGCCTCATCAGAAAATTGCTTGATTGTCTCTTTCAGGTTGCAATAAAAATAATTGACAAAACTCAGTTGAACCCAACCAGCCTACAAAAGGTGAGTTTCTCCTTTTTGATACTTTGAATATGTGCATCATGTTCTCAGTTACAAAATAAAAGACTTGTGTAATACTATCTGGCAGCAAGACTTATAAAACGTGGTAGATTCTGATCACATTGATGTAACTCAACAAAATGCTGATATGCCGTCAGGGACTGAGAGGTTCAGGTTTATCCTCAGCTGTGCCCCCCCCCTCTTTTGGAAGGGGCAGGAATGAGAGAGCAGCTGATAGAGAAGAGGGCTCGTGGGATGTGATGCTGTTTGGCAGGTGCTAGGGACTGGATGAGAGCGAGAGGAGACCTCTGTTCCAGGGATCATCTCTCGTCTCTCTCTGGGCTAATCGCTGCCCTGAGAGAGGGAGGTGACTCATCTCGGAAACCGTGGTCACCCAACCCACCCTCTTTTTTTTTTTTTTTGTATCTGCGTATCTTTATCTGTCTTCCCCTGAACTGAATGCACGTTTGCTGTGGATAACAAAGAAAAAACCGCCACGCATTTGCAGCTGCTTTTCGTGGTCGGTGATGTTTGGTTCGGTGGCCATTTCGTTGAGAGAAGGGATGGAGGGGAGGTGGGGGGGGTGCATCTTTAGAAAAAAAGCTTTGGGCTGGCTTCTGTTTTCTGTGCCGGTCAGCATGTTGAATGTTGAGCCTGAATGGTGGACACTCGAGGTTTGTTGTGCATGAAGGTCAGAGGCGGAACAGTGGACACTTTGGTTTTTTCGCCAGCGATCAAGGGCAACCTCAGCGTGGCGCAGACACACACACACACACACACACACACACACACACACACACACACACACACACACTTGACTCAGATTCAGGACTTGAAATTACAGTAGAGACATCTGGAGCAGTAGAAACCTGGACTGGTAGACATCCAGACACAACATGGCTGACATGAAGGCCGTCTGATCATGGGTTGATCACACACTCGGATATCTCTAACCCATCATCCAAACACATCAATCAAAAGCTTTTCTATCCAATCATGTGTGCCTAATGCTGATGCATCACACACAGTCAGATAACATTAAAAAAACATGCAGTAAAGGAATAAATGTGTATAAAATCTTACAGGAGACAACCATCCAGTCAACTCCTATTTACACTGTAATGCTGCTTCTATGCACATATGGGCCAAAGTGTCTTCCTCATTGAGCTGTAAGTCTGTCCCTCCCTCTCTCTCTGTCTCTCTCACTCTCTCTCTCTCTCTCTCTCTCTCTCTCTCTCTCTCTCTCTCTCTCACTCTCTCGCTCTCTTATCTCTTTCTACCTCCCCCTCGGCCCCTGCATGAGCCGCTCTGCCTGTGGGCAAAAAAGTGAACAGACCACAAGGATCAAATCAGGGATGAAATAATTGTTCTTTTATATGTGTGTAGTGTGCGTGTGATTTAGTTGGACTGGAAGATAACTGTATGACATGCTACATACAGTAAAAACAAATAAAAATAAGGGGGGATATGTAGGATTTAAGTAGCAGGGGTGTAGCTAGGATTTCTTGGACCCCAGAAACAGCGTTACAGTATAAAGCCCCCCCCCAGATGTGGAATAACTGGAAATCTTCACCTGTGGTTTGTTTTGCTCTATTTTTTGCTTGACTCGTAACATCATAAAAATATCAGAATAAATAGCAATTAAATTACTGTTTATTGTTTTTCATCTGACTTTCTTTTTTTTTTTTAAGTAATGTTCTTTCTGTGTATGTAGAGAGCAATAATAACAATGACCTTGGGTTGTTATTATCCAGGCTTTAGTAAATAAATGCAATTTACTTTCCCCATAGTGAGCCATTGCCCTTTTGATCACTGGCTTCGTCTAATCCTGACTCATCATAATTCTGGTTGTTATATCATGACAGAACATGTTTTTATTTACCTTATCTGGCTAGAGTAGAAGCAGGAACTGTAATCCTAACTTGTACGTTATCTTGTCTTCATGCCTGGTGCTTGTATGGACCGGACCGGTTGCCGCGAGAAACAATGGTGCAACATTTAGGGGCCAGGATTGACGAGAGAGGTGAAGGATCGGCCACTGATTGGAGAGAATGCTCTACAATTGGCTGGTGATGATAGTGGGTTTCTTTACATACCCGTGGGCTAGAGAAAATCCTTAGTACTGAAGACATGAAAGAGCCCATATTAACATAATCTGGATGGTAATGTATGTAGAGGGGGAGAAGGAAAGAGGGAGATGTATTGTACAGGGGTGGGTAAAAGTGGAGGGGGAGAGGAAGGAGAAGGAGGGAAGTGAAATCACAGATGTGAAAATCAAATCCCAATATCCATGAAAAAGGATTTCACATAAGAGGAAATGACAGATTACAGGAGGAGGTTACAGCTTTTTAGACTGGCTTCTGTGATGTTGGAGGACACCTCCATACTAAATATGTGTCAGATGAGGTTCGACTGAAGCTGAAACTTACATTCAATTTCCATCAGCTCCGTTTTGATCGCAGCCAGGAATTGCAAAAAGGAGCCACTGTGCATTTGTGTCCATTCCTGTCAGCGTTACCGTAGGTTGGCTATCTATTTGCGGTCGTTAGCGATGAGCGGGGTCGAACTTGTTGCCAGGGGGGATTTTTTTTTTTTCTGTTTTGACGGATGTGACCGCTCAGCCTTGGCATGACGAGCAGGGAATTAATAGGCCGCCGGATGATGAGGCGCTTCAGCACTACGTATCCCAAGATTCCCCTCTAGCACAGCTGGAGAAGCCGGGAAAGAGCCTGGTCTTAATACCTGGGTCGCTATGGCAACAGTGACGTTGTGGCACTGCTAGAGGAGAAGACGGCTAGAGGAATTGAATGAAGGAGGAGGGAACGGAGACACATCGGGAAACAGGAGGAGGGGAGGAGGATTGAGAAAAGGGGGGGGGGATTATCACACCATCTTTTTTTTTTTTTTAGCAGAGTCTATGATGTGGAAGAGAGTCGCTGGTTTCTGTGATGGACTGTACTGTTATATACGTGAAACCAGGGGAGCTGGCTCCCATTTAATCCCTTGTTGTGCTCTGACAAAGTGTACAAATATATCCCAGAGTAGACATATCACATGCAGTGGGAAGCGCTCACACTCACACAGAGTAGAAGTTGCTCTGTTTTTGGCTGGAGATTCATCACATTTGTGTGTGGGCCATTTGTTGTTGTGTTTTTTTTCTTTTTTTTCTATGGTGAAGAGGGTTTTTTTTTTTTTTTGGTTGATGTCACCCTCGCAAATTCTCATTTGGATGAATATCAGACACTGAAAGGCGTACTGTTATTTTTAGGACAAAAGTATAAATCCGTCTGCCTGTACTGGTCCACCCCCGATCTCTGAGGGGTTCTTCTTCTGATTTCAGCAGCAGAATTGATTCCACATAGACTATATGATACATAGACAAGCAGTCCATGTAATGTTGCCTCCACACTTCCTTCACTAATCTATGAAGTGGTGTATTAATATGCTAATGAATATGATTATAGTAGGCACATTTTCCATTTTAATCTTACTGTTGAAATGCCAAAACTGCTTGGGACCAGCATTACTGGTGAAGCCACCCAGTATACGTTGAAACCTGGGATTATGGGAGAGATTTAGGGGTATACACAAGATAATCATTGAGTCCAATTTGTGTTTGACACCACACTGAAAAGATGCATGTCAGAATATGCACCAGTGGCTTAAATGTTGCTATATTTTGCAACTTTAATGGGATTCACATGATATTAACAGACAGCCTTTGTGATGAAAATTAAATATCAAACAAATATGAAAGCTGGATTGACAGTAAAGCAAATGACAAAGAGAATTCACAGGTTTCTGTATCTCTGATTAGGACGTTGTGTTTCCCTCCCTGTTTGTGTCCCAGCAGGACAAATCTCATGACAATTTTAGGAATTTACTTCAGTTAAATTTAGTGGTTAGATTGGATTTGATAAGTTCTGGCAATGATGATCCACATTTGGGATTTATATCAGAAGACTGACTATCAGGTTAAAATGAGGAGCCTGAAAAGCATAATAATATCTGTATGAATGTCACACATTTACATGGCTACCTGATATCTCCATAACTTCTGGGGTTCATGTGAATTCTTGGACCTATGGACAAAGTCACAGTCTAGAAAACATTGAGAAATCCTACCTCGAGTTCATTTAACATATATGATTCTCTATAAAATATAGATATTAAATATATTTCTTACCATGAACATAATGAATGAAAAAAACTTGTCCAATATGACCCTGAAATGAACATTTTGCTTCTTCTTCCCAGCTCTTTCGGGAGGTACGAATAATGAAAGGCTTAAATCACCCTAACATAGGTAAGGCACATGCATACATCTCAATGGGCTTTATGTGTGTGTGTCTGAGTGTGTGAGTTTTGTTTGTGTGTTTTGCCTCTGATGTGTGTGTTTGTGTGTGTGAGCAAACAGAGAAATAATGCTTTGAATAAGCTTTAGAGCGTTCATTGACTGGACTGTAGCGGGCAGCGTGTCAGACCTCATATAGAGGTCACGAGGTTGGATTTTCTAAAGCTGAAATGTCATTTGAATCAAAACCCCCCCCCCCAACAGCATTAGCGGGTGGGGGTTGGGTGGGGGGTTTTCTCAGTATTAAGACAGACAGACGTCTGTGCTATTATTTATAATGTGAGCATGATCTGTTTAGATATGTGATTTTAATCTGTTTCTGTTTTGGGCTACAGTACAGCTGTTCGAGGTGATTGAGACGGATAAGACCCTTTACCTAATCATGGAGTATGCCAGTGGAGGTGGGTACCTCGACCATTATGTGCAGGAAATGCTATGACAAATTTGGATTATGATGCACTTTATTGGTCTCTAATTGGATGATAAAAGTCCAGAAACATAGTTTGTTTCGTAGGTATTTTTCCTCATCTTATGAACAGTTTATAGAAATGTTTTGATCATTTGAAAAATGAGTATGTATGCTTTCTTGCTGAGAGTTTGGTGAGAAAATGAATACCTTAGCTACAGCCAGGAGACAGTTAGCTTAGCTTAGCATAACATTTGGAAATGAGGAAATGGTTTTTATGTATACACAACTAGGCCTGTCACAATAATAACGTTATCAACTTAAACATTGCCGTAATTATTAACATAATCATGTCTATATGCTTGTTGTACGTTTAATTAATGCTGCAAAATGTAATTGACAGAACGATGTGGTAACCATATATTCATTTCATTTAACATCTGAGCCCACTTTGACAGTTGATTTAATCTATTATACAGCATTTTAATAGTAACTAATTAAATAACTAATCTCATATGAGGAAGTCACTTATTTACAGTGTACATCAGTTAGTTTCAATAGTGTTTTTCAGATAAAGAAAACAAAAAATAACATTATCTGGATAATGGGGAGGGTAATTTATAATTGACTGCAGTTTACAGCAGCTGTTTTTTTGTGATCTGATATGAAAGACAGTACCTTTTATAAATGATGAGCATGGCCTCTACTCTAATAGGTGTTGTACGCTTCTACATTCAAAGTTAATAGACTATGGAACCGCAACATAAATAACTGAGCAGGCTCTCTGCAGTAATGGTGCTGCAGTTTAAACTGCCTGTAAACACAACACTGCTCTCCTTTTCGTTTAGCTTCCATTAGCCTTTTGTTATGTTTCTATTTGTGTCAGGTTTTTTTCACACTTCTTCTTCAGGTTTTCTGTGGTCTGACCCAAAATCCTTTGCTCGCTGTGACCTTGGAGAATGTCAAAGACACAGTTTCAAATGTGGCTTTCTGTCAGGCCCATATCACTTTGAATAAGAGATGAAAAAAGACCACAAGGAGTTTTTGGGACGCCTAAAGCCTTGTGAAACCAAAATGTACTTTCCACTTGTATTAAAATGTATATTTCATGAACATAATGATATTAAACAAGATCTAAGGGACTGTACGGAAATTATTGTGAGGTGGGGGTCAAAATGTCTTCCTTAAGCTGAGGGGAGGGGAGAGCAGAGGAAGTTCTTTTATCTTTTACTCATCCCATATTTATATTTTATTACATTTTGCCCTAGTGAGATTCTTTGGGAGAAAAAAAATATATTCATATCTATTATTTGGAGTTCAGGGGTGGAACAAAAATATCACAGTCCTCAAAAACAAAAGCAGCCACATAATTGGCAGTTTAGCTGACCTGTGTGTGGGTTTAACAATAGTAGTGCATACTCTCAGATATCGGTTTCCCTTGGGTGCACTATGGTCTGGAGTTTGAATTTCAAATGATGTGTCACTCTGTCACTAAATTAGAATGATTGTTGTGTGTATTAGTACAGTTTAGAACATTTTTATTAAATGTTTTAATCTTATATTTTACATATTTTATCTTACATATTTATTACATTTTTTGAATCTTCTGTTCAAAGGAATAGGTGTTTTTTTTAGTTTCTTTTTAGAAACTACACATTGTTTAATTACCAAGACTTTGTTGAAAGGACCTATACCAATATCTTGGTTAGCTTAGTTTAAAGACATGAACATACTTATTTTTGTATTGATTATAGTCACAGCAGCCACTTTGAGTATGGGAGGTGTGAGGTAATAGAAATGATTTAAACAGAGTCATAGTCAGACTTTAAAATAACAAGATATAGGGCCCTATTTTAAAGATCTATAGTGCATGGCGTAAAGCAAGTGCCTTTTGGGCGTATCCAAATCCACTTTTGCTATTTTAACGGTGGAAAAATGGTCAGTGCACCAGGTGCATGGTCTAAAAGGGATGGACTTAAGTCTCCTCATTAATCATAGGCGTGTTTTGGGCGTAGCACGCGGTAAACCAATCAGAGTGTCACCTCCCATTCCCTTTAATATCCAGGAGCGCTGCCACATTGGTGGATTGCTATTATAACAGCACATTTACCAGCAATGTGTTTCAATAATATAACATGAGTTACTTTTGCTGAAAGGAAAGTTGGCTGATGAGCTGCTAACCTCACATTTAATTCATATAAAGGAAGAATATGGACATATAACCAACCAGTCTGATGGTTGCCCTGATTTACGTGCGCAGAGCGAGAAAATGACAACTGCGCCAGGAGAAACTAACAAAGACACATGCGCCACGCGCGCCATCCGCTGTGCGCCGACCGCAAGATAGGGCCCATAATGTGTTAATTAGTGCTGGTAGCCAGATTTAGCTCCCATGGACAGAGCTGGGCTAGCTGTTTGTCGTGTTTCCAGTTTGTTTATGCTACACTAAGCTAAGCTATCTGGCTACTGGCTAACACTAACCCTAAACCCTAACCATTGCTTCTTATTAAATGGAAGTGGTATCAATCTTCTCATCTGAATCTCAGAACAAAAGTAAATTATATTGTTCCCTTATTATAGACTAGTCTCTCTGAGTTTTATGTTCCATGTGCTTGCAAGACACATTTCCTTTTGGGAACAATAAACTTCAAGTTCACCACTAGATCCAATAATATGGCTTTAATGCCCCTTTTATTTCCTAACTGACTTCTTTCTACCTCCCTCACTCACAGGTGAAGTGTTTGACTACCTCGTGTCTCATGGGAGAATGAAGGAGGTTGAAGCCAGAGCCAAATTTCGACAGGTAAGAATTCACCTCCTCTTGTTAACTACATTGCATCAATCCTCACATTTAATTGTCAGCACTTCAGGTTTTTGTCTGTCTCCTCATGTCCACAGATTGTTTCCGCTGTCCACTACTGCCACACGAAGAACATTGTCCACAGAGATTTGAAGGTGAGAAAGCTCAGAAGATGTTTTGTGCTGCTTTCAGAAATGAAGGGATTAAGGCTAGTCCAAGACTAGGACATTTCTTTCACTGACAGATTACACTGAACTAAAAAATTATAATCTGGGACTAGTCTTAATCTGTGTCTGTGAAAAGGACCCTTTAGCATCTTAATCGCACAGTAAAGCACTGATGAGTGGAGAGGCTCTTTTTTACCAAGCTGGGAAGGCAGCTGTTGTAATAGATTATTTAATTCCTGAACACACACAGTGACATATATACACTATGAGTCATGTCCAGTATCTATGTATGTAGTTGGGCAACATGCAAGCACCACCCCCCTCCCCATCTGTCTCTCATTCGCTCTCGCTTTTCTTCTCCATCACAACTCCTGTTCCTCTGTCTTTCGACTTTACCTCTTTCCCCTTCCTCCTCCCCCATCCAATTATTTTCTGCCCATCGTGTTGTTCTCTTCTACTTTTCCTCCCTTCCTCCTGTTGTCAATCCCCGCCTCTTCCTCTTCCTCCTCCTCTGTATCGATGTATGTTGGACTCAGGCGGAGAACCTTCTGCTGGATGCCGACGCCAACATCAAGATTGCCGACTTCGGCTTCAGCAATGAGTTCACGCTGGGTAACAAGCTGGACACGTTCTGTGGCTCGCCACCCTATGCTGCCCCCGAGCTTTTCCAGGGCAAGAAGTATGATGGGCCTGAGGTGGACGTCTGGAGTCTCGGAGTCATCCTCTACACGCTGGTCAGCGGCTCGCTGCCCTTTGATGGGCAGAACCTGAAGGCAAGTGGATGGGAGGAGGGACTGCCTGTCTGCCTGGGTACACTCAGACAGGATGGTTCCTGAGGGAGTTATTGTAACAGTAATGGGTTTACATCTATTGAAATGAATAGTTTCAAATAACCCTCTTACATTTGGTAGAGTAAAAAATTGAGACATGCAGTATGATTCTTAAAAGCATATCCTCATATACTCTTACAGGGTTTTGTATTTTCACTGTCTTGGAAGTATTGGTGATGAAGGTTGTAATTTGCCTTTTCAGTATTGCCACTTTTCTTTAACTTGTCTACACCTGATTTAGTTTTCCTGCATTTATATATATATATGAATTTTCTGTCAACTATAAAATCATAGGTGGAGAAACCAACAAGATAGGCCTTGAACTGTGTGTAACATTGTTGCTGTTTAAAGTCATCACATGTTGGATTTTCCAATCTGTGTTGCTGCTGTGCAATATTTTTTGCATTTGCACAGGCACTGTTAGACCTCTATATTTGATTTTTTTTTAAAAACAACCTTTGAGTATAATGAATAAATGGTGTTTTATAACCGATTAAACATTCTGGTGTCATATGAAACGTATACTGTGTTGATCATTGTGTTGGCACAGCGTGATTTCATTCGCTAAGAGAGTTATCTTAGATTAGGTGATGAGTTTACAGAGGATGATAGAATTTCTGCCCAACCAGTGCAAAGGGCAGATATGTGGCCTTTGAATACAGTCTGAATCTAATCCAGGGATGTAGTGGCATCCTGGTGACTCAGTCATGGCTCAGTGTGTTATGTGTAGCTGTGACAGCCTGGATCTGAATGTGGTCCGGGACTTTTTTTGCTCTTAGTTTCCCTTCTTTTTCTCCATTTTCAGTAATTTCCTGGAAACATTTTTAATCATTCATATAAATCGTGTTATAATGTCCACTGATTAAGCTGAAATGCTTTGTTTTTTTCTATTAAAAAAATATTCTTGTAAATAGTGGCTAGTGAGCATGTAAGCAAATAGCCTATTGACACACAGAGTACAGAGCAGTTGGAGATGTGTTTCTGGTTGTTTCTACTTATGGAACAGTGGTAGTTACAGTTAGTATGTGCATGTCCGGTATGTTCTGTATGCATGTCTTGATGATACATTACTCTTACATCAATGTGTACGGATTTGAAAGAAGGGACTGTTGACATGGCTTCACCCTTTTTATGCAGTTTAGCTTTTTTATACACTATATCTACTCATTTGTATGTGTATAGATATACACTAAATGGACATAGCACCTAATATTGACCTTTTTTAAAATAATTTCCATTCTAAATATCACCCCCCCCCCCCCCCCCCTTGATGAATGGCAGTGAGAAAGCATTGTTCTCTGTCTTCTCTGTGGTTGCATTCTTTACCTTGAAGTAGGACTTAAATCTAAAAAAAAAAGCATTTTTATCCAAAATCCAGCAGATGGCAATGAGTCACCCCCTAGAGCTCTACCAGAGGGTGGAGACAAATGTGCGTTTAACCCCTCTCATATTTGACCGCACCCCAGCATACTGCCTGCAGTGAGCGACTTGGGGATTTACATTTCCCTGCAACACACACTTAAATCAGTCTGACTTGTCTCATCAGAGAACTTTAGATGAATGGAACATTCTTGTATGCACTGTTGAATAAGTTGTAAAAAAAAATGAGTGGGGAAAGTCAGAATTTCTATTCCTGGTTTAAATGATTCAGAGGTGTGTCATGACTGTTGATTTCCTCTCATAGCATTTTTAAAATGTGTGTTGGGAACCGGCACTTGGTTTTGGGACTGCCTCCTTTTTTTTCATGCTTGTTGAATTCTAAATGTGTAACATGTGGTGTATGTGGCCAACAGGAGCTGAGGGAGCGCGTGCTGAGGGGAAAGTACCGCGTGCCCTTCTATATGTCCACAGACTGTGAGGGGATCCTTCGCCGATTCCTGGTGCTCAATCCCTCCAAACGGTGCACCCTGGAGGTAAGGAGTGCCGAACCCGCAGCACAAACTAATTGATCTCATGTGAAATTCGAACCCAGCTGAGGATAGTCTGTATTTCTGTCTCTGTTTCTACAGCAAGTCATGAAGGACAAGTGGATAAATTCAGGGTATGACGGGGAGGATCTGAAGCCCCATATAGAACCTGTTGAAGACTATAGTGATCCAGCTCGCATAGGTGAGTCAACTGGGCCACTGGTGGTCAGCCTGCTTGCCATTCAGGTTTAAAGAGTATACTAAGAGGTCTTTTAAATCTGATCAAGCTACAACATGTTCTATATCACTGTCTTTGTCCTTACCTTTCATATTTGGTTGTTTGTGTGCCTCAGAGGTGATGGTGGGGATGGGCTTCACTCCAGAGGAAATCAAAGACTCTCTGCTCAATCAGAAATACAATGAGGTCACCGCCACCTACTTACTGCTGGGCCGCAAAGGCGACGTGAGTTGTATAGATCTACCTTATATTGAGCATTTAGCTGATATACTAACCAGAGTAATGACTGAAATACCATAAATGACTTTGTTCTTGATCACCAATTGTACATGCACATTATTGTAAAAACTCCGACATCTTCAATCACCACCGATCGAGGGTCACACCTTTCAATCCGGTACTGCTGTGACTTTCTAGGATGGCAGTGAGGCTCGCACAGCTAGTAGCCTGTCCCTGGCGAGGGTACGACCTAGCCCCATCACCAACGGGACCAACAAGCACTCCTCAGCCACTGGCTCCTCCTCCTCCTCCACTTCCTCCTCGCATAGCAAGACCCAGCGCAGTGCCTCCACCTACCACAGGCAGCGACGACACAGCGACTTCTGTGAGTCTCTCCTCTTAGCTTTTAATGCTTTAGGTAGTGCAGCGGCTAGTGAAGATCTACCTGAGACACTTGTACATTAATCAGCTGATAAGGTAACATCTCATACAAAAATGTGTTTTGTAATCCCACCTGAAGAGCTAATACAAGATAAGAAGACTTGCTTTCACAAGAAAAACATAGGTACATAGACTGTTGACCTATATAATAAACTGTTGAGGCGTGTCTTGTCCTGGATGCTTCTGATAAGAGCTTATTTGGGTAGTTGTTTGATAAGATGGGGCTGCTTTATATACTAGATCATGAATAGACTTTCTGGATCCCACTGTATATGCAGAATATTCCTTATATGAGTCTCTGTGTGTCTGCGCTCTGCTGTCCTCCACAACAAAGGCGGGCCTTCCATGCCCGTCATGCACCCCAAACGGAGCCCGACCAGCACAGGCGACCGGGAGTTGCGGGAGGGACGAATGCCTTCACGTAAGGCCAGTTGCAGCGTGATGGGAAGCCATAGCCTCCCTCCCTCCAGCCCAATGGTTAGCAGTGCCAACAACCCCAACAAGTCCGAGATCCCAGACCGCCGCAAAGACATGACAGCCACCACGGTTAGTGCTAGATATATTTACTCGTCAAGGAAGGAGAGTTTGATGTTCCTGAAGTATCAGATAAAGGGGTCCAGCACTAGTTTCTTTTTTTTTTACCAGTCACAAACATCACACCATTACTTCTTAGGCTCATAACCCAGTCAAATTTAAACAGACACATCATATGCGCATTACTACAATAAGCAGAACTTTAGTGTTTTTCTTCTGTATCAAAGTAATCGAGGTGATTGTGACTGTACAGTGTGGACAGGAACTACAATGTGACTCAGATTTTGACTATTATTTATCACTGTTAAAACATTGTGTTGTATTTCCACTATCTTCACACACATCGCACTCACTCACATTTACACCCAGCCCGTGAAAAATGTCACAGATTGTGTTTCAAATCAATTTAGGGTAGAATTGAAATAAAAAATCATGTCTTGTCTCATTTTATTTGAATTTAGAGACAATTTAAATGTTGTATATATTTTGTGAGCAGCTAAACCTTTAAAGAACGTGGTATGAGTATAGAAAATAAAGCAGACTGAAGCTTTATAGACCATTTTTAACAGCTTTTGGTGTGAACACGGTTACTCTCAGTATGTATGTAACATGCTGCTAGTATCATGTTAGAATATTTTGAGATGTAGTCATGTAGTAGATTTTTCTCCACTGAATGACAAAGTGACTTTCAGCTAGTACCTGCGTCTTACCTTATTCCTCTCTCTGTAGAATAACATCCCTGGAAGTGCCATGACACGCCGGAATACATATGTGTGCACGGATCGCACGGGCGCTGACAGGCACTCTCTTCTGCAGAACGGCAAAGATAACAGGTACCACTTTGTGTTGGAAGTTTAAAAATTCGTATTTGCTTGTATAGATCTTCCACAGATACAGTGGCATCTGATATTTTCAGTAAGCAGGTACTATCTGCTTGAAAAAAACTGTTATAAATGCAGATTTTACTTATAACTATTCTAATAATCTGTTCTCCCCCTGCTGTTCCTATCTGTGTAACATATGGTCTCAGCCATATGATTAGCATGCTAGGCTAACAGTGACTTACCGGTAATAGGCCTAGCTATGCTGTCTTTTAGAACACACGCTGTAAACACACCTGTCACATTGCAAAGCAGGTTGTTGTTAAACAGTCTGTTGATACAGTCTATGAGCTACAAATGGCACGGCTATGCTAATGATGCTAGCCATGCGAGCTAGCTGCTAGCTGCCGTGCAGGCTGGTAAAACTGATTTGTCAATTCTTCTCAGTCCCGCTGAGAGTGAGCTTCAGTGTAAAGACCCCATGAGGAAAGTTATATAAGCTATTTTGAGAAAAGTAGCTGCCAATAGAGAAACTCCAACACTGGACTGGCTGACAAATTGTTTAAGTTCATCACTCAGTCAGTCAGTAACAGACATTCAAGGCTATAGGACTGATCTGTGTCCGGTCCAGCCAGCAACATGAATATTCTGTCAAGGCTAAAACTTCACATAAAATTTGAAAGGCTGCTGCAAGATGGATGCTTCAGTTATTTTGCCTGATAATATGTAATTTAAGACATAGCAGTTGTCACCTTCAGTTTTGCTGTTAGAAGGATGTGTGAAAATCTGAAATAGAATTCCCAGTGCGGTTTGTGTCTTGGAAGCTTGCCGTCTCTGTTTCTACAGTTCTGCTAACATTATGCCTGCATCCTCAAACTCAGTAGAAACATTTCTTCCATCTTTATATCTGCTATTAAACGCTGGCATATCTTAAAGATCCCCTCCAGCCATTTCTTATGATCTATAAAAATACCTAAATAGTAACTTCTTTCTGAATACGGCTTTTCAACAAAAAATCTCAAAACATTTCTTAAATTTACATCTACTCCTCCCTCATTGAAAAATCCAGAATCTATCAATATGCAATTTTATGTCTCAAAAGAATAGCTGTCCAAATCTGGACATCATTCTGCATAGTGACACTCAAACATCCAACTGTAGAAAGGAGAAGAAAAACACATTTCTCAGTAGAGGGGGACTTAAAAGGCGATGGTGTATAACAGACGTGCCAGGTTCTGTTGCCATTGCCAGTGCCTGGAGACAGTCAATGTGTGTGAAAACCTGAAACTAAAATAAACATATAGCCAGGGGGTCAGTTATTGTGCTGTATAGGGAGTGTAGCTGTTCAGTGTGATGGTGTACAGATGTCAGATATATTGTAAGAACAGGTATAAAATGCCAGTGGAAAAGCAGAAAAATTGCATTTTCTTTTTCAGTATGGAGTGCATTTGAAATGTTGTACTTTAAAATTTAGATAACATTGCAAATAGATGTCTACACCTGATGATGACATGCTCTTTTAAATGATTCCAATTTCTTTTGTTATTGAAGACATTTAGCTGGGATTATTGTCAAAGAACACAATTTGACATGCTTTTATGTAATGAATTTGTCTTTTTTCTGTGTCCTCCCCGCAGCTCTCTGAGCCACCGCTTGCCTGCAGCGTCTCCCTCCACGCTCAGCATCTCTGGGGCCGGAGCTGCCTCCTCCTCTTCCTCTTCGGACCGATGCCGCCTGACCCGAGGCTCCACAATCCGCAGCACCTTTCACGGGGGACAGCTGAGGGACCGTGGCCCCCCGGTTTACTCCGCTCCGCCCACTTCACCCACCCTGTCTCATCATGACGCCAGCCCGCTGCCCCACGCCCGCACCAGGGCGACCTCCAACCTCTTCACCAAGCTGACCTCCAAACTCACTCGCAGGTAGATGCACGCTGCCATGACACACATTTTAAAGGGATGATTTGACATTTTTGGAAATAAGCTTATTGGCTTTAATGCTCATGTCTGTCCATTCAACATAAGCTATGACTAGCAGTCGCAGTTAGGTTAGTTTAGCATGAAGACTTAAAGCAGGAGGAAACAGCTAACCAGGCTCTGTTCAAAGGTAAAAGAATCAGCCTACCAGCACTGGTAAAGCTTACAGTCTTTATGCTAAGCTAAGCTAACCGCCTCTGACTGTAGCTTTGCATTTGGCGTACAGACATGAGTAGCATCGTTCACCAGAATGCAAATAAGCATAGTTTAAAAAACGCTGAACTTAGCTGCCCATATAAGTTTCAGTCGTAGTTCATATAATGGCTGTATTTTAAAGTAAATACTCTAGATACCTTTTGCACCACTTGAAAATATTAACAAGTTGGCTAATATGTTTAATTTTTTACACTTCCAACTTATTGAAAGGGGACTTCTGTTTCATTTAAATACATATATGCAACTATTATTACATGATCAGTTGCCACAGTCCTTCATAACTCTTTACACTACCATGTAGACTTAAATCTATTTATTGTTCCTTGTTCCAAAGGCCTGATGTTCGCATCACGTAGTTTTTGGTATTTTAAAATTGTTGTGATTCAGGATTTGAGACTGAGTGAAAGTTGCTCGACAGAACATTAGCTCAGATGTAATATGATCACTGCAGACAAACCAAGGAAGTCAAATTTGATACAAAAATCATGCTGCTATGTTATGAAGTTTGTGCTTTTTCAGTTTGAGCACAACCTGGGTATGGATCCATGCTTATCAGAACATTTTACTCACGTAGGCCTTTTGGCAAGCTCTTCTGTAGCCCTGGATTATCCTCTGCTCCCCCTCTCCCTCCCAGTCGTCATAATCACACATGTCTAATCTTATCAAACCTCAGCTTTATCCTTGCCAATCAGCTCCTGCGCTGTGCTCTTTTCCACCACTTGCTCTCCCGTGATTCAATTATATTCTCTCTTACCCCACCCTCCACCCCCACCACCCGCTCTGACCCTATATGCCCTCTTTTTCTCCACCTTCATCTTGTTCTGCTTCTCCCCTCTTACTCCTCTTGTCATGGCATCAGGGTCAACCTTGACCCGTCCAAGCGCCAGGGCTCAAACAAATCAGTCTCGGGTTGTACTCTTCCACAAGGATCAAAAACAGTTAGTAAGTTCCCATGTCTCTCGCTTCTTTCTTGTCTGCCTGTGTTGCCCCATTTGTCTGACTGGTCACACTGAAATGACTTAAAGTCCATGAATGCCTGCCTTGACTTTTTCATTCCTCTGTCTATGAATTATTGCTTGTCTGCATGACTCGTTAATCATCGTCACACTGTGAAGGTAATGCACTTGGTTTCAAGCATGGTTGCAATCAAGGAAGATTCATTTCAGTTATTGTTTTTTTTTTGCAGGATGAGTGTTATCATCAGTAGAAATCTGCCTCAATGAGCCTTTTACTTCTTTACCATGCAATGCATAAGTATCCCTCTAGAAAAATGGTGTTTTCATGTTGTATTTGTGGTTCATGAGTTGGAACACCTAGGAATGTGCACTGCAGTACTGCACACAGAGGCAAATAAAAGTCAAAAGGACTGCATTTATACCTGCATGCTATAAAATTAGCGAGTGAGAAAAAACTGTTCCATCCTATAAGTTGAGGTCAGTCAGGACACAATGTTCTGCATATCGCCTGCTTGTTGTCGATGCTTGCTTTGGTCTCACCGTGTAATATCCACCGCTGAATGCCATCTCATCTGAGAGTCGTGAGTTGGTCATAAGGCTCATTGTACTCCAATGGATTACCTCTTACGCTGTCTGTTTGTCCTACAGGGTCACAAATGAATCTGAGGGAATCAGGAGATTTGCGGTCACAAGGTCAGTCCGCGTGCTCCAGCTGCATGAACAGTTTTTATAAAACAGATAGATCATGTCTGTTTTCTAATGTTATCACAATGTCTGACTATGTTTCTGATATTTATGGTTTTTCTTAGTTGCCATCTACCTGGGTATCAAAAAGCGTCCGAGCCCCGGGCCGTCGGACGTGGCTGGGATCTGAGAAGCGGTGGGCGGCGGGACCCTGCGGAGGTGGTACTGGCTCTGCGGGAGGCGGCACTCGGATGTGGCTGCCAGGTCCACCATGCTGGCCCCTTTCTGCTCTCCTGTACCCATGGCGTGGCAGGGGGCCGTGTGGCTTTTGAGGCCGAGGTGTGCCACCTATCCACGGGTGCCTCCGAGACTTCTAATGGGGTGCGTTACACGCGACTCTGGGGGGCACCACTAGCTTTTCGGGACATTGCCACCCAAATCTCCAAGGACCTCGAACTTTGAACGGAGGGTGCGCTTGTATACGAGTGTGTGTTTTTGTGTGAGCGAGTGTGTATGTGTATGTGAGAAGGGGCGAGGGGCTGGACCCGAGAGAAAAGACTTCTCCTTCTGTCTCTTTCATGACTACCCCCCCATACACACACACACAGATACACACACACCTGACCCGTAAAAGACACTCAGACTGAGGCAACCCCCCCCATCCCCTCCCATCCAATCAACCCCACCCAGCTCAGCCAACTTCTTCACTGTGCGACTGCACCCACTGGACCTGGATCAGATGGAATCTAGTTGAATATTTTTTATTGCTACTCTAGCCATAATGACTCTTTATTTTGTTATTTATTGCTCTGATCATTGTTTTTACCCACTGTCACTTTCACTACTACAGAGAAATATCATCTCTTGTGTATCGGTCATCATTGACCTGCCAGTCCTTTTTTTTTTTAATTGTTCTTTGATATGTCACCTTTTATGTGCACCATTCATGTTTTTTCTTCATACAAATAACGTGATTATCTGCTGACTTTTCATCACCTGGGAACAATAACATGTGCAAACGTGGAGATGGTCTGACAAGCAGCCGCAGAGCTGCGTTGCTTTGATTTGTGTACATACAGCAGTGACGACAGCACTGGATTAAGGTCAGTGGGAGCTGGGCTGACAGACGTTTGAAACAGCCAATCAGAGGCTGACTGACACTAATGAGCTTCAAGCTTCATGAACTGATGCCTCTATATCGCATTCTTTTACACATTTCTCTGCATGGGATGAGCAGAAATTTAAAAAAAAAAGAAAACAAGCCCAATTTCACGCATACACAAAAGAAAAGATTATATTATTGTGCAGCTCATGCTCCATTTTAGATTCTTGCAGCACCAATATCTAAATTAAATTAATACAGCTGATTTGGCGAGTTATGGTTGTATAACTTTCATATGATTGCTATCATTGCATAAGTTGTTTATACTGGCTCTGCAATAGAATGAAATTGACTTAAAAAGGCCTTCACATGCACACAGCTGATAATCTTTCAGAGAAACTCTCTTCTCTCTGATTGGCTGGATTCATTGTCTGTCAGCACAGGTCCTCATCAGTAAAACTTGTTCAAAGCATTTGGATTTTTCCAGCCTCCCACCTCGTCTCATCCCTTTACCTTTTTCTTCAAAAGCATTGTACTGAAGACACAGCAGCAGTAGCGACGCTCACTCGAGAAGAAACGTTCCGACTCAAAGCCCTCGATCAGTCAAATCTTTCAAGTCGATAAAAGCGGGGCCGAGACCGCTTACAAATGTGGCTCATCTTGCAAACCTAGCCCTTGAAAGCGGGTCACTCACTCGTCCCACCACGAAATAACGCGAGTCTGGTTTATTTTCAGTGCAATGCGGTTCCTCGCTTCTATTCTGCACCACGTGATCTCACCTCAGTCATCATCTCAGTATGTCAATGGGAAACACCAAAAGTGGATCAGCCAAGCAACAAAACCTCTCAGATTACACACTCACCTTTATACACAAACACACACACACACACACACACACACACACAGAGAGAGAGAGAGAGAGAGAGAGAGAGAGAGAGAGACATACACTCATAAATGTCCACCCTCTTCTTGTGGCACAGTATATAAACTCGTCTGTCCATTATTGATGACTGTGGGCTGTTGGGGATCAGGGGGGAGTGTTCTGGAAAGGCACGATGAAGGCAGTGTGGACGGTGTTTTCTTCTTGTAAGTCCAGTTGCCTTTAAAGTGAACTTACCCCCAGCGCCTTCATACAGTACATATTTAATGTAAAAAAAACAACAAACAAAAAAAAAAAGATAAAAAAGAGAGAGACAGAAAAAAACTGAGAAAGCTTTCTATTCTCCCTCCCTGTTTTTAGTGAATAACGTACTGTGATATTTATGTAGGCTACAGAGATCATGTTGTTTGGCTGCTGATTTACTGTTAATACTATCTCTCAGTTGTGGCTTTGCTCATGGTGACCCAAAACCAACACCCCCACTCCCTTGCCCCCCCCCCCTCCATTTTCCTTTCCCACCCATCATAAACTCCCCCAACTCCCTACAATTTAACAGGGACACCAAACCTTCGCTGTCCACCACCTTCATATGTACCACCAACCTTTTTTCTATCTTCACGAAGAGCTTTCAGCTTTCCTTGACCCTTCGTTTTGAGACCCTGTTTTACTCGTTGTGCAGGGAACCACTCAGCCATCATCCACACTCTCACGTTGTAGACCCATGTATGACATCTTCTCAGTCCTGTTTGGTGTGTGCTGCTTCATGGAGCCCAACATAGGGAGACTGGACGTGACTTGTCCTCTTCCTTTCGGGGTTGAGAAGCAGACACCAATATGGACACCAGGAATCTGTCCTTGTCCTGTCCCTTGGACCTTTCTCATTGTGGTGTATATTAGCATTAGGTAATATAGACCTCAATGCACTTTGCTTTGACTTGAATCAGCTCCTTCCAGTGTACCTGTATAGGTAATACCCAGAACTAGCCACTGGAGGGCGCCAATGTCTTAAATGTGAAACACTTCAATTTGTGGATATTTGCACAGGTACTTTATTTATTTTTTAGAATAATATCATTAAAAAAACAGGATTTATATCAGTCATTTGGTGGCTGTATATAAAATATATGAATATAGTATATATCTTAGAGCTCAAGGTTTATTTATAGCTAGAGCAAGGGAAGTAAATCTAGTTTAAAGCAGTTTCTGTCAGTGACAATGGGGAACAAAACCAACCTGCAATCCTGCATGACTTCAGAGTTTGAGTTTTAGGGGGAAAAAATGAAATATGATGCACACTTAGGACTGGAAGCTTTGTGAATAGCAGACACGGTTGGTTTTTAGTGATTAATTGAAACAGATAAATGGTGCTAGATGCGGCGCCGGGTTCTTCCCCCTTTCACAAAAACAAACAGGAAGGCTTGGTGAAATACAGTGACTTCACTCCACCTTCTTTGCTAGAGGAGAGGTTCAGTATATTCAGGGCAGCTTCTGGGTTCTTGGAAGTATTTAGATATGCCATGAAATGTATCACAGACCTACAGTATACAAGAAACAAAGGCCAGTTTTTAGATTAGAACTTACATTTGGAATAAACTGTTCAGTTTGCTAATGCATCTATGCCGATTTCCATTTTAACTTAAATTGATATGAGAGATCCCAAGAAGTCCCTGACACGTTGAAAGCCCTGGGTCGCACTCAAGCCATAGAAACGTTACTGTCACTGTATCCTGATGGCAAATATGAAATCAGGTTGTCTGCGCAGCATTTCAGTGGGAATAATTGAAGTGAAACGGGCTAAAAAGCAAATAACTTTGTGTAAAACAACTCACTCTTAGTATAAGATGGATGAACGTTCTTTTTTGGTGGAATCTACTGTGAAATATTCTTGAGAAGAGTTTTGTTAACCTGAGTGTTGAGTAAATGCTTGTTGTACCTGCTCAGAGACAGTGTATCGCTGGTGTGGTTTCGATGGTGGATGGTACAGTATTACAATTCCAGGGGCTCAGTATTTAACATGCACAGTCATTGGAAACAGTTGATGTGATATGCAAAAGAGACTGAATGAGACTGAAGACCATACACAGTTTGACCTGTATGAGT
This sequence comes from Scomber japonicus, assembly GCF_027409825.1. NCBI lineage: Eukaryota > Metazoa > Chordata > Actinopteri > Scombriformes > Scombridae > Scomber > Scomber japonicus. The sequence continues at coordinate 26,955,502 of NC_070590.1, read as the reverse complement.
AATTTTACACGAGTTTGCTGTTTAATTCCTCCCCTCAGAAACAAACTGTAAACTGAGCTTGAGTGGTTGTGGTATATAAGGAGAACATGGAGCTGAAGATTAATAAAATTCACTGATGTTGGCATTTTTTCCTTCACTTTGGTGTTTTGTTTTCATAGTCATGGTATCTAAAGGTATACAAGGTATCTAAATCTGCATATTTTGAAATAACTGATCATATGACAAGCTGAGTATTAATATATGAAGATAAAAGTTAAGTAAACTAATTGTACATTTGTGATTTCTTATGCTGCAACACCAAAAGACCAAAAGATTCATGTGCTTGTTTTATGGGGTACTTCTTTTATTGAGCAGTATGAACACCTTTAATAATCATTACTTTTTATAACAAAAAGTAGGTGATGCCACATTTTGCCAGGCGAACCCAGCTCAGTGGAGGCTGATCCCAGGATGTTACCAACCAACACAGGAGAACATGGAAGAAAAAAAAGGACGGAAAACAAAAGCTGGAAGGAAGAAAAAGTGGTGAGCAGAGTCAAGAGTCTCTAGGTGAGCGGCGGTTTTCTCTGCGCACCTGTCAGCTGGCTCGATTGCACATGAATGGTCACGAGAAAAAGGTAAGATTGTTCCTTTTTACTTCTGGGCGGGGATCATGCCGTCGATGGCCTCTCCCTTCTCCAGCTTCTTCTCCATCTCAACCATGAGCTTGACACCATCAACCACCAGCTGGACCTGATCCACCTCGGAGGAGCCCAGACGGTCAGCGTTGGAGATGTCAAACACACCACCGACGGAGGCAGTGTCCACACCACCTGAGAGAGGAGGAACATTATTAGGTACAGATAATACAATTGTACAGCACTGATATCAAGTTTGACCTGCAGGTTTACACTCTAAAGAGTGTATATGTGCATACCTGTGCCACGCTTCTGCAGACGCAGCCTTGTGAGAATCTCCTCGAACTTGGCGTGTGTGCTCAGCTTGGGCAGCTTGACGTGGACACCACCACGCAGGCCGGTACCCAGGTTGGAGGGGCAGGTCAGGACGTAGCCGAGATGCTCGTTCCACATGAATCCGTGGTTGTGCTTCTTGAAGATAGTCTCAATCTGGTGGGTAAATGAGGAGGAGAGTCAAATCCACATTGATTCCACTCAGCACAATAAGAGTTTGTTTTGAGCTGCTATCATTGTGTACCTTCTGCAGGCCAATGCAGAAACGCTTGAAGACCTCCCTCATGTTGCCGCCCTTCTGCATGGAGATGACACGCAGGTGATCCTCCTCGTTCACCCAGACCAGGAAGGTCTTGTTGTCGTTGTGCCTGGACAGGGATAGACGCAGAGGGTAAACACAGGTGACGCAGAGGCATAATGAAATCCTTAGTGAGATATTTGTGAGGTTTTTCACAGCTGGCATGCTGGCAGTGATAGGTGTTACTCACCAGATGCCTCTGCCGTCAGGCCAGTCACGGGCCATACCAGCGCAGGTCAGCAGGGGAGAGACGGGCTTGTCAAACAGGAAGTGATCAGCGATCAGCAGCTCCTGCTCGGCATCAGTCATGCCCTTCAGGGGGTAGTACTTTCCCTTGAACTCACCATCCAGGCTGGTCAGAGCTGGAGAGACACGTGTACAATTAGGAGATTGCAAGTTCTTTCGCAAAAGTAGATATCAGCTTTTGTTGTTGGGCATTGATGTGTATTTTACACTTTCTAATCACTTACACTTTCCTCACTAATACTTGTGAACAGCGTACTGTTTAGGCCCAAACTGTTATGGGTACTGATTTACTTAAACTGTTGATTTCTTACCCTCAACGGACAGCTTCTCAATAAGTCTGCGCTCTCCACGGCTGTTGTGGGGGGGCAGGGTGAATCCCTTGATGCTGCGGCCAGTACGGACACGGCTGGACAGAACGTAGTTGGGGTCCAGATCATCACCACCCTATTGACAAAGAGATGACAATGTAGCATCATCATCTGATTTGTTCTTTTTTTTAGTTGAAGGTAGGTTAGGGTCTTTAATGGAGATACTGCACCTTCAGGTTCTCGAAGTTCAGGTCAGTCTTGTGCTTGTCAGTGGGCTTGTATCCACCATGACGGTCTGAGATGATGGGGTCCAGCAGATCCTTGAAGACCTCATAGGACTCCTCATCACCAGCAACGCAGCCAACAGTCATGATGAAGGGGTGACCTGAAGATTAAGATAGAATAGAAGAGTAGAAGTTAGAAGATAAGAGAGATGACCTCTGTCCAGAATGAGGCAAGTATAAAATGTGTATTTAATTTGCTGATTTTATGATTGATGGAAAGGAGGTTTTGTTTAAATTGTGTCTTACCAGGGTTGTCAACACCGGTCTGGATGACATCATCCAGGGTGTAGCCGCTGGGTGTCTGCTTGTCCCTCAGTTTGCCATAGATCTCCTTGGTCAGCACCTTGGCCATATGGTTGTTGTGCTTGGACAGGTCGGGGTACTCCTCCTCAACTTTGTAGTTGAGTTTGAAGTTGTTGTGGGTGTTACCGAAAGGCATGATTGCTTTTCTAACACTGCAGACAGAAGCAAACACATAATGAGAAATCTCAGCGGAATGATCTAAAAGCAAGGTGATCTAAACATTCAGAAAACATGCTGAGCATTTGGAGATGTGGAACATTCTACAAGACAGCTGCAGAGAGTTTAAGTCTTGGCAGAGGAATTCTGGTGACAAGTGTCACTCAATTTCCAACAGCTCAAATGTCCAGTTGAAATAGAGTAGGGGGAGGAGTGAGTGTTGGCTGGGTATTTTTAGCATCAGCATGTCTGTCTGTATACTCTCTCTTTAAAAAATCCTCAGCATATATGAGTAGAAATACATTTTCTCTTGACACACTCACAGCTGCAGTTTTCCAGTTTACATATAAACACACAAATGCATATGAAGTCTTTGCTAATCATGTTATACCTACATATTTCCTAAAAGTATCAAACTTGTATCACAGCTCACCATACAGGATCAAACACTTAGTTTTGTCACTTTAAGTTATGACCCTGCTGAACTCCTGAGAAGCTGCAGCCACACTTCCCTCCGGCATGCCCACTCCACAACAGTCCAGCAAGATCCACTTACTTCAAAATATCTATAGACTTGTTTATGTTGCCTTTTTGTAATTTGTTTCCTATTGCTTTGATAGCATGATCACATGCCTAACAGAAAACTGATGAGTTCAATGACGCACTTATTACGTCACATGAAATGTGATCTGTAATCTGATCTGTGACTGCAGCTTGACGTTTTGCCAATGAGCCGTATTTGTTTATGAAATTACCATCTTTGATGTTGTAAATCACATTGCAAAGTACAACAGTATTTCTAACTTAAAGCTCAAAAAACCATGTTAACTCTTAAATGGCTGAAATCATTTACAGAACATTCAGGGCCTTCAGGCTTTCTCTCTTACATGGCTCAAACTGTGAAGCACCTGTCCACATAAATCACCGCCCAAATGGGAGAACCAAACAAGTTAACAATGCCACAGCAATGCCACTACTGCTGTGCTAAAACATCATGCACATGCATACTTTAATTTAACTGAGAATAATCTGACAAACTGCAATGATCTCTGATACCCAGTAAGTCTCCTCTTTTCCCAAAATGCAAAATACAGATTCAAACATCCCAGCAACTGTTGTGAATTTATCCTTTGATTTCATAATGGATATTGACTCTGAAATTCTTCCTCCAGAAGAAAACAGTAGGCAACATTTTTTTTTGCCATTTCAAATGTTTGGATGTTTTCCTCCAAATCCAAATACGTCTCCAAATATCTGCTCCTCCTCCTTTTACTCCGCAATCCTAATAATCTCTGTGATATTTCTTTACCTGCAAACCAGACAAATACAGAGGTAACAGTCCTTGGGATCAGATCCTGTTCACCACAGCCAAAATAGGGGTCACCCAACTCTGAAGCCCTTCGCTCCCTGTTTATATACTGGGCAGACACTCAACCATTGGCTTGTCCATTTTAGTGCCTGCTACACCCTAATTGGCCAGAGCCTATGAACTGATACTCTGAACAGTTTATGAAAGGGATGCATTTACATGTCAGTCAACCAAGACGGGTACTGCAGCTGTACCTTCACCCCTCCTTCACAAACGCCCCTCACGATCCCTTACCCACCCTTGGCCCATACATAGCACCAGAGGATGGTGGGAGTATCTGAGTATCTGAGAGGGGAGGGGGTGGAGAGTGACAAGGGTGGAGGTGAGATGGTGTTGGGGGGGGGGGGGGGGGGGGGGCGGGGGGTTGAAGCAACTGAAAAAAGCTGAGGCTCGCTGTGGGCAACATGCCTTGGAGATCAGGGGTCCTTCCTTGTGTCAGGTATGAAGGTTGTAAAGGGTTAGTATTCTTTCAAAGAGCTCCCATGTATAAATGCTGCCCAAAGAATCATTTTATCCATCAGATCAGAGTCTTTTCTGACTGCTGTCTGGATGGAGGGAGTCCCGAGTGTGCTAATCTCAACTGGTTTCACATTTGATGGATACACCCTTGATGATGTGTAATGGCCCCCCTGAAGCAAGATTGATCAGTTTTGCACTATGGGAGAAAAGGATATTCAACAGCAGCAGCTTATAAGGGTAAATTGTCAATTGCTTTCAGGAGCTCACTCTGATTCATTTTTTCGGTTTTTATAAAAACTAATCAAAATGTTTATTTTGAAACATAACATTTGGTACTGTAGATCTAGAACAAATACAGCCTGGCTCTAAACATACATCATTCCCATTTTTAGGTTGTGATAAAACAAAATGTAATGAGAAATATGAGTTGTATAACATATATAATATACTGTGTATTTGTAATTTGTAATTCAACACGACAACCAAAAGTAGATTTGTTTTGGTGCTTGTGTTGTGGTGGGAGAGGTTGCTCTGCATTACTGGGGAATGCTGGCACATGCTGGCTAACGCTCCTCAATTAACTGGGAACTTCACTGCTAGTGTGATTAATGTGGTCTTCCTTTTTTTAGCTTGAGCTATACTTATCATTCCATTTTCTTTCTTCATGTTTTGATTGCTCCTTGAGTTGGAATATACTCTATCGAACTGTTGGACTTTGAATTAATTAGCAAAGTACTGAAGTAAAGTACTGCCTATCTTCTCTGCTGGGATTCATGGATTTTTGGATTATTCAACATAAAAAGTTTCCTCCCTGCTCTACTGGAATTTGTAGATTTTTGGATGATTTAACATAAAGTGCTTCCTACTGGATCTCCCTTTCCTTCTCAGTCACTATTCAGGGAGTTACTGTAGGTTTGACCCTCAGCTGACTTTTGATGACCATATAAGACGTCTATGCAAGACTGCTTTCGACCATCTTTGAACTGGACCCATCTCTAACTCTGTCAGATGCAGAGAAACTTGTCCACGCGTGGAATAGTGCAGTTTACTTGTTACAGGGATCCCATCCCAGGGTACATTCAGAACAGCACTGCCAGAATCCTGATGAGAGTGCAAAAACACAAACATATAACTATTCTGTTTTCATTGCACTGGCTCCTGGATTGACTACAAAGTCATTCCACACCATGGGGCCCCGAGTACTAAGCTCCAACCCATGGGGCCCCCAGAACTAAGTTGTGCACCATGGGAGATCAAGGGCAGCACAGACCCCAGACTCTTTTAATAAAGGCCTAAAAACCTTTATATTCAAAAAGGCCTTTTAATCTGAACTCTTATTACTATTTTCTTTATATTGTGTGTTCTATGTTATTGATACTATAGCACTTTGAATTTCATTATGAATGAAAAGCACGGTACAAACAAACAGCACAGAGATGATTCCACACCTTTTTGATAGGGTCTCATAAATGAGGGCTTTTAGGGCTATATTAATGGAAATGCTGTTGCTGTGTTCACCTATACTAGCTACTTTAAAGCAACCATCACTCAGTCTGACTCTAATTGATGTGCTAATTATCCGACATTGAATCTTCGATGGGAATACTGATTGGTGCGTGGAATGTTGAGAATGAAAGATGATGCCTTCTCTGACATCAGCTTCATGAGCTGTTTTGATCCTGTATTCTCTCAGATGTCTTGCATCATTTAATCCATGCTTATATTCCACAGCCACAGTACAGTTTTTAAAATAATTGAAAAATTACAGATTGACCCTTTAATAGCCTTATCAGAATTGCTTCGTTTGCTCTGTCAGAGAATGTAATATGCCTTTTCTTTGACTCAGATTTGATCCACAGTGAGGCCATACCAGCTGAATTTTCTAGAACCCCACCTGCCAGGACACACACTATTTGTCTTACATCCAAACTAAAGCTTAGATATAATTTACCCATGAAAATGCAATGTATTCACACTGATAGAGAGATAGTAAAGAAAACAGTTTTGAGCTGAAATACTAAAGGCTGCTTCAACAGCTCAAGTGTGAAGCCATAGGAAAGTTACCCCAGGCACCCAAGATGGGGGGGGCATCCCAACCAGCTGCCCTGTCTGTGGGATGCCCCAACCGACTCTGACTGGCAGCTGACTGGCTCACACCTGCTCCTTCCAGTCCCTCATATCACCTCACTACCATCCCCCCACCCCAAACTCTGAACAACCAGCACGTATAACACAGTCAGGAGAAGTAGGCGCGTAGGGTGTCAGCTGGTCACAGTGCCCTTGCATTGAATTGAAACCCCGTCTCCTGTTACACAGCTGTCTGTTGCACCCCCCCCCCCCCCCCCCCCCCCCCCCCCCAAGTAGGAGTAATACCAAATTAGTCTCTGTGCAGGTTTCTACTATCACTGTGTGCACCAGTCTTTCTCTTCTCCTCATGCAGCATACAACACTTGGCTTGTCTTAATGTGTATATTACTGAAGCATAATGTAGATGTCTGGTGTTTGCATGGGAAGAGACTCAACACATTTTAGTTCTCACTGCACATGAAGAGTCACAATAGGTTTGGCTAACTTTTCATCATTGGCTGAGGCTGAGCGAGAAGGAAGCCAAATCATCTGAAAATGAGACACCAGATACAGTGTCTTGCTGCTAACATTTAACCCACAGCAACAGAATAATACCAGTCTAGAACAGTTATGCAACAGAGGGGGGTGATGTGATGCATGAGCCTTCTGCTAATGTCGGCCACAGAGTTCCACCAGCTTCACAAGATGCTGAAACTCCCACAGGGCCTCAGAAATATTCACCCATCACAGCTTGGACACGTGTCAACAGAGAGCAGGTATATTGAATTCTTATGAAAGAAACTGAAAGTGTAAGAGGTTTGGGTGTACAGATGTTGTTGGAATAGTGGAATGATTTGATTGCAGTGTGCACAGTGTCAATACACAGATGGGATTTTTTCCAAAACCTTAGAGTGTTGAACTTGAGCAATTTCTGTCCTCTTATCCCATCGAGTGTGTTAGAGGAAGTGAGAATTAGTTCATAGCCTTGCAGGACACCTCCTTGAAACATATACTGCTTGAACTCTGGAAAAAGAATCCATGGCAACAGTGCTGACCTGTGTCAGAATAGCACGGTGTCAAGCTGCAGCTGTGTCTAACGGTGCAATCTCATTATTAGGTTAGAGGAAAGTTATTTTGCATCAGTCTTCACTGAAATGGGCAGTTTTAATATGTCTGCCAAGAGCTGCAGTACTTGTAAGCGCTTTCTTCATTATGCAACCATTTCAATGAAACATGATTGCAAATGTAACTTGATGTGCCTGGCAACCAAATACATTAACGTAGCAAAGCCGCTATAAATAACACCTTTATGGGAGACTATATTTAAGCAACTTACACCTGTCTGTAGAGAACTAGCTCAAGGATGCTGATCATACACACAACATATGGTTTAAGGAAATGTATTTGTTTTTAAAAGTCTGTTTTTAAGGTGTTTGTGTGCTCGAGTACAAATGAAAGAATATCTCTTAGCTCCAGCGACCATTTGGGCTTCAAAAAGAACAATTTAGAGTTCTGAATGATGATCATGCAGATGGTTAACGAGGGTCTACAAACTATCTTCTGCAGGCGTGGGGTGGCATACTTGTCCCAGAGCTTGTTGCAGTGTTGATGGTTGGTCTTACTCCATTGAAACTGAAGCCACCAGGGTCCCGTGTCCATAGTGTGGTCAGGGGGAAGGCTATAATTATACCAAGCTTGCTGTTCCATCTGCACCCTGTCAAATAGGACCCCCCCCCCCTCCCCCCCTCAATACAACCAGTTCCCTGATTCAATTTCATCGAGTCAGTCAGCTAACCGTCTCTACCTTATCGGACTTGAGCAAACATGCAAACATGTCTTAGCCTGGGCTAAGTCCTCAAAAAAACAAGGGATCCAATTCATTAGACCTTGAAAAATAGATTGCAACACTCAGCTGCACATGTAATTAATGAGGTCATGTGCAGAGATGTGCTACAAGGTAAGGAGTACAAGGCAACTATACTACTATTTACTGATAAAAAGCTGAAAAAAATGACATTATTTTCTCACGATTTTATCATGACGTGGAATATAAATATATATTGTCAAGCTTTGCATCAAACTGACAACAGTAGTAAACTTAATCTGTGGGTAAAGTGATATCTGCTGTTTTTGTTTGTGTTTCCTTATCCCTTTATCACAGTATTAACAAATGAGTTAAGCAGGTGCTGTTGCCAAGCAAATAGGTACAGACCTCTCAACAGAATTTACTGGACCAAAACACATGAACACAGTGTGCTCCAGTTGGAAACGGTGTATTTAAGCGTATCAAATATGTATCAGTGCAACTGAATGAATAAAGGGGCGGCATTCCAGAGGCTTTGAGTACAGTATGTGACCGTGGATCATTACACATGTGACGTGACCGCAAATGGCACACTGTGGAAAAAATGTATATAAATATATACGTTCTCACCTTTGCATCTTTGACCCTAGTTTGAGTTACACAAGGTTGTTTTGTACACTCATTCATTAATTGTCTACTTCAGTGATTTTGCAGTGAATGGATGGTTTGGTTGAAGGGATAATCAAGGTTTATATTCGTGCCTTAAACATTAAAATGGTATTCCAGCTATTTAGTATTGTAGTACGATACATTTGGGGGATTTGTGAGACAGATTACCCCTAATGCAAACTCAAAAGCATCTTTCAGTAGACCTTCCCTGTCCTTATCTTTCATAATACCCACTGTGTTAGCTCCATATATCAAGCTCAAAAAACATTATACAACTGTTTTCCCAGGTTGATGTTGTGGTCTCCATGACGAGTAAACTGATCTCTATGTGTAAAATCAGGTTTGTGCCCCTGTTAACTGGGGTTAAAGAAGTTATATTATTAGTGGGGGATTCCTCTTCATCCAACAATCCACCAAGAGTAAAGCTAATGTATCATCCTTCCTGTGAGGGCAGAACTGTTTGTTCATCTGTTTCACCACTTAAGAGGATTAACTCATGAATTATCAGGCAGCTATGGATTCACCTCTAACACACAGTGGCCACTAAGAAAAAGCCACAATACACAGGAGCTGAAGGGTGGATGACAGCTGTCAACTTTCCTTTATGGACATGACCAGGTGGGGGAGTTAGCACAACCAGTATGTCTCCCGTCTCTGCACTGAAGACCTCTGTGTGTCTCCCTGTCCATTCCAACTGTCCTTTTTCCCCTTATGCAATACTTTGTGAATAGGTATGTCACAGAATTGAAAACTCCTGTTTTCACATGCACAAAAACTAATGATGATGCTTTCTGTGTGGCCCTTCTTAACTGTACTGTACAATAAAAACCTGATCCTCCACCACTGCTGAGCCCAAGTCCAACTGTAGAGAGTTTAAGATGTCAGCATATGATAAAAAAAGAAAAAAGAACACCTGTCCATGCAGCAGCGCATGTCTAACAATTGGCAGTTGAGCTCATATGACTGTATGTGTGTTACATAATCTTATCTGCTCTAATAAACTATCACAGTCCATGGCCTCAGTCAAGAACTAACACTCAGAGTTTTACTTACTACATTACAATTCACCCTTCATACATAGAGTCTGCTGCCCTCTGTTGATTGTCTGGCTCACCACCATCCGTAAACCTTCCTGGCTCAGGGTCTTTCTTATGTCATCTGCAGCTGAGCTATAAATTAGCCTCCATGACATAGGAAAACATAAGTTCAAGCTATATTTGCTGCTTTGAACTGGTGTCCAACATCCATAAGCCTTCTTAGTGTTCAGAGTATTCCTTCTAATAGACTTTCAATAGCTGGCTGATCAGACTATCTGATCCACAATAGGGCATCCCAGAAAAATGGATTCAGGTTTATATTAATTATGAGCCTTCAAAAAAATCTCTGAAAATATTGTGTCACAGTACACAGAGTATTGTATTCTTGTAAAATGCTTGTAAGCTACAGTAAATAAGGTACACGTGTAGACTTTTTCTTTTCAGTCTTTTTTCTGGTGCTTCTGCCTTTATTTAACAGCAGACTAACTAGCAGAGATCTGACTGGGAATAAAGCTGCAACAAATGTCCCAGAATTAGGAACGCTGTGAGTACATGATCAATGTCAAGCTCCATGACTAATAGATATCAGAGAACATTTAACATCTTCTCTGCAGCCTGCAGCCCTCTTTACTGGTTAACTGGTAAAAACATTCCATGTTTTGCTTACAGTGAGAACGAGCCCAATGTAATATGACACACACACACACACACACACACACACACACACACACACACACACACACACACACACACACACACACACACAGCCATAAATATATACAGTAATATAAATATAACACATTAATAGGACATGTCATCGCAATCTACATTAAGTAAACTGCTTTGGCAATTATCCTTCTGAACGTTCATGCCAATAACACTTACTGAATTGAAAATAAAACAAAACTGTCAGCTTATTTTATAATAAAGGAATGCTGTGGATGTTTATTTGTCAATGTCTACTACAGATACATTTTAATAGCTACAGAAAAATATCCTTTCCAGTACTTTTGTGTTGCAAGGTATCATATTTATTTAGTTTAGCAGTGATCCCAAGGTAGAATGAATTTACCAGCATTTCTTTGATTAGGCCGCTGTTGAAATGTTGCAGTAACATTGAATTATAATTTCTAATGCATGTAGTCCTATAGGATTATTTATATCCAAAAGATTAATTAGCTAAATTCTTGCATTTGTTTCTACATAACTGCTGCAACAACAACTCTGAAAATGCAGCAGGTATTTATTGTACTTCTGGAAAATGCACTGAATCTATTCTGTCCTTCAAACCAATGTATACCTGGCACTGTGAATGCCACATTAAACTGAGTTGACTGGTGAACATCAATAAGGAATCCACAAGGTGGAGACATTTGTAAAGTATTCACTGTTTGTGGTGACTCTGCCATTTACTGCCATTTGTACTGCACTGGAAGTCATACAGTATATCCCATTTCCAACACACATGAAGGTGGATCAAAGGCATATTTTACTCACTAACAACATATTGTTTCATTTAACTCATTTAAGACCTTGGGAAACACATTGACACATACTTATTTACGATGGGTACAGACAAACAATAAATGCAGACACAACTAAATTCAAATAGCAATAAAAGAAAAATGCATGGCTTTATCAATCAATTAAAAACAAGGTCAAATTAACCAAGCTAAACAGTAAAAGTGTTGAAATTGACAATGAGACAAATAAATAAATAAAATGATAATAATAACACCAATTTAACAAATTGAAAGCAATGACAGTCAGTTACTTTATAATCTTGTACCATAGTGTTTGTCAGATGAATATCCAGTTTGTCTCCTTTTGTGATTTCTATTCTTGTGTTGTATAGAATAACTCATTTTTATTTTATATATAACTTTACAGGCTGACTGCTTGTTATTTGAAGTAGGCCAACTGTTAAGTGATCTTATCACAAGGTTACACTACAGTTAACAGAAAGAGAGAAATGAAGAAAAAACAGAATCATCATTGCTCAAATTTGGTAAATGTATTTTTATTATTAATAGTTTTTTTTTAAATTACACAGTATATAACTTTTTGAATAATACTCAGCATGTATCAGTATCAATATCACTTTAAGTTTATGAGGTTGTATTATTATTATTTTATAATTTCCTATGAAAAATTGTAAGATTGATAGCCATATTGAAACATTGTTTCTTTTAATTTCTCCCATGATGCACTGAGCTCCTCTCTCCTCCTCCCTCTCTCTCTCTCTATCCATCTATATCCATTAACATTCATGTTCTATTAATGCATTCAATAACCTAAACTTCTTCCCCGGAGTTGTCTGTGCTTTCTGGTCTCACAGGTAATCTGGGCCTGTAGCTGTCCGGATGACAGATTCCAGTCCTGGACCTTCTAGCTTCATTGATGATTTTCATTGTGCTTCTCTCCTCTATCCTTCCTTTCTCTCCTCTCTACCCCAACGAGGCAGATGGCCGCCCACTCTGAGTCTGGTTCTGCCTGAGGTTTTTTCTTGCCACTGTTGCTCATGTGGGAATGTTGGGTCTCTTTAAAGTTAAAACCTGAAGAGTTCGGGTTAGAACCTGCTCTATGTATAAAGTGCCTTGAGATAACTTTGTTGTGATTTGGCGCTATACAAATAAAGATTGATTGATTGATTGATTGATTGATTGATTGATTGATTGATTAATTAATTTTCAATAAAAAGAGGAAATATATCCTATGGAATATATTATACAATGATATGACAAGTAGCTTATCTTTTTTCAAAATACTGAATCTCAGCTCTATCACTTGTGTTCAGTAGCTGGCTTCTAGAGGAGAAGAGAAGAGTATAAAGGGTCTTCCCTAGCAGGAATAGTGATGAGCAGAATAATATCACATGAATCATGTGATTCAACAGCTGCAGCCAGAGATACTGCCGAAGTCATTTCATTAATAGTGCTCTACTGCATGGAGGGGGCCAGATCTTCTCAAGGCCCGTGCACTGTTCACAGGTTGCCTGTTTATGTTCTAAATATACATATACAATATACATAATGCTTTACTATACATATAGTAAAGCATTTGGGTTTGTAAGTGGCAAATGATTCATCTGGAAGAAGTTACATTTATATTTAAAACATAATAATTTCCATATCAGTGCACTGTAGGCTTAAATTCTACTCTGCCTAGTAAATGTACAGGTGTGTAAAGAGTGCAAAGGCCAGCGCTGTAGTGTCTCCACAATAGTCCTGTAACCATGGAGTGATTATATAGGGGCACACTGCTGACAAAACAAACTACGAGCTGCCACTGATAAAAACATGGAACACAAGTCAGAACGGTGAAGAAAGGTGTGCGGAGGTGACATTTTTAATGGTTGATAATTTAAATTAGTTGATTCAGTTGAAAACAATGTTTAAAGTGATTAATTAGATTGATATGTAAATTATTATAAATCATGCTATTAAAAGAGTAATATTATGTCTTAAAATGACATATTATTTGAATTGATTTTAAAAAGTTGATTTCAAGTTGGACATTTTTGTTATTTCATTCACCATTTTGTCCTGCTATCATTATCCTTCTCACAGATCATTTGTCTGCTGCAGTGCAGTTTTTGTTTGATCATCTCTATCATTTCAGCTATGGAGACGCAGAAGCCAAAGATATTTTGGCTCAAATATCATGTAACCATTAGTTGGCTACATGAAAGTCAGTTGGTTTGATTTTTTTAAAATGAAAAAATAAATTGAATATAATTTTTAAATTTTTTTATTTTATTTTGAAATTTCTTTGATGCTTGCAGCTCTTGAAGAAGGTGGAAACCTTGAAAAACCTATGGATCTATGGCATACAGCAAGCATACTTTCAAATATGAAATAAAAATCAAAGTTGTTTTTCTATGAACGTTCTATGAATTTAAAATGACTACAATATACTGCAACAATTTAAATCTCTACTGTAAATATTGTCATTTATTAAATTATGATCAATGTTAATTGTTATTATGTTGTATGACTGGGTGACACACCTGATCACATTACTTATGATGACACAATTTTTTTGTCATCACTATGTAGCCTATATTACATGCCCAAGATGCATACAATTAAATTATATCAATAAATATACAATAAGTATTAAATTAATACATGCATAAATTGACCAAGCAAAAAAGATAAATAAAAGAATCAAGAATCTTTTTTTTTGTATAAATTTTCATTTATTTATTTTAAACCCCATTTTGTTTACTTATCATTTTTTACTAACTTTTGTCTTCAATTACATCCCTCTTAAATTTATAGACAAGAAATAATACATTCTATTTAAACAATGACATAAATTGAAAAAATGAAAAAGAATATTTTGAATGGGTACATTAATGGCTGATGTCATTTAGTCAACCTCAGGCTCCCATACAGTGGCGTAAACCCTGAAAACTAAACATGTATTAGAAACTCTTTTATTAACACTACAGCCGCAGATACTACTGTGTCTTTAAGAAGCCAGGGAGCAGCACACAGTCATCATTACATTACAACACATGGGGTGTGGCGTAGATTGCATACTGTCATAAAAGTGCTTTGAAACTTCCTGGTTGGATCGGTTAATAACACACACACACACACACATACACACACACACACACAGACACAGACACACACACACAGCAACATGTCTGCCGCAGAATGGAAGAAGAAGTGTGAGGCTGAATGGAGTCTGCAGGGAGCACCGATGCCTGACAGCGTAGACTGGAAGTCCGTGTATGAAGCCAAGCCTCTGGGGAGAAACCTCCTGAAGAACCCTTCTCCTCACGGTACTATAACAACCAGCTGTTCTCACTGACAGGACACTACTGGCTGTAGTAGATTTAGAGATGGGGGATGATGTTTAAGTATTTCAGCCTACTTGTTACAGTGAAGTAACTATTTTAAATATCTTTCTGGATTTGGTTAATAGCAATCACAAAGCAAACTGATCCTGTGGGGTTTCAATGACTCATCATCGGGGTTGTACTGTACCACTGTTAATCTTAAGGAGTATTTATTTAGACAAAGTCAATCTCCTTCATAACACCAGTGAGCACCAATAACAATATTTGACTTATAGTTGGGAGAGATGAACAGACCTGTCCTGTGAGTTTCACACAGTTCCTCAAAGATTCTGTGGAACTGTGTGATTCATCGCTGTTAGTTTGGCTTGGCTCGGTTTGGATGTTTCTTACTCATCTGCTTAAGTAAATCATAGTGCTCAGACACCCACTCTGAAGGGGATTTTTTTCCCAAAACTTTATTGAAGTTTTCAATGTACAAAAAAAGATAAGTCATTCCAGTTCACAGTTTGTGCAATAGCAACAGCATTGTTTACAAGGCATGTGTGAAGGCATAATAAGGGCCATTAAAAATAATAATAAATGAGAGCTTATTGGTTGAAAACCTCTGAATGGATATCCATCATTGATATCCATTTCTTATTTGTAATTAACTTAAGAGACTTAACATACCCACTAAAGGGGAACATCAGTAAACTGTTTATTTGTGACTCAGTATAATCAGAGTACACCACACCCACTGATAAAAGGACAGGCTAAGTGAAAACCATAGAATGTACAGTTTCACCATTCTGTCTTAAACAGCAGTCAGGTGTGAAACAGTGAAAGATATTTTCCTCTCTGTTTTAGAGCTCCTTCAAATGTGTTTTCAATGGAAATGATGGAGGACAAAGCTTCATCAGTGTGAGTTAGTCATATCAAGTGATATCTGACACATTTACAGTCTTTTTAGCATCAAGTTCCCTCTTAGTGTTTCTCTGTTGAGCTGTGGTGGAAGTATAGTAACAAAAACTTTGGCACTAAAAACACTGTAACGTAAAAGACTTGATTTGACTCATTTGGACACAGAAGGAGAATTGTGGATTATGTTCTCCATTACTTACATTGTAAGTGCATTGTCAAGGGAACTTCTGATGGTCAGTATGAACAAGAGGAACTACTACAGCATGAAAAACCTGTTTCAGGTTTATTTGGGAATGTGACTGTTGTTTTAAGACATACTTGAAATGTCATGAACCCATCCTTTGAGATGTGTGAGAACCAATTGTGATAATATTTGTAAAATCTATAAGCCTAGATCTATCTATAGATGTATAGAAAATACTGGTCCAATCCAATTTATTTGTTGGAGAAATATTTACTGTAACGGAAAATTATGTAAGTATTAATAAACAAGTGTTAATAGTTAATGCAAATGAATGAGCATCATATTTATGAACTTAAAGGACCCTTGACCCCTGTTCACCTTTATGAAGAAACTCCCTTAAAGAAGAGGAATGTTGAAATGTTGGCTTTTTTGATTAAATGAAGCAATGAGTGCATCGGGGGTTGATTTATTGCAACAAGCAGGTGGGAGGTGCTGCTGAGTAACGTTTAAAGCTTGTGTTTTTTACACACACACCCAGTGACTCTGTCAAAAAGACAGAATCTTGGCTATTCTTGGCTTGGTGATATTGACAGTGGGATTACAGCAGGTGTGGTGCATTTTACAGTTGTCCATTTGTCTTCTGTCCAACGCAGGGTTGAGTAAAGACACCCCTCCACCCGAACCTGACCGGCCCGATGTGCCCACACGTGGGCCTCCACGTTTCCAGCCTGATGGTGAGCGACAGGAGTGCATCAGCATGTTTGGCAGCAAAGGAAGACAAAGAAAAAGAATGACGCTATGTTAAGTGTTTGATCAGCTAAATCATTCTCTTGACTCATAGGTGACTTTACCGGCTGGACCACCAACACCGAGGTCCTCCCCTATGACACCAGTGGCATCCCAGAAGGTGTTGTGATCTGTCATTTGCCTCAGTACAGGTGGGTTGTTATTGGGGGTCAGATGTTAACCGCACAGCTGGTATAATAGATAGTCACTAAACATCTACTTCTACATATCTTCAGTAATGTAAAGTAAAGTACATGTGGTAAATTTGATTTGTACCCTCTCTCTTGTCCTCAGCTGGTTTACTATGGAGCAGGTGGTGGACCTAAAGCAAGAGGGACTGTGGGATGAGCTGATGGATCAGTTTCAGCCTGAAATACTGATCCAAGACTGGTGAGTTAATGAGCACCCGCACCCACCTCCAACCCTTATAGCAGACTGTTTTATTACTCACTTACAACTATGGCCTTATCAGTTTTGTTAATAGAGAGGTAGATGACACCATGTACAGTACATGTTTCCCAGGCGGTGCATTTGTACAAGTGTTGGGTGTGTGTCTGACTTTCACCTTATTATACTCAGAAAATAATGTTGCTTGTGAAAAATGAACTCCCATGACATTGACGAATCATCCCTCCGTCAGTACATTAAAGGGATTGATCAAATGTTCATCATCAGTGAAGTTGTATATAATCTAATAGAACTAGAAACATTAAGTTTGCAGGTGTAAGGCAAACCCAACGAGCTAAAGAAACAGATAGAATTACAACTTTAACGTTGGCCTTGTTGCTGTGCTTTACTCTGCCATTGTTTGGGGTAATCAAAAGGAGGAGAATTTAAGCTTGTCCTCATTTTGGGAATGATCTGCATCCATCAACTGTTTTGGTAAGGCTTCAATTTACAAGCTGAAAGAAATCCTACTAATTTCCTAAGTAGTTACCAGGAAGGACCTCTGTTATTTGGTACCATTGTAATTAAATTTCACTTAAAGAAAGGTTCCATTTAAATCCTCCCATATATTCAGTTATTGAATATTATAATATAGTATGAGAATATTACTGGAAATTGAAATTATAGGCTTGTCTGTAGACAAAATTCTACTTGTTCAGCTACCTGCTAAACTCAGACTAAAAGATTCACTTTTACAATTGTGGCAGTGGTCTAAAGGTTAGAGAAGTGAGCTTGTGACTAGAGGGTCACTGGTTCAATCAACTGGACCAGTAGGATGAATCTGGGTGGGGGCCCTCCCTCATTATCACCACTGAGGTGCACTTGAGTAAGGCCCTTAATCCCATCTGCTCTATTGTAGCTGTGCAGTGGTCAGCAGGTCAGGCTGTGTTTGTACTGGGCAGCTTCCAGGTGTGAATGTTTGTAACTGTGTGCTCTCAGTGAAATTCCCCTGAATAAATAAAGGTTAAAAATAGAACTTAATCAATTGGAAGTCTATCAGTTAAACACTGTCTGTAAATTTAAATGACATATTCCTTTCCAGAAAACTTCTTAGAATCTACAAATTAAAGTGTTACCCACTTTTTTCTAGTTCTACTTTTATTCGAGGTTACAACAGCATTCAGTGTGATGCCATCATTCTGTCAACTCATCGTTTGATAGAATCACAAAGCTATATTTAATTATGATTTCTTAATAATTATCTCTCTATGTCTCTTATATCAACTTTTATGTTGTTGTTTTTTTAATGTAGGTATGAGGAGACTCAGCTGCATGCATCCATCTACCATCTGCATGTAAAGTTACTGGGTGCAGACAAAACCACTGTGATTTCGGAACACACAGTCAACCCCACTGAGCAGCTCAGTGATTACTCACACACATGGAAGGAAGTGAGTTACTAAATTCTCTGAAAAGTAATCTGCCTGTGAAGCGTTCATCTCTAAATGTCATTGTATGTCTCTCCTTTGGCCTGCAGGTGTCACATGTGTTCTCTGGCTATGGACCGGGGGTTAGATACGTTCATTTCCTGCACAGACTGAAGAACCAGTTCATGATAGAGTTCTTCCCCACGCTGTTCACTGGCAGCTCAGTCACTGTCAAACCAACCAAAACCAGTTCCTAGGCTGGAACGTAGAATGCTGCGAGTTGCAATGCAGACATAGTTGCTAACACGCTTACTAACCAACCTGATCAACACATAGCTGCTTTTTGACTGGTTGTTGGACTGGTTACCATGTGTGCAATAATTATTTTTGTATCTAATTTTGAATGCTGATTGTTGGGGTTGATTGCTCTTGGGGAGTTCTGCATTAGTCTGGTGAAATAATAAAATACATTTTCTTATTTCACAGTTTATTATTTATTTAAAGCAGTGAAACCTCAGCTTGAAAATCTCACCAAGAACACTAACATGCATGAAATGAGACTACAGTATGCAAACACCATCTATGCACTCACTGGGTATTTTTCAGTATATATTATATAATATAAATGTTGGGTCCTGGGCTGTGTGGATAGTACATGATGCTGTGTTGATGATCCTGTCCTAAATAACTCAAAAGCCATGAATCATCACAAAGAAGGACAGCTCATTGAAAAGGAATCTCCTGTGCTCTCATTTTTATTTCTCAAGTTACACTTCGTAATAAGGTAACCCTTATAGACAGTTTGTTTGTTGTTACTAATGGCTTCATTAATGCTGAATACATAATTTATAGATAATTTACAAGCCATTAATGAGAAATATTAATGTTGAATGAATTTCAAGGTTGTGAAAACTCCTTTTCATTGGCTAGAACATTTGAGCAGTTATAAAAAAAAGGCCTGAAGATGATTTGGACCAAAATCCATTTTTTAACATTTAACAAACTAGATGATTAAAACTCTTCAATATATATAACTGTGTTCCCAAATGGGATATTTAAACACCCTGGCAATCAAAAATATGTCCCTATTTAAGGCTTAAAATACTTTTCATATGTCTTATTAGAAAGTGGTATCCCATTTACTCCAGACAGAAAGACACATTATTGTACATATGGCAGCAGGTATTGAATGGTATTAAATATTGTATTACATGTTGTTGTTATAGCAAATATAAAAAATGTCCACAGGAGTAATTTTGATTTTAGGTATATGTTTTATTCATTTTCAGACTACATAGAAAAATATAACTGTGGTTGTAGAGCCACCAGGGGGCGTCCTTTCCCAGATGTGAAATGTTCATACAATCATTATAAAAATCAGTTTTAACTGCATGTAGGCAACACAGAGACATGAACCAGCATGTGTTGGACACAGGCTGATACATAAGGGTGGCCATCTTCCCCCATCTTCCCCCATCTTCCCTGACTATTGTCCTAAGTGGTGGAAGAAGTATTCTGACCCTTTATTTCAGTAACAGCTTCCAGCAACATAAAAATACTAAGTAAAAGTCCGGCATGAAAAATCCTACTTGTAGTATTACAGTAAAAGTATAGAAGTATTATGAGTGATGTAGTATGAAGCATTACAGTAAAAGTACTGCAGTATTATGAGTGATGTAGTATGAAGCATTACAGTAAAAGTACTGCAGTATTATGAATGATGTAGTATGCAGTATTACAGTAAAAGTACTGCAGTATTATGAGTGATGTAGTATGCAGCATTACAGTAAAAGTACTGCAGTATTATGAGTGATGTAGTATGCAGTATTACAGTAAAAGTACTGCAGTATTATGAGTGATGTAGTATGCAGTATTACAGTAAAAGTAGTGATATATTATATATGACATCATTAGATTATTAATAGTGAAGCATCAGTGTTAGAGCAGGATGTTACTGTTGTAGCTGCTGGAGGTGGAGCTAGTTTACACTACTTTATATACAGTTAGCTAGTTTACACTACTTTATATACAGAGGTGGGTAGTAACGAGTTACATTTACTTGAGTTTTTGAAAAAAATATACTTCTAGGAGTAGTTTTAAATTACTATACTTTTTACTTTTACTTGAGTAGATTTGAAACTGTACTCTTACTCCGCTACATTAGGCTACATTGAGCTTGTTACTTTTCTTTTTATCTCTTTGGTCATTGTTTTTATCTCCCCCGCGTACGCCTCCTTTTAATGTTTTATTTTGTCAGAGAGAGAGAGAGAGAGAGAGAGGGAGAGAGAGAGAGAGAGAGAGAGAGAGAGACTTCCGCAAAAAGACTACCACGTGATTGTGTTTCATCAATTAAACTTAGCCGTGCAGTCTCGTCACGTGACCATACTCAATCTTAGCGGCGGGAAGGGTTAGCTTTACAATTTACAGTCATAGCAAAAAAAAAAAAAAAAGAAACGGATGAAAAATGTCAGAATCAACGGTCGGCAATGCAGACACAGATGAGGACGCTTGTTTACCTTACAAAGAGTGCGAACAAGTGCTACATTATGGGGTGTTTTGTCACAAACACACAGACTCAAACACAAACACTCACACACACACACAGTTTATGAGCCTGCTGAGCCTGTTGAAAAAGTACAAAGGTTTGGAAATTTGTGTTACTTATTGATTTTTATTTTTTATTGAAGGACTTGAATTTGCCTGCATTATTTTAATTTAAGCTATTTTGTAATTAATTAATTAATTTTAATTAATGTATTATTTTATTTATTGGATGAACTCTAATTTGCCTGAAGATGATTATTTTGTATGTCTGTCTGATTGAATACTTGTTACATGTTAACAAACAAATCAGACGTTACTCAACAGTTACTCAGTACTTGAGTAGTTTTTTCACCAAGCACTTTTTTATTCTTACTAATTATTTGGATGACTACTTTTTACTTTTATTTGAGTCATATTATTCTGAAGTAACAGTAGCCTACTTTTACTTGAGTACAATTATTGGCTACTCTACCCACCTCTGTTTATTTACAGTTAGCTAGTTTAGTCCAGTAGTTCCCAAACTGAGGGTCAGGCCCTCTAAAGGGTCACCAAATAAATCTGAAGGGCTGTGAGATGATTAATGGCAGTTCTGATACACAAATGTGTTTTCAGTTTTTTAGCTTTGTCTCTAATCTTTGATTATAGGTGAAATATTGGATCATTTAAACATTCATTGAAAAACTGTGTTATATTTTAAAAGCTTGTTATATTATCCATTGTGTCAAATCTTCATCTGAAAAGTAACTAAACCTGTCATGTAGTGTAGTAGAAAGTACAATATTTCCCTCTGAAATGCAGTGAAGAGGAAGTATAATGTAGCATCAAATGGGAACCATGGAACAAATACCTCGGAATTCTACTCAAATAGTCTCCTGTACCTGAGCAGACTTAGTTACTTTCTACCACTGATTATCCAGGTAGCTATAAATAGTAGTCTATACCCTACTTGTAAAATTCAACAACTGTATCAATCCTCTCCGCACCGTTAAAAATCATTCGTTAATGATTGTAAATATTCCAGCATTGGTTTAAGAATAACAGTTCAGCTCCACACACTGTTCACAGAGCGCACATGAAGCGCTTCACCTACCACAAACATCTGTTTGCAGTTGCGCAGTTTCCCTGCATATGCTGCCTTCAGGTGCTGTGAAAACAACTCGGACGAAAAATTATTTAATCAATTATCAAATCTAATGTTGCTGCTAAAGCAAAAATGAGCTCTTTGACGTTTTATCTGCCATCATAGTTAAGGAGTACAGAAAACACATATTTTCTTGTAATTATCTCCGACCACAACGAGTCCTGTTTCAAACGTCTCTTTAGTGTCCGAAACAGGGACGACTGGGAGGAGGAGTCCGTGAACGCAGCGCGCCACCCGCAGCGTGGGCTCTCAGCATCACCCCAGCTAGTTAACAGCAATGTGAGTTAACGGGAAAGTTCACTCAGTGAGTTCAGCTGTGTGTCGAGACGGGGATAGTTTTACCAGGCGTTTGTTTTTCCAGACTTTCAGAAGCAATGCCAGGCTGTGGTGGAGCTGTGCCATAAAGCAGAAGGTAAGACGCGGACACAAGGATCATGAACAGGTGATGCGGATAAACTCACACATTTTGGGGGAGACAGAGAAAGGCTACGCCCTCCGTCACCCATCTGTTTTGATTGATAACATCCTATTAATGAAGATATTGATTGATACTGATTAGGTATCAACAATATCAACACACCTTCATGTTCTCTAGACTTAATAACTTCAATGTGTGTTGTTACACTTATTGCAAGTTTTATGATTAAGAAATAGAATTAAATTTGGCTTATAGGAGTCTCTTTCGTCTCAGAGAATCCTAATTAGGAGGAACTCTGAAGCTATTATTGGCTCAGGAAGGAATTACACATAGGAAGAAGTGTAAGTACAGTACAAGAAGTGACCAAAACTAAAATGTAAGCTTGTAATATTTAATAACTATAATATTAGTAAGTAGAAACCATTCTTTATATTGTTCTGGACCTGTTAGACCCCTTATAAGGTATTGTTTTGACCATAAAAATACTTCTGAACTGATCAATGGCACATCTGGCTGACTGTTACATGGGCACATTGGTGTTAACATATCTGCACAATTTGAATATGTCCTATGTGGTTATGTGGACCATGACTTTATAGTTTAGATGATGGCACACTGTGTAACATTTGATTGATGCTGGACTAAACACATCCTGGCCTGCTGCAGCTGCACAGCACATGTGTATGACAGTCTCTATTGTTTTCTCTCTTCCTTCCACTTTTTGAAGTTTTATGACACGTGCGTAGGTGTATGTTGCTGTGTGTGTGTGTGTGTGTGTGTGTATGTGTGTGTGTGTGCGCGCACTCTCTTGCCGGACACTTAGAAGGTCCCATCGATATGTCTCCTGAAAGATCACTCCTTGACATTTTCTGATAAGGGCTGAACTTCACAGCTGACATTTACCTGACATAAAAGCATCATTCATTTAGCAGATTGGCAGCGCCACATATACAACGTCCCGCTCTCCTCCCCCATCTCTTGTGTCCACGTCAGGTATACTGGCTGCCCAAAAGCATGTTAAAGGGTTGGTGATGTGTGAGACAGGAGGTGGTGACTGCAGATACACCCCCCTCAGTGCCAATCTATTATATTTGATTACACACATGATATTGCTTGTATGTCACTTTTTAGATAAGCATCCCAAAAAAAGCACTATGATCAGTCCTCCAGTTTTTGCTTTTTGTATGTATCAACAGTGTATTAGTTGAAATGAGAAACATGACTTTAGATACATGGCATACTGCAACCTAATGTCACTGAATGTGTTTTTATATTACATGTACAGCAAACAAAAGGAAGGAAGGAAGTTTGGATTTATTCCAGAAGCCATTAAACAGTATAATATATGCTCAGTTTACTTTGTGAAAGGACTGATACATGTACATGCCTCTGTAGTATTGTGTATTGTCTAGACTGGACCTTTTTAACATTATCTTGTGTGTGTGTGTGTGTGTGTGTGTGTGTGTGTGTGTGTGTGTGTGTGTGTGTGTGTGTGTGTGTGTGTTTTGTCTTTATGGAAACAAGACTAGGCCAAAAACTACTGTACTGCTGTCTGAATTATTTTGCCCCTGTCTGAAATGAATAATTTGACCTCAGATAACTTTTTTCTGATGCCTGATTATTTTTTCAAGTC
This sequence comes from Scomber japonicus, assembly GCF_027409825.1. NCBI lineage: Eukaryota > Metazoa > Chordata > Actinopteri > Scombriformes > Scombridae > Scomber > Scomber japonicus. Next base: position 26,931,319 of record NC_070590.1, on the reverse strand, counting down.
ACTTGTTAAACAAAAATGTCAAACTTTTGCTGGCACCAGCTTCATCATTTTTTTTCATTGTAAATTCAACATCTTTGTGTTTGGATCGTTGAAAATGTCACTTTGGCTCTCTTGAGACTGTTATAAAAAAAATTCACAAATTAACATTAATGGATAAAAAACAGGAAAACAATTAATTGAGATAATAGTGTAATAAGCCTATTCTTAGGTGATTTGTTTTTTTGTGATTTTGTCTGAGCAAAAGAAGGACAACAGGGCACAAAATTAGCATCACACACCAGCCATATGCTGGTAAAATATGCAAATGTCTGACAGATTTGCTTCATTCACCAGCCAACAACAACAAAAAAACCCAATGGTAATCTATTGAGTGGCTGGTCAAATTTAAACATTCACTAGCCTGATGGACAAATAAAGTGAATTTTGCACCCTGGAAGACAATATGTGTCAGTGTTCAGGAAGCTAAATCCAAGCAGTCCACCAGTAAAGCTCACTGACACTAACCCTGAAATGCAACCTCCCCCCCACGTATGTGACGGCTCAAGTAAACCAATGCTGTGGCATTGTATACAGGCACCGATAGGCGCGCCATCGCAGGTGCCACAGGACAAAGGGCCATACTACACCTCACGTTTCTCTCACATTTCCCCCCACGATCAATCAGTAATACTCTATAGATGATCAGACGCCATTCTTTGAAAGCTTTTCATCCCCAAGACCCTACGTTTGGGTCTCCTTTACCCTGAGTCAATTGTATTAGTGTGCCTAATTTTGGTATTGATGGATAATGCCAATATATGTGATTTATAAATGCCAGAAGCCTCTGCTACATATACCAACATCAGAGTAATAATATAGATCTATATAACAGCTGTCAGTCACAGGTTTGTTTCATTTGTAGTTATTTTACCTCATCTAACAATAATTTAACTGCTTTAGGTTACAGCAGTGTATTTACCAGTCTCTTTGTGAATATGTGTGTGTGTGTGTGTGTGTGTGTGTGAGAGAGAGAGAGAGAGAGAGAGAGAGAGAGAGAGAGAGAGAGAGAGAGAGAGAGAGAGAGAGAGAGAACGATTGGGAAAGGAGAGTCAGTGCCTGCGGGAGTCTGTTTTGTTTTCATTGACTCCCCAGTCAGTCCATTGTGTGTTCAGGCCCGCTGGCTGCCTCTGCACATTTTGTTAACATTTTGTTGTTTTAAACTAGATTGTTGTCCCGAACTCAGGCGCTCCAGGCGTGGAATAAAAGGCACCACTACATGTGCATTTGAAATGCTAAAAAAAGGGGGGAAAAGTCGGTTAGTGGTGTGGCTGACTTTCCGTTGGCCTCATTTGTGTGTCATTTCTGAAGTAGGCAATGTGTTACCTTAGACTGGGTAATAAGTAGATATATTCTCCTCAATGAGTCACATCGGAAAAAAAGCTCCTTCTTATAGATTAGTGATTGACAGTCTGGCAAATGTGCGTCCCAGCAGTAAATGTGTCTATATTCTGCATGTTATTGTGAATATTGCATAGCTGGTGTCCCTGTCTGGGTTCATTCTGAAGTTGAGAATGCTGTTCCTTCTAAGGTGACAGGGCCGCCAGTAGCTGGGCAGGGTGTCTCAGGTAATGGAAACCTCAGGAGCTGCTGTCTGCTGGCTGTCAGCCGTTTGTCTACCAACCCCTTTTCTGTGCGCCTCACCTCCGTGAGGCCCCATGCGGCTTTCTCTCTGTGTCCACCTGCCTCTTCCTTTACAGTAAACCCACCCGAGTCGCACACGAAGATATCTTATAGGAACAGGAAATGTACGTAATGCTTTTTTTAGCGGAGATAGGGATCAGGGACAGAAACGAGAGACGAAATTGGCTCAGAGATGTCAAATGGATTGTTTACCTTAGAGTGAAACTGATTAGGGAAGAAGAGAGATTTTGAACTCCTGAAGCACCCCTGAGGTCTCGAGCCTCTCCTGAAATTTCACAGGACACAACTCATGGTTAACCTGAAATCACCCCTGGATGGATGGAGTACGTTATATTTTATATATAACATGAGATTATATACATTTGTCAGCAGTCAGAGATTTTGCACATACTGTATAGGCCTGTCATAATAATGACATTATTGATTTATCGTACAATAACTTAATTGTCAACATCATCATAACTATATATGGACATGACTTGGATCATTTTTTGACCTCAGTATTGTCACACTTCACATTAGCAGCTAAGATGTTATTCATGTCACATTGGCTAAACAAGTAGTGTCCTCCATTCCTCACTGTGTACGTCCTGAGTGGAGACTGTAGAAGAATTAAAGGGAAATAACTCTGACCTGACCCATAATGACAGTCTGCGTTTTTACAGAAGCGTAGCGCCCACTCTCCAATCCACCTTGCATAATTACACTATTACATCATCATTATATAAGTGGCATAAAATGATCTTCAAATGACAATAATATCATTTATCGCGATTATTTCTGAGACAATATATCATCCAGCAAAAGTAGTAATCATGACAAGTCTATGCACATAATTATATCTGGGTGAATGAATCCTCTGTGAGAAATATTGGAAAACAAAGAGCAGCACTGCTTTAAGTCAGTGTGGATTTGTATGTGTTTTTTTTTCCATCAATGTGACCTTTATTTGTGACCATTATTATTATTATTATTATTGTTGTTGTTGTTTTTATTATGATATCCATTAACAATTTCTTAATTGAGTTTCCAGTATATTTACTTCTGTATAAGTAGAGCCCAACCTCCTTTTTGGGGCAGATACTGATGACTGAATCCAGCCAGAGACCTATGCTGCAGGTCATTCCTCCATTCTTCCCTTTCTCTCTCTCTCCCTGTTTCCTGTCGGCACCTTTGCCAGTTACTTTCAAAATAAAGGCAAAAAAGCACAAAATAAATCTTAAAAAAAAAGATAACATCCATGTACTGAAACAGTAAACTTCACCAGGAATTTAATAATAATAAATAAATATGAATAAATAGAGCAAAAAAAACAAAAACAAAAAAACAACAACAACATATGTATTTATATTTTAAAGCTCAATTAAGAAAAATGATTAAATATACATAAAAAATTAATCATATAACTTTGATAAATAGATAAATATAACAATGCATATTGGACAACATACACACCCCTACGGATATCAACAGACCCAAATATCAGTTAGGCTCTAATCACAGTTTTATTGATATTTTAATATAATATTGCATATACCATGATAGAAGATTTTATCCATACCACTCATTTGGTGTGGAGAGTACAAAAATGTGATTGCATGTAAGACTATGGGCCCTTATTGGGCTATATAGTAGTGTGTTTAAAAAGATAGCAAGTGGGTTGTCTAAAAAAAAAAGAGAGAGACTTTTTGGAGTGGGATTATTTTGGGTCCTTCTTCTGCTCTTCTTGGTCCACATCAGCTTTGTATTATGGCAGCACGAGCGAGATGAAAGGTGTTCTTTCATCCACAGAATCCTTACTATTGTCAGTACAATCACATTTTTTCACTGTAGTGTTTTCCACAAAAAAAGTTCACTGAAAAGACAATCATAGCAGACAGACATCCTAAATCATTGGTCTGGGTATAATGAGGTCAGAAGAACTATGGTAGTTGAAAGTAGATCAACATACGCGAGGAGCTGAGCAGCATGGCAGCGTGCCCGCCGCCGCGCTGTAAACTAAGCCTTGTGTTCAGCCGAGCTTGCACTGCCCCTGTCCAGATTGATGGTAATTTTGACCCAGTGAACACAGAGGAAACAGAGTCTGTGCAACGACTTGGGTTATCTTACCATTTCCATGGACTTCTCGACCGAACCAATTAATTCCTCATGGGTACTGATTGAGCCAACGTAGTTAATTTATAGACGGAGTGACTTCACGTAGCACAGAGATATGTTAAAGCACCGTGAGAGACAACTGCAAACCTTTTCTATAGGTCATGTTACCAAAGGTTTTATATATTGATATCTACATAATGTTAAGCAGTTCATTTGCTGTAGTCTTTAGGACAATGCATAAAACTACATGGAATTTAAACAAGACTAGGACAAAAGCACTTTAAATATTTATATTTGTCCTTACAGATCTTTTACAGATACAGATACATCTTATATTTCAATTAAGCACGTAGTAACTGCTTGATGGAGGCACATTTGCACAATAGAAACAAGACTAGGTCAAAAACTAGTATACTGCTGTGTGTATGATTACTGTGAGTAACTGGGGCCAGTTTGTTACAGGCATAGTCAGTGCTAGTGTCAATAATGTGAATTTCTGGATATTAAACGTAGCATCACATGACATGATTAAGTGTGAGTCAAAAAATATACATAAATGTAGTTGCAAGAACAAAACTTATTTTAATTCTAATTGTCTATTTAACTATTCTAATGATCTGTTAACTCTTCCCGCTCTTTCCTCTCTTTCACTCAGTGTTTTATTGTCAGCCCGCTTTCATTATTATTATTATTTTTATTTATTAGCCTTTATTTTACTTTTAAGGACCATTGATGAGAAATCCTCATTTACAATGGTGTCAAGAAACAACAACAGCACAACAACACACTAAACAGTAATAGGTAGGTAAATAAAAGAAAATAATATGATGAATGAATGAAAGTAAACAGATCAGATTACAGTGAAGTTAAAACATTTGCAATCAATTAAGACAAGGTCTGTAGTGGTGATCAAAAAAATCTAATTTAAAGGCCTTTTATAGATTGTTCCAAGTGTAAGCTGCATTATAAGATAAATACATTTTTCCCATTTCAGTTCTGATTAATGAGATAAAAAGCAACAACCTAACCTGTGAGCAAGTACCAATATTGTGTGACTTCAGGGTTAAAAGCAGTAACTGTAATAAAACTTTATGTATATATGAATAAAACCACTGCTTTAACTGTGCGCTCTCTTACTCTGCCTCTTTTCTGCCTCTTACTCTATCTGATGATGACGGAGACTATAGTGGAAATTGTAAGTAGCAGTTCTGACAGTGTTTTAGTTGCAAATTCAGGAGGCTTATCTTACATTTACAGCAGTGACAGTCAAATCGAGCGCACCTTGCAGAGCAGTCGCTATACACTAAACTGACATGACAGCCTGCATGAGTCGCATGTTTTACTACTGCAGCTCCTTTTTTATCTTTTGATTCATAATAACAGACTCATAATAATTTAAGGCAGGACTCCAGGATGAAAAGTGAACATGCATCCGTTTCTTCACTTCTCTGTCAAAATGTAAGTGTGTTTTTTTCATTTAGTCTTGTATCCAGTGACTAATATAACTAATCTGGAGTTGGTGAAATGTTTTTAAAGTTGTTTAAACATTTGCAGAGACTGGGCAATGTGGAAAAATGTCATCACACAATGGAAACATGGAGATAACTCTTTAACAAACCACAGGTTACTTGGCATTATGCTCTCACTCTCTCTCTCTCTCTCTCTCTCTCTCTCTCTCTCTCTCCTCTCTCTCTCTCTCTCTCTCTCTCTCTCTCTCTCTCTCTCTCTCTCTCTCTCTCTCTCTCTCTCTCTCTCTCTCTCAAACAGAATGTCAATGGCAAAATATTAACATCATAGATTTAGGAATTGTAGAGTTGTTTTTCCTTGGTGATGGTTAATTATAATGAATACATTTTCCTCCAGATTGCTTTAGGAAAAAGTTCAGATTGGGAGCCATTCTGAGTTTACCTGTGTTCCATAAGGTAACAGTCCCATGTTATTCAAAGTGAGAAATGTAAACAAAACTTTTAATGCCACATTAGCAGTTTGGCCCATTCTTTGTCTGTGTGTGTCTGTGTCCGTGTCTGTGTGGCCAGGTGGATTATCTTACACTCTGATTCATCTGGTCCACTGACAGGCCCATAGCAACAAGCCAAAGCCCCATGTTACTTATTAAAGGGACGGATCTCTTTCCTTTCTTTACTTTAAGTGTAAACAGAGAGACAATCTAACTGCCACGATTTGTGTGTAACTGGACCCGCTGTTGTTGTGCTGTAATGAGGCGTGTTTTTATACTGTATCGCTCAAATCTAGGAGTGAATCATCTGGAGGGAGAAAACGTATAAGATCTCAAGTGTAAAGAAATCTGTTGGATTATTTCCCATTGTTACAAACTCAGGTCAGGTCCAGTATAGCGTAATAGCCAGCTGGAAGTCTTTCTGTCTAGCCAGCTTAGCATCATACAACATTGAACACTTTAGATGCATAGTAACAAAAGGAGAACAAATAGTGATAGAAACAGAACTAGTAAACATGAGCAACAGTAACAGACAAAGCAAATGGCTCTACCTTCACAACAGAAGATCAGAAAACACATCATCAGTGGAAATTTATGTGGCATAAAAAATAAACACCAAAGATGCTGCCAGGAATTAAGAGAACAACTGAGGAGCTTAAGGAAGACCAACATTATTAACTTTCTCCTACATTCTCTGCTCAGCAAACCGGTGTTTGATGAGCAGCAGCAGATGAAAGAATTTGGAGCAAAGCCTCTCTGTTCCAAGGATTACTTCCATTAGTTCAAACGCCTCTGCCACAAAACTGACATAGAAAGAAAATGCCAATGAAAAGCTGTTACGAAGAGGAGAATGAGCTTTTAATAATGATATTTTGATAAAAATTAGTATTATCAGTTAATAATGAATTAGCAGAGGCTCAGGGTTCCTCTCCTTAACAATTAACATATCTTTTTTATTACACATAACAAGGCCAGTCATGATTACTACTTTTACTGAAGGATATATTGTCTCAGAAATAATCGCGATAAACGATATTATTGTCATTTGAAGATCATTTTATACCACTGATATAATGATAATATAATAACATAATAATGCAGGGGGGTGGGGGGGGGGGGGGGTAGGATAGGAGAGTGGATGCTACACTGTAAAAACACAGACTGTCATTATGGTTGAGGTCAGAGTTATTTCCCTTTACTTCTTCTACAGTCTCCACTCAGGACGTACACAGTGAGGAATGGAGGACACTACTTGTTTAGCCAATGTGACATGAATAGCCTCTTAGCTGCTAATGTGAAGTGTAGCAAAACTGAGGTTAAAAAATGATTAAGGTCTTGTCCATGTATCATAAGATAAGTCCATATATAGACATGATGATGTTGATAATTACGTCTGCTTGTACTGTCAGAGCAGATTTTCTATGAAAGACCAGATCTTCTGCTTGAAATTATCACATTTTCACTCCTTCTTTCTTTGACAGAGAGAATAGTCTATGTGAAAGTCTTTAAGGCATTTGCAGTATATATGGAATACATATTTAAAGGAATCTACATGAAATTGAAATGAAGGCTGCAGCTGTTTGTCTCTGGAAGCAGCTGTTTGCATAAAAAAACCCTTGGTAGATCCACTGTACATTAAATGCCCAGCACCAAATTACAGATAAATATAGCAACTAACACAGTGAAGAAGTGAATCAAGACACATTATATTATAATAGGTCTTTTTATATATATATTTTTTGCATCTGCATTAGGTGCTAACTACGCTTGCTTTCTAATCTTTCTTATAAACTAAGTGACCGAGCTGTTTCAGGTTGCCTTCGAAGTCACTTCTGATGTTTAATTGATCAGGGGTGTTGGCTCTGGTTGATTGCTGACTTTAGGTTTTAGCTTCACCCGCAAATGACACACCTTAGACACTGGTGTTTTCTTAGCTGGCAACTGTTTGTAAGAGCCATTTGAAAAAGTCTTAATGAGGCTGTGAATGCCACTGGAGTCCCTGGTGTGATTCATGAATGAACCTTTTTAGTTAGTAAAAAGCTGCAGTAATGCTATACTGCTGAAGCTGAATTTTAGCTTTACTGGATAACAGAGTGTTTAAGATTATGTAGAAACACAGGATTTGATTGGCTGGCTGTGAAACTGATGCACAGTATGTTGTTGGATTATCTGTGCATAGGGTTTAAATCCTGGAAATGTGATCTTTGTCAGTCTTCATACAGGTTAATGTTCAAGCTGAGTGGTCATTGGTCAGTGCAGTTTCTTCCTGTCCTGTGATGTATTAGTGATTGAGGAATTGAGTGTGGGTTAACACAGACGTATTGAAGTCAGCTAAGACATAATGAGGTTAACTTTTCATCCAAAAAATGTTCGTTAACTGGACCAAATTCTTTTTAAACAGAACGATACTTATGTATTATTACACGTTATTATTAGTATACTTATTACAGATTTTTACAATTTGACCAAGTAGACTCAACCACAAAATATCACACTAGTTTTCTAGGTGATAATTAGTTTTCTTGTAGATATTCACTGTACAGTGCTCATTACCATATTAACAGTAACAAATGTCTTTGGTAAACGAGTAAACCTAACTGATTGATTGAACAAAATTCTGACAGTTGCTATATCAGATTTGATGTGTGATACACTAGTTCATTGGTGTTGAAGTGGGACCAGTAGTGGTAGTAGTAGTAGTAGTAGTAGTAGTAGTCTCTAAAATTATCGCAATATTATTGTCATTTGAAGATCATTTTATACCATTTTATGTGCTACACTGTAAAAACACAGACTGTCATTATGGTTGGTGACAGAGTTACATAAACAACAGTACATTTATGTCATAGCATTGAATTGACCAATCGAAATACTAACCTCTGCCTCACCCTCACACTCAAACACTCTGTTTTGCTTTTTAGAAGTCGCCTCGCTCATCAAACAGTACCCACCCCACCCCCCATCCCCCCTGTCATTCTACAGGCGGGAAATATTAAACTGTTTAAAGGTGCTAACTCCCTTTTTTGCTGGCTCTCCTATCAGTGTAAGATAATCCCAGGCAATCACTTATCGGCAGTGCTGACGGATAGCGGCCGTGTCAGAGTCAGTAAGGGGAGAAGAGCTGTCACCCAGCTCACTGTTCCCCCGTGCACTCAGAGGCAATGGAGACCACGGAGTTGTCAACACCCCCGCGACCCCCGTCCAACATGCATGAGAAAGACTTGAAAGAGGAGAGTGTAAGATTTTTTTGGGGGGGGCTTTATCAAGTAGCAACACTCATCTTACTACTTAACATGAACATGAACTGTAGAGTTTAACAAGATCCTTTTTTTTTTTAAAGCAGCAGTCACAGTAAGTTATTAAAATTCCTTGTTATTTCCTGTTTGTTTCTGAACATCTTATTTCTAAAGTTCTGAAATCAGTAGACTTGAATCAGTAACACTGCAGAGGAAGCCCTGATCTGTCTGTGCAGAGAGTCATCTGGCAATTGATCTCCCTATTTACTCCATCTCTCAACTGGAGAGACGTACTGCTTTATTATCTGCCTGATAAATCCATCAGGCTCCTCTGATGTTTACAGAGCCGCTTATAGGTAACATGAAAGGAAGCGATATCCTTCTATATTTAGGTGAATGCACCAATCAATAATGCATTCAGCTCCTCCAGCACTGACTTGTTGATTAGATAGCTCTCATATATTGCCCTTTGAGACTCTTCTGCATTCTAGAGATCATCTGCAAACAAAACAAAAAAATACACCACACTGATCAAATCTACATCTGGATCTTAAGAATGTTGCACAGGTGTGAGACTCTGAGATAAAACATGCAGTTGGAAAATGCTTTTTTTGTATATGTGTTGTGTAAAGTATTTGTGTCTGTTAAATGTATGTAGCTAGTTTCATGTGATGATGTTGATCTTTATAAAAACAAGGCTGCTGTATCAACAGGAAACAACCAATACTGGAAGTATGGCTCTCAAATAAGAATTGATTTGATCAAAATAAGATGTTCTGTTACTTTTATCAGACTCCTTGTTTTGTGTCCATGACTTTCATACTTGTGGACTATTGTTTTCCCAAAAAAGAACACTGATGAAGTTATTTTTGGTGTGTTGTCCCCCCCCTACCCCCCACCCCCACCCCACCCTCAGCACACACTGGTATAAGGTGGCCCTCCGTCTGAGGTCGTGGTAACCATAGCAGGCCTTGGAAAGTGAAATGTGATGCGGTGGCCCTCTGGGCTGTGTTTCTGAATCACAACTCCATAATGAGCTGGCAGAGCTCCACCTGCATCAAAGATGCAGCACCCCGGTGTCTGTTTCAACTCACGATGTACAATAGTGCAGTGTCACCTGTGCGGGGGGAGTGGAGGTGGTGGGCGCAGGAGGTCAGAGTCCCAAAGCTTTTTACTCACACCCATACATCCCAGGATGAGATCACAGTGTAAACAGCCTTACTGCCTTCACTGTATATGTATTAAGCCCTCTTTTATCCAAAACACACATTATTTGTAGTGCTCTAATACTTTAAAAAAATATATCATGATACTACTTTATAAATGTAAGACTTAACACTGTTCATTTACTATAAACACTCATCTGTGGTTAGTAAAAAGATGTTTTTTAAATGCAAGTATCAAAGTATGAAATTATGTCAAAAAAAAATTCTTGATAGAAAGCAATGTTAGATATGGTATTTGAGATAAAGATAATGGTATTTGAAAGCAGTAGTGATTAGTTATAATATCTGCAATAGCCAATAAGTAAGTCATGGTAGCACACACAAGGGTTACTCATGCAGCTTACCAGTGATGGGTGTCATGAGGATGGTGACAGGTTAATGTTAGCCTAGCAGTGATTAGTTAATTGAATTAACTAATTGCCAAATGCATTTATACTTTTTTTTTTAAAGTTACCGTGTCAACATTAATTGACAGCTGTCCATCTGGCCCACTACTAACTGATTCTTAAGAGTGAGTTTGACACAGAGCTGCAGGCAGAACATCACTGCCTGAGTGTTTAGTTATTCTTACTACCAAGGTTCAGTCAAAGAATGATAATGGGTGGTTAACAACCTGGCTTTATCTTCTCAGAGGTCATTTGTGTATGTTGTTAAGAAGACTCTGTTGGACAGTGTAGCCTTTGTATTGGTGGCTATGTGTGTGTGTGTGTGTGTGTGTGTGTGTGTGTGTGTGTGTGTGTTTGCATGTGTGTGTGTGTTTGCGTGTGTGTGTGTGTGTGTGTGTGTGCATTACTCAGTGTAGGCTCATCATTGCTTGCTAGGAACAGTAGTTTTGGCAAGTGTAATGCTGAAATTATTCGCACAGCTGATGCAGTAGGTTTAGGTTTTAGTTCTACAGGATGAAGAGTTGGTGCTTCAAATAAGAAGTTCACCTTGTATTATACACTTCATCCTTCACTTTATCACTGTGTGCAGAACTTTGTTTTTTGGTGTATTTTTTATATAGAAGCTGAGCTCATGAAATGTAAGAAAAGGTGTTAGATTTCATATCAATTCTTGGAAAATCTGCACTTAAATGGGTTGCTGAACTAAATTAGTACAGTAGCTTCTGTTAAAGATGAGATGGTATGTGAAACTCTTACAAGAGAGTTATCCAAACTATTCCCAAAGGGCCGTACAGTAGCTGCAGGTTTGCACTCCAACCAATCAGGAGCACACCAGGCTCATTGAATCAACTGATGTCAGTCTTCCGACAGCTGATTGGTCGAATCGTGTGCACTTGATTGGTTGGAACAAAACACCTGCAGACACACGGCCCTTTATGGAATAGCTTAGACATGCCTGCCTTACACATATTGTTATGTAATTCCCATTCGCATGTACAGTATGTGATAGGAGTAGTTGCTAGTAAGCTGAAGCCACAAGCAGGTTATCTCAGAATAAAGACTGAATGGGGAAACAAATTAACAAGCAATTTCACCTCCTGCTGTGTCCTTGTATTTCCAGTCCTTATACTAAGCTAAGCTAACCAGTGGCTGGCGTATCAGTGACAGACTGAACGTACTAATAAGAGATGTTCTCTCAAGAAAGTGAATGATAGGAGTATTTCCCAAAATGTGAAACTTTTCCTTTAATGTTATTTTAAAAATATTTTTTTAATACAACCTTGTAATTGGAAAATGGTTTCATGTTTTCATCAAACTCTTTTTAGTTTCGTTTTAGAACATACTAACATGTATGTGCTCTAAATCTGTTCTTAGATGCACTTTCCTCTTTCTCTGTTTCTCCAGGAGAGTCTCTGGACCCAGCGGCTCCCCCAGTAACCCCTCCCCACCACCACCCTCCTGTCTCAGGGATATATCATGGGACCCTTCCCCGTTCACTTTTCCACACTCCTCTTCCTCCTCCTCTCCCTCCTCCTCCTGTCTCACCCCTGCACCTCCTTCAGGCCCCAGGTTGTGGAGCGAGCTTCTAGCACTGAGCAGCTCCCGCCCTCCGGTAACAGCACGGGGTCCAGCAAGAAGACATGTACGGACAAAGTGGTGTGTAGACCTGGTATCATGCTGCCAGTGTGGATGCCACTCAACCCTGCGGTGGGGGAGCAGACAGGGAGAGCTTTGATCTACTTCCTCTGTCTCATGTACATGTTCCTGGGTGTGTCCATCATTGCAGACCGCTTCATGGCATCTATAGAAGTCATCACCTCTCAGGTATGATTGAACTTCTTATTTACAGTTTATGGAATTAAATGCAGTTGTTCTTACTTGGTTGATGATGATCAGCACTTTGGTCCCATTCTACTTTGTTTCTGACTCACTCAATATGCCTTTATACCAACCACCACACAATTAAAAAAAAATCATCATATTTGAATGTATTTCCTATAAACTGAATATTAACATGAACTTTGTAAGATTAACACATTAATATCTGAAAGGTTTATAAAATAAAAATGGGAACCAACTTTAACTTATGTGCTTGAATCTTTTAAAGATTTCTAACATGTTTTTTTAATATATTGTGAATGTTATCATACTATGAGATTGATTAAGGGGTAACAGGATCTTTTTTCTCTTTTTAACAAACATCTGTCCATGTAGGAGAAAGAGGTGACCATCACTAAACCTAACGGTGAAACGACGGTAACGACAGTACGAATCTGGAATGAGACTGTGTCCAACCTCACACTCATGGCCCTGGGCTCCTCTGCGCCTGAGATCCTGCTTTCTGTTATTGAGGTACAAAGAGCATCTCACATCCTTTAATATGTCACTTTGATAGAAGAAAAATCACTGTGAATGTGCTGTTTATATAGCTGCTCGAAGTCTGAAATAGTCTTAGTTTTACATTCTTAAAACATGCATTTGTGTTGTAGAATGTCACAAAAATCTAGGACTGATAGTTGTGTTTGTTAAATTAATAAATGAATTAATTGCAATATAAACAGAACTTTAAAAAAATATTGTATTTGGATTCTCGTTTTATGATTTTCTAATGTGGTTGATTTGTTTATTTTAAATTGAACTCATCTGCGGTTATCATTAAAAAATGATGTTTGCTTTGTGACATTTGTTCCTTTTGTCTTTTTTAATTTTTTCTTAAATGTTTAATAGGTGTGTGGACACAACTTTAATGCAGGGGAGCTGGGCCCGGGGACCATAGTGGGCAGCGCTGCTTTCAACATGTTTGTTATAATTGGTATTTGTGTGTGGGTGATCCCCGATGGAGAATCTCGCAAGATCAAACACCTGCGTGTGTTTTTTATTACGGCTTTCTGGAGTATTTTTGCCTACATTTGGCTCTACCTCATACTGGCTGTCATCTCACCTGGGATTGTAGAGGTGTGTTTCTGTATTTGCTGCTCATTGTGTATTTTTATATTTCTACTAAATCAAATGTGTAAGTCATTTAACTTTTGCATTGCCTGTATTATCAGGTGTGGGAGGCCATAGTGACGCTGCTTTACTTTCCCGTGTGTGTAATCTTGGCTTGGATCGCTGACCGTCGCCTACTCTTCTACAAATACATGCACAAGCGCTACCGTGCCGACAAGAGACACGGCATTGTGGTGGAAATGGAAGGTGACCTTACACCCAAAGGCACTGACGTGATCATGGATGGAAAGTTCTCAGACGGCAGTTCGTGCCCTGGAAACTCCTCCAGTGTGACCGTGTCTGTGCAGACGGGCAATGAACTAGACCAGAACAAAGATGAGGTAAGATGTTGCTCAGGGAGAAATGCCTGTTTCAACCTCACATTACAAGACTGAACACTGAACAGCAGGAAATCATGTGGAGCCTCTTTTTTCTTCTCTCGAATTTGGATAAACAGAATAAAGTAGTAAAAAAAAAGCAGGGGAACGACAGAAGTTACGCTGTTTTTTCTAATGGTTTCATGACTTTGAAGCTACTTAATGGGCATATAAGGGATATCAGGATTCCTGAGGCTAGTAGGATTCAATCCCAGCAGGAGTCTGAATGGCAGGAGTCCAGACAGCAGGACTTCTAACTAGAATAAGTTGATCAGCATGGGGGCTGAGCAGTAGGAGTTCCCAAAGTTTTTCATGATAAATATTGGCAAATGGCAAATTTCATAAAGGTTTTGCCTCAACATCAATATTTTTGTCACTATTTCTTCTCATTGTGCTGGCGACTCCCTGCAGGCTAGACCCTCTGCAGGAATCTACCTCACACACAGCTTGTGTAATAGCTTTTTGTAAAGTTTATTACTTAGCAAACTTTGGAGCAGACTGAGTTTTGCACAGTATCTTTTTACAGAACTTTTGAGAGAATCTCTATGTAGGGCTTCAACTAGTGATTATTGTCATTATTGATTAATGTGCCACTTATTTCATACTAGTTTATTAATCATTTAGTGTATAAAACATCAGAAAAACGTTAAAAATGGTGACTTCATTAAATGTCTTGTTTTGTCTAACCAATAGTCCCAATACCCTAAATATTCTTAATAATATTTTATAATTTGAGAACCTGAAGAAATTTGTGCTTAAAAATGTACTGACTTATACAATTAATGAATTGTAAGTGTAGTCGCAAATATTTTTTTCTGATCAAATATTCAGGTCTATTCATTGCATCTCTGTCTATATTCTGTGCAACTGGTTTTCTTCCTTCAATAGGTGGTCCGTATCCTGAAAGACCTAAAGGAGAAACACCCAGACAAAGACCTTGACCAGCTGATTGAGATGGCCAACTACTCTGCTCTGGTTCATCAGAAGAAGAGCCGCGCCTTCTACCGTGTCCAGGCCACACGCATGATAATCGGTGCTGGAAACATATTAAGGAAACACGCTGCTGAGCACACACGTCGCTCTGGTACTAGAAGCCATGAGGACATGGCCACATGCTCTCATATTTGTTTTGAAAGTGCGCAGTACCAGTGCACTGAGAACTGTGGTACACTGACCCTCGGGGTGATCCTTGAGGGAGGCACAGGACAGAACACTTTCTATGTGGATTACTGTACAGAGAATGGTTCTGCTAATGCCGGAGCAGACTATGAATTTACTGAAGGGACCTTGGTGTTTAAGCCAGAAGAGACCCGGAAAGAGATCAAGGTGAGCAAAAGGAAAGGAGGAAAGGTTCTCATCTTAGTTAACAAAAGCAAATATTGTCATTGTCAATATAAAATGTCAATGTAACAAAGTTTAACTGGCATTGTAACATGAACTCAAGCCCAGAAATATTGGTGGCCTTTCCATAAACCAGAGGTGTCCAAACTATTCCAGAAAGATCTGTAATGTGGCTGCAGGTTTTCATCCAACCAAGCAGGCTTGACTCATATAATCAACTGATCTCAGTCTTCAGACAGTTGATTGGTCGAATCGTGTGCTCTTTATTGGTTGGAACAAAAAGCTGCAGCATGGAATAGTTTGGACTTACCTGCCCTAAAGAGTGGTAGGACATTTACTGCCACTATATATCACTATATTTAATTTTGAAATTTGTATTGTGTTTCAAGTGCCTGCATTTAAAATGGTTAGGCTGTATGCATTGATGAAGACTGACCCTTCAATGCTCTGCGCTCTGTAGGTGGGCATCTTGGATGATGACATCTTTGAGGAGGACGAGCATTTCTTTGTACGTCTTCAGAACCTGAGATTAGACAAAGGTGGAAATGAGGAGATGGGAACTCCACCCAAGGGTAGACTAGTGGAGCCGTTGGTCGCCACCATCACTATCTTGGATGATGACCATGCTGGCATCTTCACCTTTGGTCAGCGGGTGCTGCGAGTGAGTGAGAGTACAGGCGTGCTGACGGTGACTGTAGTGAGGAACTCGGGCTCCAGGGGCACCGTTGCTGTGCCGTTCCATACGGAGGATGGCACTGCCAAGTCGGGAGTGGACTACGAAGAGACCAGAGGGGAGCTGGAATTCACCAATGAACAGACCAGGTGAGGCACAGTCAGAAACCAGAGGCAATGACTGGGATATAAAACTGTGGAACATCAATCTGTTCAGGTCCAGGAGGGAGACCGTGCCAGACAGTTGCGCCTACCAAAAAATAACAATTATTTTTAATCCTAGTAACAATTCTACTAACATTTTTTAGGATCAATTTATTGTTTGTTTGGGTCTGTTAATGAGATGTGTCGATCATGAGAAAAATACAGAATACATTGACTGTATATACATATGGATGACGTGCCTCCTTTGTGGGGGCTACCATCTTGCTTGTATGATGTCATTTGGAGCCAGAGGCTGCGCTGCGGCTGGATGTCAGCACATGAGACACGCCCCATCAGCTAGCTGCCCCACTGTCTGATAGAGGTTTGAGAGTGGCTGTCACAGCTGTCAATCCTGATGTCACACCCCCGTTTTTACATCTTCAAATAACAAATCCAAAACAAACTTATCAGAAAAAATCAGCCCTTGAACAAACATCAGTGTAATATAAATGACCTAAAATGACAGAAATCTTTGGGAAAAAATGTATTTGATGTGTGCTTTAATGGTTTTTAGTTTGACTGGTGTCCCATTCACTAACATGTTAGATTGGGATTTATGATCTGTACTACAACCAACCACCAGGGGGCGATTGAGATGTTTTGGCTTCACTTTTGGGGAGCTGTCTTTATATATAGTCAATGATAGAATATTGTCCTGTAACACAGAAGATTAAAGGTAGATTAAACTGTAACAGCAGGGTAGGTTAGTATCTTACAGCTAAGACCAGGCACATTACAACATTTCAGCATTTTCTAATTTGGCCAGTTAAATAGTAGACACACTGAAATATGATCTGATCTGGAACACATGAGACTATGACTAAACTACTAAGACTACTGTTCCCACAGCAGCCTCGATGCTTTATATTCATACTACTTTAGTACTTTAAGGAAAGGGTCACCTGAACTTCACTGAAAGATTACTATGGGTCATCAGTCACCCTCTCCAGATGGAGGAGGTCCCATTAGACAGAGTTAACTGACGACTTGACACCCAAAGATAATCCCATCCCTGATCAGGTGCGGGAAAACCTCCAGTCACCCCATGTTAACTGACAGATCCTTTTCCCATTAAAATTTCAGGTTATATAAGCTGTGTTTGCACATGGACTAATTGCACACTTAGTGAAAGACTCAGTTACGTAACATAGCCCATCAATAGTAAAGGGTTGGACATTTTGGTGAAACATAGTTAATGAGATAGTCAGCCTTATTATATAATGTTTTCATTTTATTCTGCTGCGACAAATGAACTATACAGGCAGTATTGATTAATCAGTGTATTGTTCTGTTATGAGCACTACTGTATTTCTTTGGCAGACTGAGGTGCAAGAACACATAAGAACATGCATAAAAAAATAATCCCGGTCTAAACATAGGCCTGAATTATTTAATCACCATTGTGATTAATTATTTAGGTCGCTTCAATTGCGATGTGATTTAGATAGTAGAGCAAATGTAAATGTTGAAGTGTCGGATGTTTTGTGTGTTTATGCACATTATCATTGATTATATTTATTAATTATTTGTTATAGAAATAAAAATATATTTGTTTTGTGTGTGTGTGTGTGTGTGTGTGTGTGTGTGTGTGTGTGTGTGTGTGTGTGTGTGCTTGCATATCTCCAGTCAGACCTTACAAGTGCGTATTATAAATGTGGAGGAGTACGAGAAGCAAGAAAACTTCTTCATTGTGCTTGAGGATCCCAAATGGCTGAAGCGAGGAATCTCAGGTGAGTGTTAAAGCATTTCAAAATAAGATACTCATCTTCTCATGATTAGGGTACAGTAATATATATATATATATATATATATATATATATATATATACATATATATATATATATAAAAAAAATGGTTCACTCAAAGTACATGCCAGCAATATCTGAGATCAAGTATCAAAACATGAACAACAGCAGCACAGGTGGCTGAACGCTGCACTCCTACATCAGAGCCAGTAACCGAAGATTACACACTGCCATTCACCACTGTCTATGTGTCACTGTAGCACAGGCGCTGCAGCCAATTATGAATGTAGTAGACTATCCTTGAGTTGGGGGGGGGGGGGGGCGCACAATGATCTGTATCAGTTTGTTATGTAATTGCTTTCATTCAGTGAGAGTGGAGGTTAAGGCAAACAGCAGAAGAACTATGCTGAACTGAGTGTGTAAAGGTTCATCTTTATCTGTTGTAATTTTAGATGGTCTTAATCCACTATAATAGATACGACTCTAAAAGTAGTGTTACCTGTATATTGTTGTATTGAGTCATGTTCTTTTTCTTCACAGCACTGCTGCTAAATCAGGGTAAGATAGGTTTGGGTTTAAAGGTGCAATGTGCAGCATTAATACCAACATATTATTGTCAAATTGCACACATGCTTGAATTTAAAATCATGAACCAATGAGTGCATTTGGCAGTTAAGTTAATTAGATTTCCAAAAAACCTTATTGTTTCCTGTTGCAAAGAGGATTTTGCAAAGAGCATAAAAATGTTTTCAGTTTTTCACCACTTCTTATTGGTTTATGGATATTATATCTGATTTTCCCAGGCTGTGTAACACCCCCAACAAGCTCTGCCAATGATATAATCATATACTTTGAGTCATGGATAGGTAGGGCCAGGTATAAGGCCCTGATTGGTCATTGCATCTGTGAAAAAAAAAATCTGCCTGGGACAATCAAAGGAAATCAAAAGGAATGAAATGTCTTCTTTTCCACCCCAACGCCCTGTTTCAACAGGAAATACACCAAGTAATGGGAGCTAAATGCTTCACACAGCACCTTTAAAATGTTATGCTTTGAATGCGTGTGCAGTGTGTAGGATGTTTTTTCATCTTTATGCTTTACTGTTGGAGGTCAGTACCCATGTCTTAGGTACAGGACGTGTGTGTTTTTTGAAGAAATTTGAAGTATTATTTATTACTTGATTTATTAATTTTGTCTGTGCTCCCATTGCAGGCAACCCCACCCCTGAGGAGGAAGAGGCCAGGAGGATCTCAGAGATGGGCAAACCCATTCTAGGAGAGCATAGTAGGCTGGAGGTCATCATAGAGGAGTCCTGTGAGTTTAAGGTGTGTGAGCAGCTGATAGAAGGCAATAAACTAACCCGTCTGTGCTGTACAAAGATACTGTTGAATATAAGGATGGACTCGTGTGTGTGTGTGTGTGTGTGTGTGGCATCAGGGGATGTTATATGTAATGTCTTATTTCAGTAGTATTTCTTTTAAAAGCTTTAACAATGTAAATGTAAATGTGGAGATGTTGTTTAACCACCTGGCACCCTTTCACACATCAGACTCCCAATGGAGTACTAGACCAGGTACAGTTTCTGCCAGCATGCTGTGTGTGATGGGACTGATTAAACTTATTTCATCTTATTGTCTCATTAAGCTCTCATTGTACTCTGCTGTATATTCACTGCTGTCCTCTCTCATACATGCATCACCTGCATTTTGATTTGCAATGCACTGAGAGAAAAGCATGCATATCATTGTTTGCTGTGTGTGTAATATTTGTCTTAAATTTAATTCAAATACTGCAGCAGTTTATTGAAGCCAGTATTTTTTGGGTTATATTATGAATATCTGTCATATTCATATTTGTTTTGAACATCACACTGAGACTCATCTGCATCAACCTATCAAACAAACTTGTGATAAACCTTTTGTGATGTTGAAGAGAAAAATCTTGTGAATTCAACCCATCTGTTCTGTGTACATTCATGTGAATCGTGAATCTCATTACTGACGTGTTTAATCTGTTGTAACAGAGCACTGTGGACAAACTGCTGAAGGACACAAATCTGGCTGTGGTGATTGGCTCTCACTCATGGAAAGAGCAGTTTATTGAAGCAGTCACAGTCAGTGCAGGTCAGTGGTGATTATATTTCTTTCTGTGTTTAATTTGTAATTAATTATTGTACTCTTCTAGTGAAATCAGGGGGAGGGTTATTGTATGTTTTTTTTCTGGATGATGTCTACAGGATAATGAATGATGCATTTGCCAGAACTTTTAAAAACTATTCATCTACCCACTTCATTTTTGGCAATTTCAGAGTTGGAATAGGATAGAGTGTGTGCAACAAGTTCATGTCCTTTCACTCACTTTTCAGCTTTCATTATCAGTTGCAATGCTTTTGCTCACTGAATGAAACCTAATTTTAATTCATGTTGACTATGTTTTACATTTACTCAAGCTAAGATGTGAAATGAACTGTTTTCAGAATGGTTCAATAATCATTTATAATTTACTGGTTAGTTAGGTTTGCGTCTCCTGTTTGATTAGCTGGACAGCAGCCAAGGACGACATGCAGTTAATTCAACTCATGTTAATATAAAATATATCTGAGTCCAACCCTGAACAAGGCTAATTCCCAATATGGATAATCTCACTAACATTCATTAATAGAGAAGTCTTTCATCCATATCTACCTTCTGAGTCTAAAGACTAGAAACTGGAAAACATCTAGCCTAACAAAATCTGACTACCAGCACCTCTATAAAGCTCACTAATTAACAGACACATGAGTCTCTCAGGCAAGAGAGCAAATAAGCAGATTACCCAAAATGTCAAGTGATTCTTTTAATACTGCAGTAACAAGCAGGAGCTATCAGCTGTCAGCTGTCAGTTTGTACTAAACAAATAAGTTCATGTGTTGATTATTGATCTTTAGAGGTAATAGCAGGTTTATTTTTATTTTTTACCACGCTGATTCTCCCTTTTTTCAGTCTTTATGCTGTACATGTTATGTCAATTTTGAATTTCCCCCCAGGGGGATCAATAAAGTTACGATATACTCTATACCCTATATATATATATATATATATATATATATATATAATAAAGCCTGGAACATATACTATATAGCTGCAGCCTACACATGTATTGTTAACATTGTAATTTGACACTATAAGCTCTAATTCCTGATTGGCCTAAAGTGTGACTGCATCACTTGTGAATGCTGACGTGTCTTTTCGTGGCTTTGTTGCATTTTTTTAAAAATCAGGTGATGGAGATGAGGAGGAGCAGCGAATGCCGAACTGCTGTGACTATTTCATGCACATATTTTGCATTTTCTGGAAGATCCTGTTTGCCTTCGTGCCGCCCACTGGGTACTGGAATGGCTGGGCGTGCTTCATAGTGTCAATCACTGTCATCGGCTTCTTAACAGCCGTCATCGGGGACCTTGCTTCCCATTTTGGCTGCACAGTAGGCCTGAGAGACACTGTCACTGCGGTGGTGTTTGTGGCACTGGGAACATCACTTCCTGGTGAGTGACTGAGTGACTGAGTCTATTAATGACTAATGACTAATGAGTCTGGATTTTTATTTGTTAAATCAAATGCAACATGGAGTAGTTTAGTTTAATGTAATTTAGTTTAATGTAGTTTAGTTTAGTTTATTTCGGTCATTGAACTCAACATGTATAAATAAAGTAAATAACCACATGTCTTTGTTTTCTTCATCTCTCTTAGAAATAGTAACATTAGTCTTGCGAATAGATCCCAATGTAGATAACAAACACAAATTATTATTATTGTATATATACCATTTGTATATATATATATATATATATATATATTATTGGCCACATATATATCATGCACATATATTACAGTGAAAATATACACATATATACACATTTTCCTTTTATTTATATATATATGGTTATATATCCCCAAAAGAGCCAAAGTTCGTAAACACAACATGATCCATTACAAAATTAATATATACAATAATATCTATACCTATTTAATTATTATTATTTAATATTAAAACACCTGATTGTTTAATATTAATATTTAATCATCTTTTTTTTTTACTTCATACACCTAATGTATAATTTACAAGTACAATTATTTTGTAATTCAGATTATACTAAAACTCAATAAAAAGAAGAGGGGAAAAATAATTCAATCTATGTATTACACATTTTCAATTATTTTTCAAATCTATTCCACAAATTGACTCCTTTATCTGATAAACATCTTTGGTTTGAATTGGTTTATTCTAAACATGCACATTCTTCAACAAGGAGGCACACACAGTCATGTTTAAGTCAGTTCATGAATTCCACAAGTCTTAACTAGGTTAATAAATGCTGAAAGGTTATCTGTATTCCTACTGAATGACTTCATTTTCTAACTCTTTTTCCCTCCAGATACCTTTGCCAGTAAAGTGGCTGCTACTCAGGACCAGTACGCAGATGCATGTGTGGGAAATGTGACAGGAAGCAACGCAGTTAATGTGTTCCTGGGCATTGGGGTGGCCTGGTCTGTGGCTGCCATATACTGGCAAGTCAAAGGTAAGGTCTTCCGCGTGGACCCCGGTTCGTTGGCCTTCTCCGTCACGCTCTTCACCATTTTTGCCTTCTTCACTATGGGAGTGTTGATGATACGCCGGAGACCGTCCGTAGGCGGCGAACTGGGAGGCCCACGGTCCCTTAAAATCCTCACGTCACTGGTTCTCTTTGGACTCTGGTTCCTCTATGTCCTCTTCGCCAGCTTGGAGGCCTACTGCCATATACAAGGCTTCTGAGAGAGCACTGCTGGGAGGAGAGCAATGACTACGCAGTCACAAACACACACACACACACACACACCACCAGGACATTCACCTGGACAGTACTGTAACAGTCTCGACCGCTGAGCAGACCACTATCATCACTTGACAACTGCTGCCATGGTTGATTTAAAAAAAAACAACAACAACAACACACGCACACAGATTTCCTCATGCAAATCTGTACATCACATCCACTGCATGACAGTTCCAGTCAGTAGAATTGATTATGATAGTATCGATCATTTTCACATTAAGTGGACAAAATAACAAGCAGTGACTGTTTTTTTGATAACGAAGAGTGAATGGTCAACATGTACTCTGTTAAGTCACTGGATTTTGCTTGATAACGGCTTTGATGACGATGGCTCATAAACTGGATTTGGAGTTTGGTCTTCTCCTCGTGCTTGTAGAAACTTTTGAATCAAACCGCCTAACCGAGTGATTGAGAGAAAATCAGTGACGGCTGTTTTTACACAAATGATAATACATGACAAGCTGCTTTAATATAACTGAAGAGGAACGCTGCTCTGCCTTGCATGGTTGCGGTGGACTCACACTTATACCATGGCCACTTGTCACAGGCAAAAAGAGAAGCTTTGCTCAAATTGTCATTCTTTTTTTTTTCTTAAAAAAAAAACGTATGTTGCATGGACTTAGGAATGGTTCACCCCTAGTTAGGTCTGTTTGACCGGTTAGAGTAAATTGGCAACATAGCACAAAGCTATGTTACTAGCTAGCTACTAGCTACTAGCTACTGTTGCTATGGTTGCCTTCAGTTTTTTGCGCACAGATTTAGGATGATTGTAAAAGTGTTGACTGGAACTGTTTGAGTTTTCCCGGTGTACCATTTCAAAAGACGCCCCCCCCCCCTCCCCCCAGACAGTCAGAAGCAAGGATTTTCTGCCATGGTATAAAAAACTGACAGATAAGCTGTAATATCACATTGCAATATTGTTTATCTCTGTTCAGTTATGTGGCACAGGGCATTGTTTAGTACTTTTTGACTTCAAGGACCCCTTAACTGACAAATTAGACCAGGGACCCCTATTTGATACGATTTGGATCCATCTGATTTTAGTTATTTTATTACAGAAAGCCAAAATAATCATACATTCAGTCATTGTTACTTATAGATGGTATTATTGGAAATAAATGATTCCCTTTTTTGCTGCCACCTCAACAATGCCTGGGGGTCCCTGGTTCCCACTTTGAAAACCACTGGTTTAATGTACTGCACCAATCAAATTTGATCTCACCCTAAGTGTTCATTGATATGAATAATGATCATAAATGCACTTCATGGACCCAATTTTAAAATGTATAACTGACAACGAATTACACTGGCAATGAATTTCTAATAATCTGCAGTACCTACTATCTGCCATTTAGTGTGACTGTTTGAAAGTGATGATTCATTCACCCCATAAAGTCTTATCTGTTTATTTATCAATAATGTAATTTAATCTATTTGTAATTCAATGTATATGACCTGAAATGGACAACATATATTGTAATTTATTGTAAATTGTCATAATTACATTGAAATTTTAACTGAGTGTGTCTCCATTGGATCCATCACCCAGACTGCTTGTTTAGGTACTGTATCATTTCCTCATTAGTGCAGAAAAGGACAGATTGTCTGCTTGGAGGGAGTATGACATGCTATTAGTTTGGGCACACTGGTAATGTGGACCTTAGTGTGCCATGTTGAATTAGAAGGTATATTTTAGGACTGTGCATCCAAAAACACATGGAAATTTAGAATTGTGTTATCATAAAAAAAAGATATATATATATATATATATATATATATATATATATATATATATATGATGAGGGACATGGCAACACAATAACATGCAGGTAAGTTATACCTATAACAACGCCATAGACAAATATGAAGTATTCAGGCATTTATCAGCTGTATCCAATGCTGTGCTAAGGTCTAAAAGAACTAAAACAGGATTTCCATGACTAAAACAGATAGGTCATCACTCTGAGCAGAGCTGTGTCAGTGCTGTGTAGGGCTCCATAAACAGATGAACACTCAGATATCATATATCCCATATATGAGCAAATTTGTATGCAAATGTTTTTTTGTGTAATACAAAGGTCAGCTACAGTGCTTTAGAAGTGGAATAATGAGTGCAGATTTTTTTTTTTTTTTAGTATTTTAAAGCATCAACTCTTGGCATCAGCATTTAGCTGAAATGGTACAAAAAACACTGAAATGAGTAAATCAAATTTTAAATTTTGGGTACACGTTTGTATGTACACAATCTCTTGGTTTTCTGAGCTGGGAATTTAATGCAATGGGGGGAAATACATTTTATTATATGACCCTCATCCCTCAGGATTAAGT
The DNA here is from genome assembly GCF_027409825.1 of Scomber japonicus. Lineage (NCBI taxonomy): Eukaryota > Metazoa > Chordata > Actinopteri > Scombriformes > Scombridae > Scomber > Scomber japonicus. The sequence goes on along the minus strand of NC_070590.1, from coordinate 26,906,230 downwards.
AAAATCCTTCATGAAATTCTGTGACGCAATGTGTCAGGTTTGCAGTTTTTATGATGATGGTGATGATGATGATGATTATTATTATTATTGTTTTTATTATTATTATTATTATTATTATGCCATCAGTTTTATGGTTTACCCATACAGTCTGTGGGTTTACCCCACCCCATCTTCACCCCATCATCTTAATGATTGAAACGGTAAAGTGGCCAATAGCAACTTGTGTAGTATGTGACGTTCTGCTGGCTGCATTCAGGTATCGTGGGAAATAAGAATCCTGCTCTGAATGAATCACTGTCACGGTTACCATGTCGCACTTTCAGAAACATTATTATAATGAAGGGTCACTCATTCAAAAACGATCATATTGTGATCACAGGGTTTTGTTACCACAGATGGAGGGGCATTAATGTGTAGGAAATGCTTCATTATTGCAGTCTTTGTACCATTAGAAGGATAAAAATATTTACTAGAACAACAGAAGAATCTATGAAGGTTCAATGGAGCCGTCATTACAACTTAAAACACCTGACTGCGTATAATGAAAAGCCGAGTTGTTGCTTCCAACTGTTCAAACAGTGTTTCGTTATTCTCACACACCGTGAATGCACCAACAGCCCGGCATAGGGGACAGGACAACATGGCTGCTGCTGCGGGCCGATACTACGGAGAAGGCGGCAGAGCAACGAAAAGACAGAAAACCGAGGAAGGAGGAATGACAACGGTACATGTTTCTGTCTTTCCTTGTCTGTTACTGTTTTGTCGTGCAAACATTTGCTAGGTTTTGCATTTCTAATAGGATAATTCAGCTTCACAAAGTAGTGCTTATCCCACAGCTAGCTACCAAGCGAACCAATTGACGTCAAAGCTAACATTAGTTTGGTTATGTTTGTATGGACTGGTTTAGTTTGTCAAATTGATATTGTTTAGCAACTCAACGACACATATATGCATGTTATTTGAATGACGCTACTGAAACATATCATTGTCTTTAATAAATGATAAGCTGTGTAACCTTTTCTCAGTCTAGCGTGTAACGGTCTCGTAAAACCGGTTACTTTAAAACAGTAATAAATACTTAGAAGCATTCTAAGCATTCTGATATTTGCATCTATCTGCGGGTCTGCTGCCCCATCTCTCTCCACTAGAGGTGAGCGTATTTCCTATGACCTTATAGTCAGTCTTCTTGTGTGTATCGTTTTCAGGAGAGCTACGATGACCCTCACAAACCGCTCCCCTCCCCGGTGGTGCACATCAGGGGCCTGGTTGACGGTATCATGGAGGCTGACCTGGTGGAGGCCCTGCAGGAGTTTGGAGCCATCAGGTAATAACGGGGCTACTAAATAAAGACCCTGAGTTTCTCCACTATATTCTTCAGTAGTGTATTGCAGGTGTCACGGATCTGGTATGTTGACATTTATTGTACATGATGAAGACACTCAACATAATTACTATCCTGACTCATGTCTCGTCAAGCTGTCACGAAAGCCGTGTCTGCTGCACTGTATCATACAGTACACAAACCTACATGGAAGAGACTGTGTTTATTCTTTTATGTGACGCAAAATCAGGCATTGCTTTCCTAACTTTGTAAAACAAAATGTAACATAAATACATAGATATACATTTGGTCAATTGTTATTTATTCAAATAATGCTATCCGATACCAGATTAGTCCATTGTCACTGATATCCAATCCAGCTATGAGTCAGTATCGGACCGATATCTGATATTGGTATCGGTGCATCTCTAATACACAGTTTATCTGAGCCTGTCTGCTGGAAACAACTAGCTATTGTTTTATATGGGGATGATGATGACTGCAGTGAAACTTAAGCACGCAGACTGTGTACGGGCCAGGAAACCTAAATGAGCTAAAAGCTGTGTAAGGCTGCAGATTTGAGTATTAAATCTTACTCACTCTTTAATATGACCAGTGTTGGGCACGTTACTTTGGAAAAGTAATTAATTATAGTTACTCATTACTTCTCCCAAAAAGTAACTAAGTTAGTAACTGAGTTACATCAATGTCAAAGAAAATTAACTATTACGTTACTTAAAAAAAAAAAATTAAAAAAAAATTCAAATATGTCTAATTACTTGGCTGCCCCAATCAACGTTTAAAATTAAATTATGCTTAAGAAATGTACTAAAATGAAGTAAATAATATAATTGTACATGTAGCAGATGTGCAGCAATTAAATTTGTCGAAAAGCAATAACAATATAAACTTCTACTATATAACAAGGAAAAATTGTACTGGAAATGAATAAATAAATAAAAAGGTCCGGTGGGTGGGTGGGGGGGGGGGTGGTCTAATAAGCAGCAACACAAAGCTATCAGGACGCTTTGCTCTCACACGCGCTGCATTGATAGTCACATAAACCCACACACACACGCAGTCACTCTCTACAGCGCAGTCTTGCTCGCTCGCTCCAGATTCCGGGAGATTGTGTCTCATTTGCGTCCTACTCTGTCCTTGTGCAGCCACTCTTTAGCAGGGAGATAGACAGAGAGAGAGAGAAGCGCCTGTTCTGGCGAAAACCGCTTCAGTGAGGTCTGAAGAAGTAACGCCGCATTTGTAACGGAGGAAACAGTAATTCATTTGATTACTCGTTACTGAAAAAAGTAACACCGTTATTGCCATTACTGAATATGACTGAGAATCTCTTAATATGAAAAAACAATCCTGATATGTTGGATTGAATTTTCTCAGTTAGGCAAATTCTCAATAATTACAAGTCCAACCAAGTTGCCAATGATTTTAAACATCATTTAACTCATCCTTTTTATTACTGAAACATGGTTTAGTAATTCAGCTTATATGTTCTGTATTTTTTCCCCCTAATATATTTATCCATAGTTATGTGGTCATGATGCCCAAGAAGCGCCAGGCCTTGGTGGAGTATGAAGACATGAACGGCTCCTGCAACGCTGTCACATACGCAGCAGAGAACCAGGTCTACATCGCAGGCCACCCCGCCTTCATTAATTACTCCACCAGCCAAAAGATCTCGCGGCCAGGAGATTCAGACGACACCCGGAGCGTCAACAACGTGCTGCTGCTCACAATCATAAACCCCATCTATCCAATCACCACGGTAACATGATCGTCAAAACAAGCCTCGTGCTCAGTGACAGTGTCAGGTCATAATTTATGTAGTAACAGTAGGCAAAACTGGATACATTACGGTATGATTAGAAATTCAGAAAGAATCATTAGTGTATGTTGAACTTCATTTTCAACTTGACACGAGTCACAATTGAAAAGAAGTTGTTACGTTGCTTAGAAATTTAACAGGAGATATATTCATAAACCCATTTGCAGACAGACGTGTGTGAAAAAGAAGGGATTAGATTATTTTACATTTAGTGCTGAAAAACTACTGTTCTCTCCTGACTGTATTTAATTAAATCACATGAGTGATTCTAAACAAATGTTCAAGAATGCTGGTTTTTAACATGTTTTTCTGGATCTGAATGTTTTTAAAATGCAAATAATGTGTTTTTACCATTTATTATTTCCTCATAACTACAGTGAATTTTCTCTCTGCTTTGATATCACTGAATGATTTTGATAGAAGGGGGAAAAAAATCTAGCAATTATAATTTATTCTGTCAGATAAGCCATATTTATATGTTTAGTCATGTGTCATATTGTTAAAGGTGATGTGTTTGTTTGCATTTTAAGTGTGCTGAGTGTATAAATTGTCAAACCTGATTTTTGTGCCTCTGCAGGATGTCCTCTACACCATTTGTAACAACTGTGGTCCTGTACAGAGGATCGTCATCTTCAGAAAGAATGGTGTTCAGGCCATGGTTGAATATCCTCTTCAATAATTACACTTTTTACCTTTTATTGTTTATGTTTAATTATACGTGAGCCTTCAGAAATCTTCATATAATCAGACGTCACCTTAACTCAGTGCTGCCACGTTTGATTCGGTCCAAAGTGCGCAAAGGGCTAAAGCCTCTCTGAATGGAGCAGACATCTATTCTGGTTGCTGCACTCTGAAAATTGAATATGCCAAGGTAAGTATAATCTAGCTTTTGTACTTCTTAACATCAGAATGAGAGAGAACTGGTTTTATTTTATTTTATTTTTTTCCTTTCCGCAGCCAGCACGCCTTAATGTCTTCAAGAATGACCAGGACACGTGGGATTACACAAACCCTAACCTGAGTGGCCAAGGTAACACACAGTCCCCAACCCCTTCTTTCCCCCTTTTTTCTTCCTCTTTCCTCTCATGCCACTGTATGGGATGATTAGGGTTCTCTGCCTCCGGGGGTATTGCCTTTGATCACAGACGGAACAGTTTCCTTCCACCATTCACCACGCTGCTCAACTCAGTGTTCAGAGGCAGTACTCCTGTGATGCTGTCACAGACTTCATGCATTTTCTCGCCATACAGCAGGCACAAAGTAAGGGCATGAGGAGCAACCTCAAGGGCAGCAGACCTCAGTTTACAAGCTCATGCATGCGAAAAGTTCCCAACGCACCCGTCACGGTACCATACGCAGGCGCACCATTCTTCACATAGGTTCACATTCCCTGAAGAGCATGTCACAGCTGCACAACCTCACATCACTGCCTACTTTAACCCAGTACACACTTCAGAGGCTATCACACCTGTTAGCAAACATAGTGGAGATTTTATCAGAGCTTAAATTAGACATCGCCACCAGTCCGCTGAGCTGACTTGTGAGACCACTAGGCACGCCACTGTTTAAAGGTCCCATGAAATGACTTTGATGTACATGTATTTCTGCATGATGGCTGGACTTAATACTGAGAGGATGATGCTGAAACACCATAATAAACACAGTCAGTGGTTGTCTCTGTGTTGAGGAGGAGACCACTCATGTTGGATGGAGTTTCAGTCTAGGGTCACATTTTCTGGTACACATTGCTGGTGTGTTAGGCATGCAGCCATTGATAGTGTAACAACAGCTCTAAGAGCATTCTGCATTTCATGGGACCTTTATTGTAAAAACATATAATACAAACACACTTGATAGTGTTCTCTACAGTAACATTTCCAATTAGTATTTAGTGACACCGAATTTGAAGTTTGGTAGGACCAGTTGAAATGGAAATATGTTTTTTTAAAAGATAGGGACTACATCATTAGTTATTGGATATGTAATTTATTGATAAACTCTAAAATCAAGTGTATTGCATGCTTGAAAGGAACTTCACCAGGCACTTAGCACATTGCCTCTGTTACCAAAAGACAGGTTGAAATACAGAAGGTCAACTGTAATTACAGGCTAATAAGATAGTTATAGTAAGTAGTTGGAAAAAGAACATTCACTAAAATATAATGTGCTAGGAGCCTGATGGAGAAGAAGATACTGCTACATAATTGCCTTTAGGTTCTGTGCAGTCAGCAATAACATTTTGCTGGGATTTTAAACTTGATTACAGACAAATACTTTATTGTAGCTGTGTGATTTTATTTTATTTTTTTAACCAAACACTGTAAAAAAAAAGAAGAAAAAAGATGTAATTGTTTCTCTTGTACACAACCAAGACTACAACATGCACATCGCGACTTCCATCCGTGGGTTTGACATGTGGGATTCCTCGATATTCTTTAGTTTGTGCTGCCTTATGAACCTGAGGTTCTCCTTGTGTCCTCACTGTGCAAACTCACACAGGCTTACCTCAACCTCTACGCAGACACACGCTGCCAAAGACACAGCGGCTTCTACAGCTACAGTATAACAGCACCCACAAGCCATAACTAATGTAAACGAGCTCTGTGGCATACATCGGACACAGTGGGGCAACAAAACACCGGAACACAACCTCAACTCAGTACTTCCTTTATTCCAAGTTCCATCATCACCCCCTATCTCCTCCACCACCTGACACGGGAATCCATTTTATTTTCGGTGGTGGGCAGTAGCCGACATTTCAGTTTGAGGGACAGAAATACTCCCCCTTCCCACCCCCCCAAGGCCACGCGAACAGACACCTCGCATATCCACCACAGACTGATCTCGATAGATTGATAACAAAACAAAAAGCATCTACCACCACCTTTTTAAGAGTTTACAGCACATCTCATCTGCAGAGCCCACGAAGGAGCCGCCACTTTTTTTGACACAACACATTGATGATGCGGGTGGGAGTCAGGTGTGTGGTCTTTCGCGGGGCCACGCCCTCCTAGCCCTCGGGAATGTGCCCCCTCCACCCACCCACCCCCCGCCATGCCATAACACAACCACAGGGAGCAGCAGTGGAGTTTTCAGACACAGTCACAGCTCAACCAGGGAACAGATGACAACACATACTGGGGGCAGTAAACAAACAAAACAAACAGACAAAAAAAAAAAGAGGCCATTCTCTCTCTCTCTGTCTCTCAGACGCTTAATACTGCTCGTCCTCATCTTCCTGCGCCGAAAAAAAAAACACAACACGACAACACAGCAAGCTGAATATCCATGGCAACACGACAGCACATCGTCACGCAGATATTCCAGATGACTAATTGTTCAAGAGCTAGATGCCGTTTCACTTTGCAAGCCAATAAGCAAGCATCATGTGAGCGCCCCTTTTTTTGTTTTTTGTTTTTTTTAAACATGAGAAGAAATATCCACGGGGGGGCCTATGAAGACACAAGCATCAAACACCCATCAAGCATACAAGCACAGATGCAAACAGATCCAAATTCCTTTCCCAAAAAGCTCTCTACATTTATGGACTCTGGTGTTCTGTTTTTTTCCCCCCTCCTATACCTTCCTCCCCATTTCCTCCCTCCTTCTCTCTGTGCTGTTCTTGTGTTGTTTTTTCTGCGTTGTTTCATTTTCCCTTTTTTTTTATTTTTTTTGTTTTTCCCCTTTTTTTGCACTGGCCCATAGTGACGCCTTTAACGCCTCCCGTGTGATGCAGGTTTGGCTCTCTCTCAGTGTGTTCTGTGGAACAGACAGCCTGCTACTCTCTCAAACGGTGCAAATGTCCTGCTTTGTGGTCAGAGCACGGTAAGCTGGAAAAATGAGCCTTCTAAATTGCAACTTTAAAGAAAAATAGAGGAGAAAGAAAGAAAAGAAAGCAACCCAAAGCGAGCAGCGTGTCAAAAGCCAAGCATGGACATGTGGATGTACTTTTCTCTCTGGTGGTGGGGATGCAAGGAAGGAAAGAAGAAGAAGAAGGAGGAGGAGAAGGAAAAAAGAGTGAAGAGGGGGAAAATGAGTTGAGGCTGGAGTCAGAGGTTGGCGGGTAGCATCCTCGCTGAAGACTGCCCCCTACCTGCCCACTGTGTCCCATGCTCCATGTGTGGTGCTGTAAGTACTTGCAAAAACAATGACTGAATAATCTGACTTGATGGTTAAAAACTGAAAGATTATTGTGAAACTAAACCAATTTGACTGTTGTTGTCATACATTGTTGAGCATCATTGTCATAATGCACTATGATATAAAGCAGACTTTAGTAATAGGAAGGAGTTCAACAAAAATGGCCCTTAATTTTCTTGGCAACTTATTATTAATAATTTATTGTGAAATATTCAAGGAATTTGATAAGATTATTGTGGGTTACCTGGAGATATGAGGGAATGATTGGGCCAGACAATAATAGACATGTTGTTACTATGATATGTCTTAAAAGGAAGTGTTTGGAAAGCTCTGTGTGGATTTAACTTTGTTGTGACAACCAGCAGTTAATTTGGTTTTAGTCATCCATCAGATAAAAGGGGATTTTATTTTTCAGACATGTACTTTGCTTTAATGCTCCTTCATTTGATTTGTTTTTCGTTCTGTTCCTCAGAATCGCTCTCCACTGACACATTCATTTAGGAAACAGCAATTCGAGACACACCAGTGATTTAGTATGACTAACTTCACACCTGTCCCAGTGTGATACAATGCACTGGTGTTCATACCACAGTGTGTATGCAAAATTGACTATTTTGGTTACAGTTCAAGTTACATTTAGGATAATACATTTATTATACATAACACATATGAAATAGTTTTATGTCATATAGTAACTGTAACCAAAATAATGTGTTTCATGTAGATGTGAAATAATTTGTTATACTAGTGAAAATCTGTTGGCTGACAGACCCTTGTGTGGATCTGTAATTGACAACACATTCATTGATGATGTTGTTATCTTTATTGCAGGGTGGCAACTTCTAAAAGTAATGTAAGCTGGGATGTTTGCAAAATGCATCACAAGGGTGCAGCAGGCATTTTTTAACCTGCTGATGCTCTTCAGGAATCAGTGTAGATGAACAGCCATGACTTTTCACAAACATCAATTACTGATAATCAGGAGGAAAAAAGCCTCACTACACAACACTAGCTTTATTTTAAATGTCACTGCTTATAGTCTACAATAAATGATGTACTCAATGATCTACTCAGTGTCCATAACTAAGAAGAAGACTATGATCAAATATTTAGTGGAAAACAGCTCCATTTTAAAAGAGGACAAAAATACTGCTTTCATATTTAATTTTTAAGAATCTCTACTAAAGTTTGAGATGTTGAAGAAGGATGAAGATCTTTGGGTTTTGTTGAATGATGGTTTCGGGAAAGCTTATTTACAGCAAACATTCAGGTTTAGGCTTTTAATTTTTTTTCCATCCAAAATGTAAACTAGTCTAAAATCATGATGCCTTTTCACTACTGATATTACATCTGTATCTTATGCTGGTTTGTATAGATCTTATAGGTATCAATAAAACGTGCTTAGATTGTAGGTGCTTCTCATAGCACTGACGTATATTTTATTCTCTGATCCTCTACTTGAATTTTTCTATTCTATATAATTGCATAGGTGTGTTCAAGTTGTACTTTTATCAGTATTAATTTGGATTTGACGTGTGTATATGTGTACCTGTACAGATGCTGATGGTGAAGGCAATTGGAACAATTCACAAGGTGTGTGTGTGTGTTTGTTCTAGGATGGCAGATATAGGAGGTTGTCTTTTAAAAAATCATGTTTGAAGTCTTATCTTTCAGAATTACAGTTAAAAAAAATCTCCATTATGTCACACATTAGATCAAGTAGAGCCTGCAGATGTTTTTAACACTTTAGATGTCAGGCCCCCTCTGTTGCATGTCAATCACAGCCTTGTCCCCCTAGCACATAGCAGCCCATGTAAGGTACCTGCTTGATACCTTTTTAGTGAGGAAGCTGTATGATAGGCAACTTTGATTTTACCATTTTTAGATCCTAATGCCAATCCCAACAAACGTCAGAGGCAGCCTGCTCTGCTGGGAGACCACCCACCTGATTATGGTAAATATCTAGTGAAGAAATCGATCTGACGTGAAAGAATTGAGCAGATTCTAGCAAAGATGTTTTTTCCTCTTTTTTTCTTTCTTTTTCTTTTTTTTTTTAAATCAAGGTGGCCCTCAAGGAGGTTATCATAGCTATAATGATGATAGCTACGGCCCCCCTCCTCCTCACCGTATGGGGCCAGGTATGGGTGGGCGCGGTCGCGGTAGCCAGCGCTACGGCCCTGGATACGGCCCCCCGCCTCCTGAATACGGCCCTCACGCTGATTCCCCGGTTCTTATGGTGTATGGCCTCGAGCCCTCAAAGGTCAATTCTGACAAGGTCTTCAACATCTTCTGCCTGTATGGAAATGTAGAGAGGGTGAGTGGAATGAAGCTGAGCATTCATCACTTTGCTGTTAGACACCAACTATTGATAGCTGCAGCTGGTGCTCTCAACAGGTCACCGTCAACAGTTATTCACGCTCTTGTTTTGTGTGTAGTCAGCTGGCTGTGGTTCCTCCCTCAGGTTAAGTTCATGAAGAGCAAGCCCGGGGCAGCGATGGTGGAGATGGGCGACTGTTATTCAGTGGACAGGGCGATCACTCACCTAAACAACAACTTCCTTTTCGGACAGAAACTCAACGTTTGGTAAGAGCAGCTGTCCAAACTGTAGAAGGGGAAAAAAAGCGATGCAGAGTTAAATAAACACACGTAAGAACTCTTGGCTGTCTTTCCTCTGCAGCGTGTCCAAACAGCAGGCCATCGTGCCAGGACAGTGCTACCAGCTAGAAGACAACTCCAGCAGTTTCAAAGATTTCCACGGCTCCCGCAATAACCGCTTCACCTCGCCAGAGCAAGCAGCCAAGAACCGAATCCAGCACCCCAGCAACGTCCTGCACTTTTTTAACGCACAGCCTGACATTTCTGTAGAGATCTTCAACCAGGTGAGAAAAGCCAGCAGGACTCTTTCCATGAAGCACTGATATTTTCTTTTTCTTCCTTCAGCCACTTTCTCAACTTTTCAACTGAAACTGGTCTTTGCTTCCAGGTCTGTGATGAATTGGGGATTAAGAGCCCATCGAGTGTGAAACTTTTCACTGGAAAGAGTGAGTAATATGAGATGGAGCTTGAGCAATACTTTCTAACCGGTTTTGTCATGTGCTTTTAATGAGGATTCTGAAATCTAGATTTTTTTGGTCAAGTAATGATTGAGTAGGTAGACATGTGTAAGAATACAGAAAAATGCCTAAGTATCACTTTTCTTGACACTTAAGGTGTTAGACTCCAGAAGGCACAGACTGTACTGCCAGTTGCCAGCATACCATTGTATTTGGCTTCAAACTGATCCACATGATGGCTAATCAAAGCAAACACCAGCACTTCAAGCTGTTCCTTTACAGTAACAAGCTGTTCCCTGCTAACTAGATCATTTAAAGATGTAGAATTTTTGAGATGAGGAAAGAGTTGAATCAGTTTTAGCAACATAGATCGTTTTATCAAATGACAGAAAAAAACCCTTAAATCTCTAAATTTAGTAGAAATGACCTCAGTTTGTTTTTTTCTGGGGAGTTGCTGCAGCTGATTCTAAATGATAAAACTATGCAGAGTTTGGTTTAGTTGAGTGCATCAGCATACAGTTTAGTATAATGATGTATTGTAATCGAGTTGTCTTGTGTTGCAGGTGAGCGAAGTTCGTCCGGCCTTCTGGAGTTTGAATCCATCAATGATGCCATGGAAGCGCTAGCTATGATTAACCATTACCAGATGAAAAATCCCAGTAAGTCCTCATCTGCATCACGTTAACATATGAACATGGTTTTTAAATACTGGCCATGATGCATGTTTTTAAGTCTTCACAATGTATTCTGTCTTTGGATTTAAAATGTATTTCTTTCTCCTCACTCCTAGGTGGGCCTTACCCATACACCCTGAAGCTGTGTTTCTCCACCACACACCACGCCAACTAAATACTCAAACTATTTGTATTGTCTCGTGTCTTTGCATAGAGTATACTACAGTTCTGTTCTCACGTTCAAATGTTCAATCACTATTGACACAAACTAGGATTGATGTGATTTAGAACCTGTTACTTTAACTTTGATTTTGTATGATTTTATTTTACTTGTATCATGTTTTTTCAAGTCAGTTGTTAATTTTGTATGTTCACAACACTAGATTTGAATAACTCCTCACCCCACTACTCAACATATTTCGATGTGGACCTCAATTTTTTGTTTTTTAAATAAAGAAAAGAGTAACTGTTAATGGAGGCTGATTTAACCAGTTTTCTAATCTTTAGCGATTAGTTTGTATGCCTCATTAATTGTTCACTCTTGAAAGGTAAACATCCATTCACAGGAGAATAAAAATATATTAATTGGCAATTTCTTGACTAGTTTTCTGGATCAAAAGGTCATACTGAATTTTTATTGTTGTTCTGAAGTGGTTGGGTTTCCTTCCATGTGTTTGATACCTGGACCATAGAAGAGTCAATATGAAGAATGAAGAGCCCCTCCAGATGTGTTTGACACAAAGACATATAAAACACTCTGCTTGGAATAATAATTTGTGTCTGACATTGTTTTTCCACAAAGAAGTTGTTCCACATTGCTTACTGGACCATGATTGTCTCCAAGTATTGATCACATAAATCATGCTCATATCATGCTTAAATTTAAGATTTAAGGTGAGTGCAGATGAACTTTCCACTGTGTGCAGATGACTGATGCTTGAGCTCCACTGTGCAGATGATGGATGTGCTGTCAGGTAACTAATAAAAACACGTGTGTGTGTGTAGGGGGATTTAAAAGTATATCACACACTGAGATGGAAAAGTGTTCAATGTCAAAATTTCCTTCAGTAAACAGTATTACTTTGGCTTGAATGAACCAACTCAAAGTTCAGTTTCAGGTATCATCATATCACATAGCAGCATTAGGCTAGATGTTAACTTGGGCTGAGCAGATAACATTAATACACCTTATAAAGTAGAACCTGTAACTATTATGTAGTCAGGCCTACACTACTGCATATTTTCACTATTGTGGTTTGTATTCATAAGTATATTAATTGAAGCAGCATCGATTGATCATTTCTCCTAAATTGACCCTTTATTTACACACTCTGATAATGTGAATTATTTCGTATTCCACATCTACTTAAGGCCCACTTATTAAATTTCTACTGGTACTTAAAGCTGCATCTCATGGTGTTCATAACTAAATAAAAACATATACTGTCCATATAGTTTACAGTGAAAGTGGGTCCAGCTTTTCTTAACGTTTTTTCCTCTGGCATTATGTCAATTAGATAAACAATTCTCCAGTCAATGTCTTATTTTAAAAAAATTGAGCGCCTTTTCACTTCCTCCGTGACCTTTATAATTCCCTCTGTTGGTCGTTTATTATACAAGCCATAGACATATACACATTACTTTCACAGGCACACCAAAAAACTACAACTCCCATGGTGCGTTGAGCTCCTGTCGCGTAGGTGTTTCCGGTGTCTTAAAACATTTTACTTCCTTCCACACAGACCGACGCGAACAAACCAAGAAAGAAGACGTCGCTAACTTTTAAACGCCGTCGTCAACAGTCGCGTTTCGAGCTTCGTTTTCGTTGAATTTCCATCGTAAAATCCGCGGCATGTGGTGAGTGGCGTGAGAGAACTGAAGAATAGTCGTAAACGTAGACCGTAACGTGTAGGCCTCCCGAAGAAAGTTTGGTCGAGGGCCTGTAAACAACATGTCCTCCGCCTCGCAGTCTTCCTCCAGACGGCAATGGTGCTACCTATGCGATCTGCCCAAGATGCCCTGGGCCATGCTGTGGGAGTTCAGCGAGGCTGTGTGCCGGGGATGTGTCAACTACGACGGCGCAGACAGAATAGAGCTCCTCATTGAAACTGCCAGACAACTGAAGAGCACGCACGGGGTTTTAGACGGCAGGTCCCCCGGTCCACAGCAGAGTAAACCCAGCTCCACCGGGCCCGCAGAGGCAGGGCGGCAGCATGGTGAGCGTACAGACCGCGGGAGGGGGGAGTATGGGGTGGCTGCTCGCCTCCCCAATGGCCTGCACAGAGCTGAAGATGTTGCCCTGTCAGAGGGCAGCAGACAGAGCCCAAACACTCGTCGGGCGATGGCTGGGGCAGTTCCCAGCCTTCATGGGGCCATATCACATGCTTTGATAGCTCAGGGGTTGGTAGCAGCTCCTCATGGGCTTTTAGCTCCATTATCAGGCTCCAGGGCTGGGGCCACACCTATTGCAGTCTCAACCGGCCCCATAATGAGTGATGCAGGTAGAAGACAGGCTGTGTTGGGCGTGGGGGCTAGCACATCTGCCTTGGTGGGCATAGATCCTGTAGTGTGGAGGAACAATGAAGTGATGGCCGAACTGAACGAGGTGGCTCGTTGCAAGGTGGAAGGCTGGCCGAACCGTCCCAAAGCAGTCCGGGATGTGCTGGTGGCTCTCAGCAGCTGCGTCCCCTTTAACGTGCGCTTCAGGAAAGACCATAATCTGATGGGACGCGTTCTGGCCTTTGATGCCAGCACAACTCCCGAGTTTGAGCTCAAGGTGTTTGTGGAGTATCCCGCCGGCTCTGGCATGATCTTCTCAGGAGTCCCAGACCTGGTCAGGCAGATGTTCCGTGACTCAGCCAAAGACGCTGGCAAAGCAGTAAACTCTGGTCTACGCTATGTGGAATACGAGAAGAGACATGGCACAGGAGACTGGCGTGGGTTGTCCGAGCTGTTGAATGATGGCGTGCGCATGTTTAAAGAGCCTCCCATCCCCGAGGTTCTGCCACAGCCGGATACAGTGTTGCCCATGGCAGCCGCCGGGCGCCCCGTGCCCGCCAAGAGCACGACTCGGCGCCGCAAGGCTTCTCCAGGCTCTGAGAACGGAGAGAGCGACGGAAGGCCCGATCACCCATCCAGAGAGCCCTGGCCCCGGGGTGCTTATCCAGGCATGGAGCCTCATTCGGGCATGGGCACCCCTCAAGAGGGCCCACCCCGTTTACACAGCCAGCCCTCGCCCATCTCAGCGCTTATGGGAGTCGCAGACAGCCTGAGCTCCAGCCAGATGGCCAGAGACAGCCCCAGCATGTCCACAGCCCACTCCTCCACAGCCGGGCGTCCCACCAGCAGCAGCCCCTCCACTGCCTCCACCTCAGTATCCCAGGCGTCCATGGGTCCAGGGCTCAGCGCAGGCGGGCCCAGCAGCAACACTAGCGCCGGGGAGTCGTCGAGCAGCGGCCAGGGCACCCTGCTCTGCTGCACTCTGTGCCGAGAGCGCCTGGAGGACACGCATTTTGTCCAGTGTCCCTCTGTCCCGCACCACAAGTTCTGTTTCCCCTGCACCCGAGGGTTCATCCGCAGCCAAGGTCAAGGAGGGGAGGTGTACTGCCCCAGTGGAGAGCGCTGTCCCCTGGCTGGATCCACCGTGCCTTGGGCCTTCATGCAGGGGGAGATCTCCACCATCCTGGCCGGAGACGGAGACGTGACAGTAAAGAAGGAGAACGACCCTTGACGTCTCCATCCTGTGGTGAATGGTAAGACTGTGAGAAACGCACACTTTCTGCCCAACAGCTGTATTTTATTAGTGAACACAAGCACACAGGGTTATGATGTCACCTTGTTATTAATTAGCTTGAACATCTAAATGTAAAATTGAAAAGAAGAGGGGCAGAAAGACGACATAACTATTACATCTCATCATCACAATGCTGAGTATCATACAGAATACACTGTGACCTACACACACTCCCACAGGCTAAATGTGCTTCTTTGTGGCAGCACACAGTCCAGTCATGGGAGGTTCAAAGTCACAATGGCTGTAATGCAAAATTACAGAGGAGAATAAGCAGTGTAAATAAATATAAAATCTTCCTTTTATCCTTTATGTGTGACATAAAGAAACATCTCTACTAAATTTGGCCCATCAGCTGGTTGACACTAGAAATTGAACGGAAACTTGCGTGCTAATCACTCTGAGTTAAAACTGCACAGACCAAAATAGCAAATCTCCTCTGCTATAAACACATAATAAACAGACATTTCCCAGCCTCAATCTGATTTCTACCTCAGAATCAATCAAGCTATTGATCTCTCTGGTTGCCATGGCAGCCTACATCCTTGTATATTCCTGCTTAAAGGAACAGGTTCACATTTGCATACTGAAGCAGGTTCTGCTTGCTGCCATCATGTCTCTTGTTTGTTCTGACTGAACCAAAATCCTTTCCTGATGTGTCTCTGATGTAAGTTATGGGGGTAAAACACACAGTTCAACATCAATGACTCTCTTTCATTTTCTAACTCAAACAGATGAAGCCTCAGACTGACTGAAGATTGGAGTATATTTTAGCACAGGGTGAGGACTGTGGGTTTAGCCCCCCCCCCCCCCCCATCATTTACATTGGATGTGTGTTATGAAGGGATTTTTTTTAATAGTCAGTATGAACATGAGGAATGATCACAGCTAGTAGAACTTGTTCCTGCTGTAAACAGACTAAAAAATGTAAATGTATCATTATAAGAAGAAATAAACAAGGATGTAGTTGATAGTAGGTGTATAAATCACAACAGCTGGACTGATGCTGATGTAGAAATGAGATAGAGGCAAGAAAATGGAAACGCTGACCATCATCAATAATAATAAAAAAGTTATAATAATGAACTGACGCAGGGCAAAAAAACAGCTCACTGTCACTGTTCATCTTGTTTAACAGCCTCACATCAGCTTTGATTTCTCTGCTGGCAAAGTGTCATCAGTTCACTATAATGTACTCTACTGGAAGCTGCAGACACTTCCTTTATATTACACCACTTTCCCTCCACTCCCATATTCAAATATCTGGAGTCAAATGTAGGGCCTGACTGATACGGATGTTTGAGGCCGATAAATGATCTCAGATGATATCGATATATCAGCCGATAATCTTATACAGAATATACACAAACACAAAATGATCACTCAAATATCTCTGCACATTATTTCCACTGTTCTTTAAGTGTTCCCACATCCTCTCACATTTTTCTTCTTTTTTTCCTCCACAGTGGATCAAACACTTTTGAAAGCACTTCCCTATTATCTCAAGCAGAGGTCCACTTAGGCTGCAGTTCATCATGTGTGCCTCTGAGAGCAGAATAACTCTGAACCCCCCTCCCCTCCCCCAGGATGAACAGCGACACAAACAGTTACTTAAAGACACAACAACCCAGACTCACTTTTATAGAGGAGGGTGGGGGGGGAAATGTCCGTTTGTCAGGGCTCGGCTCACCTGTGAAGAGGCGGGCCGCGCCGCATCACGAGCGAATGTCGAGTCCCCGACCAAATCTCTCTCTCCCTCTCTTTTTCTGTCTCTCTCTCCCCCTCCTCTCTTTGTCCAGCGCAGCAGAGGCCTATCACCAGGCCTCGTCTCCTTTTTTTTTTTTTTTTTTTTTTTCAAAGCCCAGGATTTGAAAGCACACGTTTGTTTTAAAAAGAACGACAATCTATTTTGTCTTTCATTTGTCTTTTTTTTTGTTTGTGTTTGTTATATTTGTCGGATACTGGCTTCTACAGATGGATCACACTGATATTGGGCAGATGGTTTGACTGAATCATGCAATTTCTTTCAAGGAACAAATGAATGTTCAAAAAAATGTGGCAAAACCATTGGGTCCTTTTTTTAAAATAAAAAATAATAATAAAAAAAAAAGCCAAGGATTGAAAAAAAAATGTAATCCCACATTATGTCTCTTAGGTATTCTCCTTATATTGTATGTCAAAAATGTGAATTTACTTTCAATATGGCTATGTAATTTCTATTTTTGATACAATACAAATTTCTATGTATTTGTTTATAGTGATAAGAAGACCAAAGATGGCTTCATGCTCAATGTAATTTTATTGTATTGTAGCTGTGTATGCTGTATTCACTGATAACCTTGGCATCAGTCACTAATTTGTTCATCTATCACAGAAGTAAGCTTGTTTTATGTCTTATTTACTTTTTGAAATATATGTATGGTAAAGATAATTAGCACCACAATCTTCAATGGTTAACCCACATACTCATGTGATCTTAACAGGTCAATTCTACAATAAATTACTAAATAGTTAGTAGTTACAGCCCCGCCTTATTCTTTTCAGTTAGATTTGTAACATTCATGCAAATAATTATGCACAATTATCAGCTGTTTTCTATATAATTTATTACTTATGTCATGTTAAAGTGTGTTGTACTGGTTCTCTGTTGAATAGTCTAATCTCCCCAAACAGTTGATCAGTTGTCGTAATCTTTCAAACATATTATAATTTTTCTATTAATGTTTTTTTGTTGTTATAAATGTGTCCTGATTGGTTTGAATTGCTCTCAGGTGAATCTGGACTTTCACTAATTAAGGGGGATGTATCGTGTGTTTGAGCAGCCAATGAGCAAGCAGTTGTCTAAAATAGCTCAGGTGCATCTCATCAACCTTCAATGGGCAAGTATACACAGACAGAACACAGTGGTAGAGTTTCTGACAGAACAAGGAGATGAAGAGTTGACGGCTGGGAAGAAGAAGAGGACTTTCAGGCTGTGTGGAGAAGAGGTAGAAGAGGCCACATTCCTCGTGAAGTACCTAAGGTCCTAGGTCAAGGTCCATAATAGTACCCTTACAATGGTTGAGGCTGGTGGAAGGATACAGCTGAATGTTGAGAACACTTCATACGGGTATGTAATCCATCGTTATGTACACTGTACTGTTCTACTGTATACCAGACATGTCCAAACTATTCCATAAAGGGTCATGTGCCTGCAGGTTTTTATTCCAACCAATCAAAAGCACACCTGATTCAAATCAACTGAGATCAGTGGATTAAATGAGTCAAGCCTGGTGTGCTCCTGATTGGTTGGAATGCAAACCTGCAGCCCTTTATGGAATAGTTTGGACATCCCTGCTGTGTATATACTACTGTGTAGTTTACAGTGTACAGTAAATATACTTAATACAGATGTTTATACATTACTGTATTTTATCAGGACCTCACAGTGATGGCAGAGGTTCTATCACTGTCATTAACAGCTTAGCCATAGTTTACATTAATACTAAATGCTACTTCAGTTACAATGAAAACAAGTATTTTGACTTGTCATTCAGATGACTGACATGTTCAGACATAAATATTTACTTCTGAGACATGGGCAAGTTCCAGGCTTCTGCAAGTATTTGCTGTGTAATGCTGTTTGTATGAATTATGAGAAATGCACTTCCTATTTTGCAGATGTTAAAGATAATTTGATAAATGTACCACACCTGAGTCAAACTTAATATTTCAGCTTCAAATGTGCAGCAACATTTTCCACATTTGATACTTTATTTGATAAATACTTTGACATAAACATGAAAAAACCCCACACCAGAGATTGTATAAGGAGCTGAAAAATGTGTCAGTTACACAGAATTACAATCTGTCCCATAAACCACAGTTTTATAAAAACACTTCCCAAAGTAACAAGTGTGTGAAGTGCAAAATCAATGAGTCACTCTTGAGTGGAAATGCATGAGTTGATTAAACACACAAACTATGTAAAAAATATATTGTAAACACCACAACCAGACAGTTCTTAGCTAATATCAGATAGATTTGTTGCTCTGTAAACACATTTGCACATAAGAGTGGTGTAAATCCTGTTTCTTCACATGTGGTTACATTTAGAAGCAAGAGCTCACGCTGCTTCTTTGATTATTATTTAAAAAAAATAAGTGGGTAAGAATCTCTCAGACGTGTCCTGGGACATCAGTGTGGCTCAGAGGGGGGATGCGTTCTCTCCAAGAGCCTCCTGAGCTCCCTTCAGGGTCTCCTGCTTCACACACTTCCAGAAGCCGGAGAAGCCGTTCTGAGGCTGCACCTGAGGGCGGGATGGAGTTTAATTATTAATGGAACCTGACCGTATTCTACAAGATATTTGCAGTTATTTTTATTTTTTAGGTTTAGTTACAGCTATTTAAACACATTATTAAAAGGTGAAGTTGGCCAGACTCACCCTCAGACCTCGCAGCACTCTGTCTTTCATCACACCAATGAATTCTTTATGGCTCAGGCAGTTGTCTCCGTCCATGTCAAAGAGTTTAAACACTGTGTCCAACACATTCTCAGAGAGGTCGTGACCTGTGGCGATCTTCACCGCTCTCCTGAACTGGGCTGCACTCATAGGAAGGGAGGAAAAAGTCACACTGTTAAATATAAAGAGAAGCTGTCAGTGTTTTTATCTGTTTTAACTAACTAACGAGGTCTCACCCATTCCAACAGGACGGTGGGCGTTGGTCACCAGTTTCATTGAGAAGGCGAAGTCCTCTAGGTTGTTGGTGAAGAGGCAGAAGACTTTAAACTCGTTGAATGTGATGCTCTACGAGGAGAAATCAGTCAGTTAATTTTGATGTGACAGCAGCAGCAGAGGTGAAGCACGTACGTAAATCTGTGGCGTATGTGTACCTGACCAGCAGGGATCTTCTTCCTCATGTTCTCCCAGTAGATTTCATTGTCTTCTTCGTTGGTGTAGTGCAGCAGCCACTCTGCAAAATCCTCCCGTCTCATGGTGTCCATTCCTTTGGAGAACTGCCGGAACTCCATCTCCTGGACTTCATCCTGGAGGTCCACCATGAACCTGAAAGACACGCATTGTTGAAACTGTTGAGAAGTGAGGTCTGTGAAGGGAAAAGGGGTCAAAGCAAAACCAACTAATCACTGAAAACTTTTCAATATATAAAATATATTTTGTTAATCCTTAAAGCATGTAGCACTCAAATTTCTACATTTTAACTTTAATGTCCATCTTAAAATGTTAAAAATAAAAACAAAAAGTCAGAAGGGTGATTTATTTTGATTTTATGAAGTTTAGAATGTGGTATATCTACAAATTCTGATTTGCCGTAATAAGCCACGCCTACTTTAAATAAGCATTACCAAATTTGACTCATCCATGCAGCTCACTAGGAGATAAGATTTTGCATTTGTGGCGCCCCCTAGTGTCAGAATCTCCCAGGACTGTGCTGCAAAGCTTCATCATTTAAACCATTTTGCTTCAAATTTCACTCTGATTTTCTTTAAGTTTGTATTCAACATTAACACCATACTATCTCAAGGAAATGAATGAGTGGATGTATATGTGACACTTATTATTTTGGCTGGTAGAAATATGCATGGCGATCCCTCTTGACAGGCAAGTCAAAATGTGGACAGTGTATACATGATTTGACTGTAGGGTAACTTGATCACAGTGAGCAGCAGGTGAGTGATTACCTGTGGAACTCCTTATACTGTAACTTTTTATCTCCGTTCTTTCCAAAGAAGTAGGCCTGCAGCGTTGTGTTCACACTTTGTACTTCCTCCACTGGTTTCTGTTAACACATTGGAAACACACAACACCATGTTTTAAGACTGAATGTCCAAATGATGCTGAAAAGTGACAAATGATGTTTTTTAAGGGAATGTGAACACCCACCTCTATGCTATCTACGGGAACTCTCTTTTTATTTTTTCCAATGATTTTCTTCAGCTTCAGCAGCAAAAAGAGAAAACATACAAAATAATGGGTGACATTTAATGAGGAAAGTGAAAAAAAGCTTAATGCACTGATTTTTTAAAAATGCACATCCCTGTTATCTGAAACACCACAAGAAATGTCAAAATGAGGAGAAAATGGCTTCATCTTTCATCACACACACACACAACAGAAACTGGAGCAAATGAGAGTCCATGCACTTCCTCTTTCTACTGGCTCGCCCACCAAGTCACGACATGAAAATATGACACAAGGTGCATCACGTGCCAACATGCAGTCTACCAGCCCAGGCCTGATCTAGACTAAGCACACACACAGAGAGGTCCTCCTGCTATTGATTGAGGAGGACACATCTGGTCAGAACAAACACAGATGTGAAGTGTTTTTGAACTGGATGGTCTGGAGTGAGAGGCTGACTCAGGCTGCAGAGATGCAATAACACATGACAGATGGAAAAACAGAGCGGCTAGCAGTGCAGCTCCCACCTCAGCTCACCTTCCGCACGGTGCCAAGGCTCCATACTTACACCTGAGGCAGCGTCACTGCTTGAGGCGGCATTAAAGGTGGCGATATTTTGAAATTTAAGTGCACACAATTACATTTGAACAGACTGTGTAATGTATCCTTCCTCGATTAGACTTCGATTAAATAGTTATAAAGATGGAAGTCTTACCTTGAGGAATTCCTTTTTGTCCACTTGTTCATTGCCATCAACATCAAGCATTTTGAAAGCTATATGAAATCCTGTGTGCGGCTCTGCAACGGCAATACATCATCCTTTATCTGAACGCTTATCTCAATATGTATATTCAATATATGAATCAATAAAAAACATGTTTCATTAAATGTGCAAAGCTAAGACAGAGCAAACCATGGAACAAACACTATTCTAACAGGAAAATGCACTTATGTCATAAAATCACTGCTAACTCTTTCAGCACAGTTATTACTGGCAGTCAAGGAAGATCTTAAGTCTCAACCAAGGTTTAGGAAGAGACTTACTGGTCAGGATGGTGAGCAGGAATAGATACTCTGTGTAGGATATCAAACCTGAAATGTATGAAGTGTAAGAAATAAGACAATAAATAATAATTAATAAATAAGTCATAGAAATGTGTTTTAATACACGTTTTTTTCTTCTTCAGTTTTTCAGTTCAAATCACACAGATAAAAACAAACATGAATCTAAAATACATTTGCACTCA
The DNA here is from genome assembly GCF_027409825.1 of Scomber japonicus. NCBI lineage: Eukaryota > Metazoa > Chordata > Actinopteri > Scombriformes > Scombridae > Scomber > Scomber japonicus. Next base: position 26,884,266 of record NC_070590.1, on the reverse strand, counting down.
TTCTGATATGATCTACCTTAGACCTGTCATGATAACTACTTTTGTTAAACGATATATTGTCTCAGAAATAATTGCGATAAACAATATTATTGTCATTTGAAGATCATTTTACACCACTGATATAATGATAATAATAGTATAATAATGCAAGTGGGGGTCGGGGGGGGGGGTGGGATTGGAGAGTGGGTCATTATGGTTGAGGACAGAGTTATTTCCCTTTAATTCTTCTACAGTCTCCACTCAGGACGTACACAGTGAGGAATGGAGGACACTACTTGTTTAGCCAATGTGACATAAATAGCCTCTTAGCTGTGAAGTGTGGTAATACTGAGGTTAAAAAATGATTAAGGTCTTGTCCATGTATCATACAGTATCTCACAGAAGTGAGTACACCCCTCACATTTTTGCAAATATTTTATTATATCTTTTCATGGGACAACACTATAGAAATGAAACTTTGATACAATTTAACAGTAAATCTATAAGCTATACAAGCTGTACACGCATATCAAAGTTTCATTTCTATAGTGTTGTCCCATGAAAAGATATAATAAAATATTTGCAAAAAAGTGAGGGGTGTACTCACTTTTGTGAGATACTGTATGATAAGTCCATATATAGATATGATGATGTTGATAATTATGTTATTCCATGATAAGTCAATAATGTAATTATTGTGACAGGTCTAATGGACACATATAGTAATGTAGTGAGATATGGATGCAGGATATCAGATGTGAGAGATTCTTAACTTACCATTGTCTCCAAAGTGTCTGAACAGATCATTGCCAGCTTTAGCTTTAGAGGCAGCATTCAACATCTTATCAACTTCCTACACAGAAGCAAACAGCACAATTCACCCAAACTGATGACCAGGCTACACATATGCCATGCCAAACTGATTTATTTAAATCATTTTGTGTAAACTTACCTCCTTTGTTAACTGTTTCTTCTGCAGTTTTCCTACATGAGAGGAAACAGAAAATACATGTACATGTGAACATTTTCATAAATCTTTGTGTTATGCATCTGAATGTTTCATCACTGAAAACTCTGAGCAACACAGCCACATTATGTTGAAATGTTTTTCAACACAGGGTTCATGCACGCTGATATTTCCCATTACCGGCTCATTCCTTAAACACTGCACAACAGTTTCTGAAAAAACAATCATAATCAGTATTTTTAGGGTTAGTAAACAAACACATTGTTCCCCCTAATTAGCAGTAGGTGTTAGCAAGTTATCTGCTGACATGATGAAAATAATGTGTTAAAAAAATGTAAACACAGATCTATTAAATCATCTTTAGTCACCTCTGATGCAATAAAAAGGAACATATGCATTTAGATTCTGTATGAATTGTTTCACAGTGAAGTTATATGACATTTGTTCTATACTGTAACTCCCAGCGTGACCAGTGGGGTGGGGGCTTTGTGGCTGATTGTTCATTTTTAGGGCTGCAACTAACCATTGTTTTCATTATCAATTAATCTGTCAACTATTTTCTCGATTAATTGATTAGTTGCCAATATCTGTGGACTTTTCTCCTTTTTATACAATTGTAATTACAGTAAACTGCACTGTGGTTGATGTTCCTTCTGCCTCGCTTTCTGAGTTGTGTCATTCATTTTGGGCCTCCAAGACTTTGCAACTCTATAAGAGAGTAGGGCTGCAGCTATTGATTGCAATCGATTATTCTATCCATTATTTTTGTAATAAATTATTCTATTGATTATTTTTGTAATCTTTTATTCTATCGATACTTTCATTGATTAAGCGAGTAATCAAATACATTCTTTTGCCTTATTAAATAGCAAAAGTAAAAATGAGAAAAAGGACAAACAAAGACATGTTTCTGAAAATGAACAATCAAGTGGGTTTTATTCCCTTTAAAATCAAAACTAAACCTATTTATTGCATTTAACTTCTGTACTTTCTGAAACAAATACATGAAAATAATAATACAGTAAAGTCAAATGACTTTGAAACAAGATTTATAACTTAGACAAAGGCTATTTGATCTGAATATTCAATTGTTTTAATCCAAACTAAACCCATATATTGCATTTAACTTCAATGCCATCTGAAGCAAATACTGAATGAACTTACTTTTAGTGTGACTGATTTGAATTTTTGCATCATTAGGCTACCATACAAATTAAGTGCACTAGATTGCCCTGCTCCTCCTACCTCAGGCTTTCAGTGTAGAGACCTGAGATCAACTTCTCTGCTCCTCTCCTAATCTCCTACTGCTGACTGGCTGACTGAGATCTTGTCAGCAGGTAGAAACTGACAACAAGCTTAATGATCCACACAGTGATGTTAGAAAAAGAAGACATGACGGGCAAATAAACTTTGATTGATGAAAAACTGCCTCGATCATTATTTGTAATCGAATAATTCAAGTAATCGTTTCAGCCCCATAGGAGAGACTAGAAATTTAACTATTATTTTATTATTGATTAATCTGTAGACGATTTTCTTTATTCATTTGTTTGGTCCATAAAATATCTGAAAATTGTGAAAAATGTCGATCAAGCCCTAAATTATGTCCTCAAATATCCTGATCAATAGTCCACAACATGACATATTCAATTTACTGTCAATTTCATAATATTGTTGTCCTCAATATAATGACAATGAAGCTACTACTAATAAAACAAATTGGGAATATACTTTGACAAACTGACAACATTGGGAGAGTTGGCAACTAATTGATTAACTGACAAATCATTGCAGCGAGAATATTCCAATAAATAATGCAGTGTCCATCAGAGATCTGGTGACTGAAGAATATAACATATGATTCATCATCTACACATTCATCCATCCATTACTTTCACTGTTTTATTGATTGATTGTACAGTTATTTATTTAGCTTTCTCCTTTATGTTGTCACCTGTCTCTGTGACCACCTGACCTGAGAGAGTAGACTCTACCATGGACATGAGAGCAACTTACGGTCCACATTCTCCAGCATGACAGAGTACAGGAAGTCTCTGGGGGTCATGTAAGGCTCCTGATCGTAGACAGCTGAGGCGAACTGGGTGAACCGGATCTTCCTGGCAGACAGAGGAGGAGCTGCAGCATCCTAAAACGGCACAGAGACATAATAAATAACTATGTAACCAACTGAACCATGTGAACATATAGCATCTTCTCTGCATGCTGTTTTGGTGCGTGCCGGCTAGGGGGCGATAGTGAGTTGTTGAACTTGGCTGGTTGTTTTTTTTTTTATAAACATAGCAATAATATAATTGTGCCGCTGTTACTCGCATTTAACAGCGTGTTATTTTCACTTAAAAACGACAGACATGTGGAAGACAGAGCGGACATGTTTGTGTGTTGTTTATTTGTGACGACAGAAACTTTTATTAGGCGTGTACTCACTTTTTGTTCCTCAGCATACACGGTGTAGGGCAGAGTCCTGCTGTCTGCATGATACTGCTGGAAACACAGAACTCCTGTTCCGATAACAGAGCCCAAAACACCAGCTCCTACTGCTCTGTTCCGTGTTAAACCCCTCAGAGAGCGAGGGGTCCTGGAAAAGTTCCTCAGGAGAGCAGCGACTCTTCCCCAGCTAGCCATTTTCAGGAAGCTAAGCGTGCTACCTGCGTCAACTGTATACGGGTTTACGTAGGTGCGCGTGCTAGCAGAGCGCAGTCACGCCCACCGCGCGCGAGACCTATGCACGAGACAAATACACATCTATATATATAAGCATACGTTCTATGTTTTTGAAGCTTATACATTTTTAGGTTTTGTTAATACTGTCAAAAAGTTAAATTTGACTTAGTTTATTACTGAGGTCGTACTAAGTGGTGGTGTACTGAGGTGTATTTTATTGACTGGTGTTCCCAATATTTTACCTCTCTCATGTGGGACACTTTTTGCCATTCTGACTTGTGTACCATATTTACATATGAATACAATACATTATATCAACACCTTATATCATTATGAAATCCTCAAGATGTTTCCTGGTTTAATCAGAAGGTAATTTGTAGATGTACTCAAAGGGAAAGTGACACATATATTAGTGTGTTCCTAATGTCAGTTTGCGCTGAAAGGTGGGACACTAGTTTTTAGTCTTATGCATCATTTGATGAACAAATACATTACAAACATAATTTAAACATTGAAAAAGTTTATATCCTTAATATTGATTTTGTATAAATCCTATGTCACTGACCCTTAAGTGGACGTCATAAGGGGTACTTCCTGTGTAGCTATTTTTCCACCCCCATTTATGATATAAGACCTCAATAATAAAGTAGAATTCTCACCTCGATACAATGTTAACAACAACTGAAAATGTATAAGCCTCATAAAAGTAGAATTTAAAGCAGAGCTGTTGTATTGGATTGAATTAGATTGCACAGGTGTACCTCATATAGAGGCCAGTGAGTGTACATCTGTATGCATACATGGCAAAAGCAATCTGACAAGTCTCCAACAAGGAGTCTAATCCAAAGCAAATGAGACATGTTCAGGACTAACATTACTAGACTAATAAGAAGCAAAACACATTTTGGGGAGGGGGGCTTTAAATTGTCATTTCCATTTGTTCATGTTGTAGAAACAACATATGGAACAGTGTACACACTTCATGTAACATTGAATGTTTCTTGGAATTCTCTGTATTCAAATGTACATAAATTACAATAAAATACAGATATGGAAAGAAAGTGTAATTGTTTACCAAGGGAGGAGGGCAACACACTACTACTACAAAGAACCTCTAAAGCAAAGCATCATCATCAGCAATGTCCTGAATGGTCTGGTTACAGATCCTATATGAGATTAAAGACTAATCATATTCAATGGAGTCTCAACAGTTCCCTCCAGTACAGTTTCAGTTATCTAAACAATAACAATCGTCATTGGAGCAAAAGCCTTTAGGCCTCATAAAGCTGCATATTGGGATGAAGAAAATCAAGACCTCTTATGATCTGACTCTGAGTCAGTCTAAACTGGGTTGTTTTATTGTGCAGGACACACAGAAAGAATCAGCTTTCCAAACGGATCAGTAATGACATTTAAAAAAAGATTGTAATCTGCTCAGTTTGTGCAACAATGCAGGCACTAAGATGCAAAAAGGAGCAGATAAAGGCTCAGAAAAAGCTTGGCACTCTTCCTCAGGCAGCATCCAGCATCTTTTTTCAATGTGTCATCTCGCTGTCTCACATATCACAGCAGCTTCTCCTACAGTACACAGTGTCCCAGGGCGGACGTCTGCCAGTTGCAGGCTGATTTTTTGTGAACTCTGCTCCTCCTGCACCAGCCTGAATGTCACCCAGGACCTGCTGTTCACCTGAGGATAGTCAAGGTCCAAATTCATCTGCTCAGTCACTCATTCTCAGTCAAGAATGTCATTTACACTCAATGTCACAGCAGAGAGGATGAGACTCTAGACTGTCTTTAAGTGGATGAGACAGAATAATGAGACAAGGTGGATTTTCATCTGTAGAGGAGAAAATATAATTCAATTATCTATAAATTACTTTTGATATTAGATAAGCAGGTACAGTATCATTTGTCTTCATGCTGAACATTTCTCTGCAATGTAACACACTCTCTCTCTCTCTCTCTCTCTCTCTCTCTCTCTCACACACACACACACACACACACACACAAACACACAAATCACAACATTCACATTTATTGTGTAACATCTTATTTCTGATTCGTATAATAAAAAGTGAGCTACAGTAATATCAGGTGTTTTTTTTTTTTTTTTTTTTACCATTTTCTCCTCTGAACTGTAACTGTAGTCTTGTTCTGATCTGACAGATATTTACAGAATCTGGTGGAGGACAGAGTGAAAGGATCATGGCATTACTGCAGTTACAGAACATGACATAGCACAATGCTTCACTGGAAATTCTGCTTTCTATAAGAGTCTATAATTACTAAGAAAAGGACATTGTTCTTAATGGTACAAAATTGATCCAAATTTGGTCTTTTTGTTAAAAACTTAAGAATAGAAAATCATCATATCTGCTTCAAGGCTGAAGAGAGTTGCAGTACTTGGCCTTTTTCATTTTCTTTATGCCACAGCTGTTGTTTTAGGACTCCTTTGTGCAATTCAATTTAAAATGTGATTGAAAATGCCAGAATACAGCAGAAAAATGTATCAATATTTATCCTGGTTAAAACTGTTCAGTAATGTCTGTGGTGTATATTGCAAACAGCCGAATCACAACAATTCATGCACATCATCTTTAGATTCTTCTTAGTTTGTAAAGGATACTTTATTTCAAATGACTCATTCTAACAGTGTAAAGCAGTGATCACCAACCCTGCACTCTAACACACCTGACTCTAATTATTAACCCGTTATCAAGCAGCTGAAGCTTGTCAAGTGCTTGATAACGAGTTAACTACTAGAATCAGGTGTGTTAGAGTGGGGAGATACCTGAAACATGCAGGGCAGTAGCTCTCCAGGAGCAGGGTTGGACACCACTGGTATAAAGAGTCTGTCATTGGCTCATGCTCCCTGTGCAAAACTACAGATGGGGAAAAAAGACAATGGCAAAATTATGGGATGAACAGATTTTATGAGACAATACCATATTTCATATTTCCACAGACAGATATTGGCAGATGTTATTCAATTCCATAAACAAATCATAATGAAAATGTACATTCTTAAAACATACATCAAGTTGTGCAGAATTTGTGCAATACTGTTTACATGTATGTATGTTGTTTTTTGTTCTTTTTTTTTAATAATCATCATTATAGTCGACCCTGCATCACCACTGCTGTTTCACACTGTGCACGGGGCTGTACTTTAGTGCAAAACAAAAGTTGCATGAACCTTTATTTTTGACTCACATAAATTATTCACACGTCCACTCCACTTTTTTTTTTTTTTAAACTGCACGTAGCTTGGATGAGGTTCCGCGTTTTCATCGGTTGCTATAAGAAAGCCATAAATACAGCGTAAAAATGTTGGTGTTGTACCAGTCACTGTATGTACAGAAGCAAGCAGTTGGGGGAAGAAGGGGGGGGTGGATCAGAAGCATTTAGATACAGTAACCCCCCTTGACATGGACACAGTTTGGAAAATACTAGCCCTTCAGTGAGTGTCAGTATGAAGGCTAGTTCAGCTCATTCTCCAGGGGGCGCTAAACACTCTAAAATGTGAAGGACACACAGATTATTCTTTAAAAAAAAGAAAGAAAGAAGATTTCAGCATTGTAATTTGTGTTTCATAGTGGGTTTACATATCAATGCCATACCTACATACTTCATGTTACCCCCCAAAAAAATTGTGTTCTGTAAGACTGGAAGAATCAAAGCATCAGCATCTAATCATTGCTGCTGCTGCTTTGTGATGAATTGTGTCCCTTCAAAGTCTTCACCTTCAATTCATGGACACTGAGAGAGAAGCAGTAAAAGTTGACTGTTAGTTTCCAGAATGTGAACCAATGGACTGTTCTCACTCTCCTGAATCAAGTGTGTGTGTGTGTGTGTGTGTGTGTGTGTGTGTGTGACTGTGATCAGCATGGGAGATTAAGTGTGCGTCCACATCAATGCCACGTCAAGTTTGCATCAGCAAGTTTGGAGGTTTTATTTAATGTCATAGCAGCAAGTTGTAATGTAAAGTAACAAAGACATACACACTTTAAGACCATTAATGAAGGAAACAAAGTTTGCACAATATTATTATTTTTTTCTTCAGTCACGGTTTTTGCTGCCTATTTAATTTTTCGACTGTTGCTTATAACATAGTGGAAGGAAAAAAAAATGCCCAAGTTGGTTCATAAAAGTGATGAGAAGCAAACACTTAAAAAAAACGCACATGGTGACGGGCTAAATATCTGCCATGAGCAATGATTCTGAACAATTACAGCCACATGAAAATACTATAGCTCCTATTTCAATGATAAAAAGATGTATTGCAATGACGAGCGTCAAAGTCAGGTGATTTCTGTTTCAGTAACCACTTGTTTCTTCTTCTTAAAGCATTCTCTCTCATCAAACTGCATGACATGGCACTTATGTTCAAACAGAACAGTGACAAAGAAAATGAAAATAACATTCACATCATAAACATTGTTTTTTGACTAATTTTTTTTTGAAGGCTGCGAGAACGCAGACAGATACAGCACACTGTCACTACAATCCTCATGTCAGTGAATGAAAATACGGCTGCATCTGAAAGAAACTTTTGGTGCTTTGATAGAAAGGAAGACTGCTAAGAAGTCTGTTTTTTTCTTCTTCTTTACATATTTGAGGTGCAACATGATAGAATGGAAAGTGGAAAAAAACAAACAGCCTGAAGTACATTTGAAGAAAGTCTCAGCTGCTGCCTGTGTTTCACTGCACACTGGATGCACCTCTCTCTGTTCATTTAAGTACAATGTGTCAAAATTCGCCACATTTTTCATCGTATTTATACATGTTAAAAAATAAATTGACACACATGGCAAACAAATAGAAGTGGACTAATGCCTATTCATCTCTACACTCCAGTTTCCAGTAATTCGATTATCGAGAGCAGCAACGCTTTCAGTTGATTTGTACTTGGTTGGTAATACATAAATTTAGCACACCTCTCACAGACACACTGACTACTCAATCAGCTATTATAACAAGTTCTTATTGGGGCTGCGGGGGCAACTCCTGGATCTGATATGAATAAATATAGGCATATAAAAATACAGCAAGCATACCTACAGTATGTCCTGCTGCTCTTCCCTGGTAAAAGGTGTTTAATACAACTAGATATTGGTGTACTTATATACACTACAGATATTTAATAGTGACTCCTAATTTGCATATTTTTCATTTAAATGTAATAAACATTAATATATTTGAGTGATGGTTGTTTTTATTTGACTTTTACGTTGGATTAATACAAATGTTTTAATTTTTACCCATTTCAGTTCAGAGTATTGTTTTTATTAGAGCACAGAATTTATTGGTATACATACAAAGATAGGTATATACAATATTCATGACTTGAATCATGACAGTTTTACATTTTTAACTTGCCTCGAGATTGATGATTTAGATTCCGATCGGTTTGGTCAAATGAAAAGACACAGGGGTACAGAGAGGTTCACGCTCAGTGAACTGCTTCAAGGAGTGGGGGAGGGGGGGGGGGTGTTACAATTTTTAGGGGGGGCCACCACAAAGTCAGTGGTGACTGAACATTTCACAGCTGAGACCATTACATTCTGTGGAAAAGAAATTGCAGGAATACAGTACAAACAGCAGAAGGGGCCATTTGGCTTCTTAATTCATATTACAAATCAATGAGTAGTCACTTCCCACCCCCTCCAAAATAAAACAAAAAATAATTAAATAAATAAAAACACACCCCTTTCCTCTCATGCTAACTGTGGATACTTTGTCAAACTTACCTCTGGATTTTAAGGAGTGGACCATGATAGCAAAATACATTTTTTTCCCCTCACTCACCCTCACATTTTAAATTATTGCAACTCCAATACTGCCCAACGTATTTCAAGAAACATAAAAATAAAGGCAAGTTTAACAGGTGCACTAATAGACTATTTCATGCAATGTTCTGATTTTTGTCATGTATACAAAGGCATTGTGTCACATAGGCTTAGTGTTACTTTGAGCATTGCCACTTTGAACACACCTTGGTTTTTAATGGATTAGAATTTGCCGGAGAGCTCTTTTCTTGACATGGATCATTGTGGACAAATAAATCATAAATAACAACTGGAAAATAAAAAAAGGGTAGAAATGTGTAATTCGCTGACACCGATGAAGTCAGGTGGGTAACACCAGCATTCCATTATATTAAGATGGTTCAAAGCTTAGCCGTGTGATGGGATTACATGTCGTTATGGTTAGTATACAGATGTGTCAAGTGTCTAAGGTGCAAAACTGCCCGGAGTAAGCTTATGTGGATGTGACAAATCATAGAGTTCACATTTGCAACTATTTCTTGTTTCCTTTTTCCCTTTTTCTCTCTCTAACGAAGAGAAGAAATAAAAAAGTATATTGCTTCAAAAAACTTTTTTTTTTTCTTCTTTTTTTTTAATATTGTGAAACATTTCATTCACCACTTCTTGGGTTTGTCTAGATAGACAGAGCATTACATTATCAGTCAAAGATACTACATACAGAAAGATGCTGTGAATCCAAGAGATTAAACGATCAACGATGGGACGTGACAGTGACTAATTCCTGGGACCACTTGTTGGAGTCTGTCTGTCTGTCTCAGGCCAACCTCCTTCTCTACCAGCAGGTGGCACAATGCAAGCACTGATGTATTGCCTGGGTGAAGGGGAGGGGCTGAGAGATTAGTCTGTCACAGTAACAATAGTCAGTCCAAAGACTGTGGCCTCAGTGTGTTCCGTCTCTGTGACTGAGGATCTGCAAACCTAGCTGCACATGCTCTCCATCCATCCATCCATCCATCCATCCATCCCTTCCTCCCTCCCTCCCACCCACCCACCGCCTCCTACACCTTTTTGTCAGTGAGTAAAACATAAAGGGGCTCCTCATTTGCTCTTTCCAGACGTGCTGGAGCCCCCTGCCCCGCCCTCCATCTTGTCAGCGATTTCTGATGTGTCTAGCTTATCAGAGCCGTCCCCTTTCTCTGACCTCTCCTTCTCAGACCTCTCCTCCCCTTCCACGACCTCCGATCTCTCTGACCTGGCGTCGGCGTCCCCTTCCGACTTCTCCTTCCTCTCCGAGCGGTCGGGGTCCAAGGCTGAGGTGCCTGGCTTGTCCCATATGACCATGGCCTCATGCTCAGATATACAGGTGGTTATGTTCGAAGTCCAGGCTTTAAGATCCTCCTACACAGACAAGCATGAGACAGACAGTCAGATCTTTCTCTTCTGCATGTTACATTTTGGGTTTTGCATGATTTATATTGTATTTTAGGATTTACACCATCATTGTAGATGGAAAATAGAGCCTGCAACAGAGAGGGGCTTTCAATTGAGCAGTTTTAGTAAATGGAGGAGAGAGGAAATTAAAAATAGACGACTTAAACTGATGCAAAGTCTTATATTTATTTACTCAAGTCGATGATCAAAATATTAGATAAATGACACGCAATCCAAATGTGTGAAAACTGAGCAAAATCTTCTGTCTGTTTCATTATAGTGTCAGGATCTTGTCATTAGTCATTATTATTCTTCAGAGGATAAGACTATCTAAAAATCTCAATTCTCAATTTCAGTTACTGTCACTAAATCCCAGAAAAAGACCAAATCCAACAATGTGTCAATCTGCCTCTTCTTGTCCTGTATGTGGCACTCAAGCTCACTGATTCCTACTGGAAATGTCAATCTTTAAAAAGGCTCATTGATGTGTTTATACATTTTTATAGTAGTTGGGAAACAATGCACTATGGCACAGAAGAATCAAATATACAATCCCAGGCTTTGGATGCACGCACAGGCAGATTTTACCATGAGGCACAGTAGGCAACTGTCTTATTATGATGTTTAGGTATGAAATATAACCAGAAATCCTTGCATACCCCCCCCTCCTCCCCCCAAAAAGCAGAGAGCAGTTCATGTCACAGAAGCAGAGGAAAAACCTGGTAATTTTTTGTATCCATGGTAATCAGAAACCTCCTTAACACCATACGGTAAAAAAGTAACCCAGTACATTTACTAGCTTATTATGGTTATAGTTATGAAGTCCATGTACTTAAATGTAATATTTCCATGTAATTATTTATCTAACAGCTTGTTACTGGTTAATTTACACATTAAGATTTTACACACAAAATATATGATCAACAAATAAAATATGATGATCAACATGGAACAGATTTAACTTTGTGCTACAATACACTTTTACATAGATAGAAGTACAATAAAAGTACATCTTTGAATTGACTTTTATTGTTAACAGAGTAACTGTGGTAAGAGTTTAAGGTTGTATGTACTTCTTCTATTACTGCCAATACCTACAATCAGTCAGAAAAAGGGTGAAAATAAGATATGAAGGAGGCCCCATGACTGAGTTTGCCTAGGGCCCCCAAACCGCTCAATCCACCCCTCAATGCACAAATATTTGTTAGTGGTGTCAATTCATTGTTGGTTTTGATCTTTTCGTGGGATGTGTTGACATAAAAAAGAATATTAGCTGATATATTTATTAACATTTCAACATGCACTTGAGCAAACCTAAATTAAATTATAAAGTAACAGAGTAGCATATTCTCATTTCCTCTTAGAGGTATAGTCTCTCATTACTCTCTTATGTGAAGCATAGAAAGTCTAAAGGAAAATGGATTGGGTCTTTTGTGTGCCATCCCATAGTCAGAGCTCCTCTTTAACATGACTTAAATATAAATGTTCTTACCTCATCTTTTGCATGGAACACAAAGTTGTTTCCGTCATTCATTCTGTTTTAGAAAAACAACAACAGGGACAGTCAGTTTAGCTCAGCTTATGCCTTTTCTAACCATATGAATAAGGAATAATCTAACATGCACATTTGTTTATGTTTTGGTGTTTCTATGAGCTATGAACTATAACTAATTAATTCATTGTAAAGAAACACAACCCTGTTGAATCAGGATTCAGAATCACAATTTCTGCCTTTAAAATTTGCCATTGTGAATAGCTATTTACTTAAGAATGAAGACATTTTTCTTCTTCTTGTATCCCAGCGAGGGATCAAATGAGGAGTTCATAAGGTCAACGGGAGGCTCTCCGTTGTAGGTCGCGGTGTGGTTCTTAGCATCCTTATAGAAGGTCAGCATTCCCTCTTTCAGCACACAGTATACGTTCACCCAGGACTTGCTGAAATTCAAAATGACACATGAAGCAGATTAAGATTCATGTCTGTGAATACCTTGGATTTCATTTTTTGCTTCTATAAATACAACTCATGTATTAAAAATGGGCAGCAATTCACATTTCAGATGTCTTCAAATCTTATGACATAGCTAATGTACAATGAACACCAAAGAACAATATATTTTGATTTGATCTGATTGACCATTGGCTGAGCCCTGCCCAATGTAAACACTGTTGCTATTCCTGTTGAGCCATTTTAAGATTTCAGTGGTAATGGTGGCGAATTTACCACTCAACACATTACAATAGGCATACACAACAGGCAGGGGTAGACAAAAGCGGTCTATTTATTTCTAACTGACAACCATGGACATATTCTGTTTACTATCACTAGTAGATCGTATCAGCTAAAATTAGCTAGCTAGCTAGCTAATTAAGCTATGCAACAATGAGTTTGGCTGAAAACACTATCTGCTTTCACTGTTATCTTTTTAATGTTCCCCAGCTGACTAGTTTAAAGTGTTGTAAAAGAGACTCCACTTCATCATGGATTTGTCAGCATACTATCCATTGTAACTGTGTGTTGTATAGTTCTACCTGTTGGGGCTCCTCTGTTGAGCTTCAAGGTCAGTACTGGTGGCCTTTTTGCGATACAGAAAGCCTTCGTTTTGGGCAGTGTGTGAAGGTGGCTGGGGTGTTGTCGGGGCACCGGTAGCTGGGGCGGAGCGAGAACGCCGTGTCTCCTCAGGCTCTTTTGGACGGGGCCTCCTCCTTGGTTTGGGGCGGTCTCTGGCGCGGGGGCGTCCGTCAAAACGAGTTACAGGTGCTGAGAGGCTGCTAGGAGGCCGGTAAGGCTCTCCTCGTGCCTGAAAAAGCAGATAAAAAGAAAAAGAAAGACATTTTAAAGATATAATGAAAGATGAACTTAAACCACCATTGTGATATATGGTATGAAAGCTAACTCACAGTTGCCGCCTCTCTCTCCTGGACCTGTTCTACAATCTCTGCCATGGTAGATCTCTTCTCCCTGCAGTGACAACAGAGAGTCACCCAAACAGCAAACACATTCATTATGCAACCTTAAAAATCATTAGGATCACGCTGGACAGTGCTGAGTAGGCAAAATGTAGGGCCAAATTTTGCAAAGATCATTTAAATTTCCATGGCGACTCATTCACATACCCTGAGCGTTTGTCAGAGCCCTCTTTAACAGAGCCCTCCAGGTCACTGGAGTCTTGTCTCTGCAGCCTCTGCTTGCCACTCCCCTCTTGTTCACTGGACGACTGCCTCTCCAGGCGTCTCCTGTAGCGCTCCTGACGCACAATCAGCGGCAGCTCGTTCAGCCTGGCTTGGATCTCCTGTTCGCTGGAGGTCTGTCTACCCAGCTTGTACTCCCTCTCTCGCCTCAGATGGTCCATCTGGGGGTCAGAGCGGCTGCCACGTGGATCCCTCTGGAGACGGCCGTGGAGGAGGTCCAGCCCTGACTCTGGCCCCACCATGTCTGCCATTGGGATGTCCCCAAACTGTTCTCGTTGCACTCTGCTAGCTTCTAGTAGGGGATTTACAGCCTTGTGGATGTGGTTGATCCTGGGCTGCATGAAGTCAGCTTTCAGGTGCTGCCATGCATATGCCATTTTCGGGTCCATGATGCCACCACTCTGCGCCAAGTAACCAGAACTGCCCAGACTTCCACTACTGTAATGATTTTGTGCCAGATAGCTTGAGCTACCCATTCCTCCACTGCCCTGATAATTCTGCGCTAGGTAGCCAGTACTCCCCATATTAGGCTGTTGTGCCAAATACCCAGTACTCCCCATATTAGGCTGTTGTGCCAAATACCCAGTACTCCCCATATTAGGCTGTTGTGCCAAATATCCTGTACTCCCCAAATTAGGCGGGTGTCCCAAGTATCCAGAACTTACCACATTTTGTGGTTGTGCTAAATACCCAGAACTTCCCATATTCTGATGAGGCAGGAAACTTGGGCTTCCCATACCTCCACTGCATTGCTGCTGAGCTAGGTTACCTGAACTTCCTATAATGCCACTGGCTAGATGGTTTTGCATTGAGTGGCCAGAGCCACCCACACACCCAGTAGTCATTCCATAGTACCCGGAGCTCTCTGCACTGCCAACAGTTTGATGGTTTATCCCAAGGTAGGTAGAAGTGTCTCCTCCACCACTGTGGGAGGTCAGCGCTGAAAACCCGGAGTCACTTCCACCTCCAGTCACCTGATGGTTCATCCCGAGGTAGGAGGAGCCCACCAACTTTGCACTGCACTGTTGCTCCAGTCCATGGTAGCCTGATCCATTTATGACTGGGTTGTAGCTGGCAAGCGATGAAGACAATCTCTGGGTTGCTGGGGTGGCACCCAGATCCAGACTGGTCTGCAAGGGTTTGGATTCCATATGAGCTTGTACCGTCTGCCTCAAGAAAGATGAGGTAGTACTGGTTGAGGGAACGGGAGTCAGACAAGATAACGGGAACATCCTTCGGCTGGAGAGTGGGGTCTTTTTCTCCTCCTCTTTTTTCTTCTCAGCCTAAAAGAAAGAGTTTAAATAACTAATAGAAGCATATAAAGCCAATTAAAGCCAGAAACCAAAAGCGCGATGGAGCCAATCAGCAGAGGTATAACAAATTATCAGGAATATTTGCTCAGAGCAGTCTGTTTTATTGACAGCTAAACAATGAAACATGAAAGGCAAATGGGGTGCAGTCAGTGAGGCTGCACCGCATGCAGTAAATGTCATGAGACAGATTTAAGCCCATAACGATGCAAACTCATGGCAGCCGCCCATGCCTGCTAAGCAAACACAACATCCCAAGGTCACTTCTTTTTTTTTTTTCCTGTAGCAGCATTAAATTGTGACTCTGAAACTGATTAAACATTTATCTACAGTCAAGCTTACTGCGGAAAGCTGGCGGAGTGAGCTGAAGCGTTCTTTCCAGGTTACAGCAGCCTTGCGGAAGGCCTCGTGGCGAAGGATGAGCTGCTCAACCTCATCAGTTTGGGCCTGGGCCTCTCCTCCTTCTGGCTCCCTGGAGGTGATCAGCGGCTCCTTGGCCTTCAGCCAGGCTTCCGCCTTTACCGTCTCCTGGGCGAACTGGAACTTTTCCTGCTCTGGAGGTGACAGCAGACCAACAGCACGCTTACAATCACACCACATTTTAACACATGCTCCAGTGGAAATCTGTTGTTTAAATGCTCGTGTGTAAGCTTATGTTTTACGCCATAGCTCGGATGCTCATCTGATCGTTATGAGTATGTAATGTTAGCTCACACAAGTCTAACAATAAGATTCATACATGATTCATAATACATTAACTGCACATAACAGGACTAAGTGGGAAAAAAACATTTATAGCTTTGAGCCCATTTGATATTTAACACTGTGTTGTCTTAAAAGCTGTTTCTGCTCTGGTGGTGGTGGTCTAGTGAGTCACTCACTGCGCAGTAACTTCTCCTGGTGTTTGTCCCATTTCTCAACAAGATCCCTCTGCTTAGCCAGAAGGCTGTCCAACTTCTCTTTTATCTGTGGTGACAGACAGATTGCAGTCACGACCACAACAACATATTGCTACATCTCCATAAAGTAAGTGCATGAGTTTGTGGTATGTGTGATGATAATTCATATGTGTTTGACCGCGCGTTAACCTAACCTCCTCTGACGCAGGGTTGCCCGCAGCGATCAGGATCTTGCCGAGATCTGCGCACTGCTGAATGGTCTTGCTGCGGCCGTCTATTTTGGCTTTCAGCTCCTGATGCTGCCTCATCATCACCTCAAGAGCTGTTAAATCTCTGAAGAAAGACAGATCAGATTATTATATTATTATTCAGATTAGATTAAACATACAGCTCCAGAGTGTAAGTTCACGTATGTACACAGACTAAATGATTAGTGTTTAGTTGTTGTTTATCATAATTTTCTAGCTACATTAGTGATGAGGCAAAATTTTGGTGCACAGATTTCATCCAAACTATTACACAGACTGCCATGAAATTTGGTGCACATATCCAAGGAGCCAAGAGGATGACTAATACCTTGGCTGTTCATCTAGTGCCACCAGCAGAACCGGTTTGCACCACCCTCTGGCCTATTATTATCTTTACCTCACCACAACCAGAATTTGGACTAAAATGTATTTATTTATCAGCAACCAACAGTTTTGGTGTTCTTAACAATGAGCACCAAATTACCATCTCACAGGGCTGCTAGTGTGCTATAGACTCATAGTCTTGTTTTTTTTAAAGATGATTTGTGAGCATGTCAATTTTATATGCCAACCTCCTCTCCACCCTTCTCAGGACCAAGTGCCAGACCTGGAGGGGGGGGGGCCTTCTCAGTTGCTGCCCCCACTCTCTGGAACTCACTCGCCAAATCCCTCTGTGACTGCACTGACCTCATCACATTAAAATCACTCCTCAAGACTCATCTTTTTAAATCTGCTTTTAATGTTTGATTGATTTATTGGTCGTGTTTTTATTTATTCTGCATGGTTTTACTGTTTTTAATTGACCCTCCTCCTGTAAATTGTCTTTAAGTATTGTTAAAAGCGCTCTACAAATAAAATGTATTATTATTATCATCATATTATTTATCTGAGGTAGTGTACAGTAGAGAGATTTGTGATGTAGGGTGAGGGAGGATGACATGCAACAAAGGCTGGATTTAAGCCTGAGACATTGCAGTTACATCATATGTAACATTCATATGGTGTGACCATTGTGACAGCCCATTACAAGAAAATTAATGGATATTTTAATTCATAATTTAACATATGAGTTTCTTAAAAAATAATAAGAATTTAGCGGCTGGAGCTTCAAGGATGTAAGAATTTGCTGCTTTTATATCATTGCAACTTCTGCTACATCTTTGGCTACTTGGACCAAACAAGCACTTAGAAAACATCCTCATGGACTCAAAGAGATTTGGATAGGTACTTTCACTTGTTTCTGGCACCTATTCAACCAAACCTATAAAACAAATAATCCTTGTACCAACCAATAATGTAAGTAATCATTAGATGCAACTCCATACAGATGGTGTGTATATGTTTCACCATCTTGACCGGCCCCATGGTACTGTATGTTCACACATATGTTGATATGTATCAACAGCTGCTAGAAGATTTCCAGCCAAATGTAGAAATGCTGCTTATTACACAGAGGAACTGGTTGGTAAAATGACAAATAATGGCGGTGATTACAGTGTCAAATTTATAACCTCCAATTACATTATATTAAAAAACCGAATAACAGATGTGATGTGGAATTAGGTCAAGGTGGCACAGCAGCTAATTTGACACCACACAATAATGAACTTGGTTCCACAGGGACTGCACAAGACCACAGAGACTTTTAGTTTAATTGAACACTGAACCGCAAACTACGAGTTCTAAAACTGGACCTCATGCTGAATATATTTAATGCGCACAACACAAGATAGATGTCTCACCTGGGCTCATCCCATCCAATCTGGCCCATGATGCCTTCCATCCACATCAGGTTTTCACGCACCACGGAGAAGAACTGCACCTTGTCGGTTACTGAAGTCACCTGGACACGACTGGCCTCACAAGAGCTGAGCAGCTCCTTCCACGCCTCCATCACTTCCTGCTCTTTCACCATGATGGCCTCAGCTTTCTCACCAGCGTAGATGGTCCTCAGCTGGCCAGCGTTCTCCTGCAGCTGCCTTACCTACACCAAGATAGGGTGAAGAGAGTTAGTGGCTTCATGACACTAGAATTAGTCAAATAAACACACTGTTAGAGAATCCCTACACCTGAATATATGCATACAGGCTAGATTTAGGGTTACTCAGTGGATTTGTGAAACTGTTATAATTGGTATCATATCCACTCATCCTGGTGCTCCTGAACAGAAAGTACACTGTGTGACTGATGAGTTTAAAAAGAAGTCATATCACTTGCCTGTGCAACTAGCAGTTGAAGGGCATGCTCAAAGGAGTGCATGAGTCTCTGCAGGGTGGCTGGATTGGTGATGTTGGCTTGGCATGCCCTCACCTCTGGCAGCTGCTTCATCTTCCCCGCGATCTGAGCCAAGACCTACAACACAGGACAGCGTCGTCATCACGAGCACTTTAAAAATAGCAGCCGCATGTAAACGGCCAGACTGTCTACCTTTGAGAAGGCAGTTAAGAGCACAACGAAAGGTACACCTGAATCACAGACTCATATTAGTTGTTTCACCACACCTCTTTACAGTCGGTGAAGAACTTGTGCAGCTGGTGGGACGCTGCCAGCATCTGCCTGCGGGTCTCCATCAGCTCCAGGAGGTCGGCCCAGGACTCGTTCAGTCCGTCCTTCCATTCGGCGATGGTGGCGGCGTCCGAGTGGCCGCAGTCGATCATCTCGTTGACCATTTTGTTCACCTGCTCCATCCGCTGCTGGCCGACGTTGTTGGTTTCTGAGGCAAACTTGGTGAACTTCTCCTGAAGTACCTGGAACACACAACCAAAAAGCATATAGCGACTGTACATAATAACATAAATGCAATCTAATAAAACAACCCTGCAATAAATCATATCTTTGTGAAGCTCATAATAATAACCATTTATGAGACACTGTAAGAGAGCTGTTGATAACTATATATTTTGTATAAAACATCAGCATGTATGATCTTTTTTTTTTTATCATGGTTATGTTTTATAAGATGAGCACTATAAGCAATTACTGTTAAGCCTGACCCAAGCCAAGCATACAATAAAACATTTTTCAAGTCATATTTGGTGCACATGAGTCAATACCAGCCATTGCCAATTATCTATAGAGTTGGGCCTTTGAAATATATTGTATGATCACAACTTATATCATTACATTAAGATAGCAAATGATGATCATAATGGCAGATGGCCACCCACTCAGAGATCTGTTCTGTCTGAGGTTTCTTTCCTGTTAAAAGGGAGGTTTTTTTGCCACTGTCGCCAAGTGCTGCTCATGTGGGAATATTGGGTCTCTTTAATTTAAACTAAAGAGTATGTTTAGACCTGCTCTATGTGTTAAGTGCCCTGAGAAGACTTTTGTTACGATTTGATATAAATAAAGATTGATTGATTGAACATTATATACAGACCTATTTATTTATCCTCTTGCATTTTTGGTATGTGGCCTATGATATTTATACTGTGCTCGGTTAAGACAACATTTAAATCAAATTGTGTTTAGGATGAGGCTGGAAATTGAATTGAATTATTCACTCTATTTGTTATCTTAGGTTGTGGTCAGGAAATCACAAGGTTAAGGACTAAATGAAATATTTTAAATATGCTTTATTTGCTCTCATTCTATAAAAGGGGAAAACACTTCTCAGAGCACAAACTTTACTTGGTCTGTGGAGATGCTGACATGTTAAGACTATGAGCATGTTTTCACAAAACTGGCCTCTAATTAAGTGGAAAAGCTTCTTTTTTTGTCCCTCATGAAAAACTATTGAAGTCTGATATTAAAATGAGGGTAAATGTATTTGTTACAATTATTCAATTAAAAATGCAACTGTATTTGATTGTCCTGACATGAACATTTTGTATAGGTAAAGTAATATGATCATAGTTAATTGTGCTCACCTATAAATGATTGGACAGTCTAATTAGTACAGTATAGCAACTAAAAAACTGTGCATTCCTCCGAGCACTGACCGTGACATCCTCAAGGTCTTGGCCCAAGTCAGTGGAACTGGCCACTGACTCGCGCTCAGTGATCCACTTCTCTAGCTCCTCCACCTCTTTGTTGAGCTGATAGAGCCAGTACTGCTGCTCCAGCTTGGTCTTCCTGTGCTCTACCATGTCCTTCAGGGACACATACAGCCGGTCTATGTGGGACTGCTGCTTGGTGAGCTGCTCACTGTCAGAAATGCACAGAAAGTAAAATGTTACAGCAACTAATGACACATATTGTCTTGTAGGGTAGTTCAATATGCAAAAATAACACTTTTGTCCTTTCTTGGGTCATGTGTTGCTTTGTGGGTTTATGTGTGAGTCATGCCACACCTGTCAGGGTGTCCCAGTTCCAGTAGGCGCTGACATTGCTGGGAGAGCATGCCTACTGTCTCTGCATATGTTTCCACAGTTTGCTCTAAGGCCAGGTGGGCCTTCAGCAGCTGCAGGGTGCTTGACTCATCCTAAAATCATCAGAACAGTGTCAGCTACTGGAGCCACTTAGGATTCATGCTAATAAACAGCAGTGTGAATGTCATGGCTGTCCTTACCGTGCCTTTTTCTTCATTGACCAGATGGAGCTTCTGACCTGACAGCCAGGACTCCACTTTAGCTGCCTCCGTGTAGTACTGCTGAGACTGCAGCGTGGCGTCCAGCATCACGGACCTCCTTTCTGCCTCCAGCTGCAGCACCTCCCACAGCTGGCGCACGTGCCCCGCCCCTTCACGCACAAACTCCACCTCTGGAGTGCGCAGCGAAGCGATAATCCCCGCCCGGTCCAGAACCTCCTCAACACGTGCCCGTCGCCCCGTCAGCTCCCTCTGGAGAGTCTGAAAGGACCAATCAGAGGTAAGTTCCCAGACTGAGAAGGGTTAGGGTCACATTTCAGCTGATCGTGGCTGAATGTCATGTTTGTCTCTTACCTGGTTCTTTTTTACATGCTGCTGGACATTTTGGAGGTTATTCCCATAATCTTTACAGGAGGCCACAGGAAGCCGCTCCTGAATCCACAGCTATCAAGTAACCACAATGAGGTAAATACATGAATTTGTACATGTACCATACACCTTAATATGCGAACTGACTGATGCACGAAGGGAATAAAGAAAGAGGAAAAGAATCAGAGAAAAGAAGAGCCCACTCACTATCTCATCCTCCAGGTCCTGGGCGACTTGGTGCATCTCTTTGGAGGCCAGCAGGATGCGGCGTCTCTCCTTCAGGGGCTCAATGAGGCGGACGATGCGGGTCTCAACCACGCCTGACTGCTCGCCGCCTTCCCTGTCACCTGCCATCAGCCCTCGCTGGGGTAGGCAGACCCCCTGCAAGCTTCCCAGTTCTCCCACATCCTTGTAAAAGTCCCCTATCTGAGACTCCATAGCCTGCACCGGAAAGGAGAAGGGGGCGGCGAAGGTCACGTTACAAGCCATATGAAGGGACGGACAAACATGGAGCATCAGCTGTTTTTCAGGGTTATGTAATGGGTTGCCTGACTTTAAGAAAGAAAAAAGCATATGGTGCATTTTTTTTTTTTTTTAATGCCACTGAAGCTTGTGTTTAAGAACATGCCACAACAGCGGCCTCTGTGGACTCCCGTCAGAGAGGAGGAAAATTACATAAACAACAATGAGCTGAAGTATACAGTCTGTCAAAAGCATTAGTTGTATCAAAGCAGATTAGAGACTTTTGGTTATGCACACAGTTCTTATGGGAAAAGGTGCTTTAGAAGTAGAAATAACCTTGTTTATTGAGTTAAATATTAAAGAGTGAAGTCAAAGAACCAACTCTTGAATACTATTTACATCTACTTTTCTATATTTCAGAGGGAAATTTGTGCTTTTAATTCCACTACATTTATTTCACAGTACAATTTGATGGTTCCTTTTCAGATTTAGACTTTATGTGTAAAACATATTATCAATTTATAAAGAATGATTACAGCCTTGATTTATTGTTATTTATCATTTTATTCATTAATGTTGTCATTTTATCCAGTTTTTTGTCATGTGCCTTGCTGCAATGAGAGTTACAAACTGAATTTCGTTGTGAAATCACAATGACAATAAACTTCCTCATGTCCTTATGTAGGATTCAAATGTCTTATACATCAGGCATTTCTAAACTATTCCATAAAGGGTTCATGTGCCTGCAGGTTTTTGTTCCAACCAATCGAAACTACATGATTTGACCAATCAGCTGTCTGAAGACTGACGTCAGTTGATTAAATGAGTCAAATCTGGTGTGCTCCTGATTGGTTGGAATGAAAACCTGCAGCCACATGAACCGTTATGGAATAGTTTGGACATGTCTGTTATACAATATCTGTGGTAAAACGCAGGCTGTGCTAAAATGTTAGTGTGCAATAATGAATAATAACTGGTACAGTGTTAAAAATAAGAATCAGACAGAGAAACATAAAGGATAAAGATTAAAAGATAATATCACATAACTATCACAATGCTACATGGTATAAAAATGTCACTGTTCAGTTGAGACTTGCCTGGAATTTCTGGAGCTGCTCATTGAAGGTGGGCAGATGGTGAGCCTGTTCCAGCTGGGGGGGCTGCTGCTCCAAGTGGGAGAGTTGGTTGTCCAGGTCCGAGTAGCTCTTCACCGCGGGCTCGGGCTTGTTGTTCTCAAAGAGCTGGCGGGCCTTCGCCTTGGTGGTGGTCTCCAGGTCGGACCAGCACTCTCTGATCTCCTCCAGCTTCTGCTGCACGACCGGACGCAGCTCCGGCTTCTCCTGGATCAGCTCCTGACCCTCCTGGAGTGGTAAAAACACCACAAATGACAATTCAGGAAAAAAAACCCCATAACGTCAGCTTTTACAAGTGTTATCCCTGTCCTATTTTTTTTTTTAAAAACATTATATGTTGGTCATTTCTTGGCTGAGTGATTTTTTTTGCTCCTCGCTCGTACACTCCAGTTAATGTCAGCTTTTGCTTGGAGGGATGGTTCTTGTGGGTTGAGATGATTGTTGCCTCACTTGGTACCAGAAATCTGTGAAGTGCACAAATGCTGCACAGGACTGTCCACCATTTTAGATGTCAAGCACAAAGAAAACCTTTTTCTAAATCTAAATATTGACAGTCATCTTTAGATCATTGGTAACCTTTTTATCTTTACAATTGAGGAAAAACCTGAACACCTAAACGCATCATGCAATTCCATGTATTATGATCCTGTGGGTATTGTACTGTATATAGTCCATTATTACAGACCAGGACTGTGACAGTAACTATTACATAGTGAGAGGCTAAATTCAGTTTCATCCCCAAAAATAACTCGGGACAACACAGCTCCATGCCAAGGCTGGAGCCCCCTGCTTGCAAAGAGGCAGGTGTATGGAGCAAAGTTTGGCCTCAGGCTGACCTAAAAATCATGCATGGTAAGTCTAATAAACCCCTTGTTCTGTCCTGTGCCTGTACTCTTCCTTTATTCCTCCCTCCTCCTAAATCTTTGGGCTTTGTTCCTGACGTGATCTGGATGAGGAGATGCGGAGAGATCAAAGCTTGTAGCGTTTTCCTTTTGTGTCAATGAGGCCCCCCCCCCCCCCCCCCCCACTTCCCTGAAACAGATTATTACCAGTCTCCTTCCATATACCTTTGACTTAAGGGAGAGTAGGAGGTATTTTCCCTTCCATGACAAGCGTTTGGATATTTTTTTTTAGCATCTGGCACACAAAGGCTCATTTATAGCGTAGATTTTCGCCTGTGATCATGTTGAAGATCTTTTTTTCACATTTCGTTTATGCACCACATTCTTCTGTTCTAAACCAAATCGGGTGATACTCGTTATTTACTTAAGCTTGTGTTGTAATAATAAGCATGCACATGATGGATTTTATCTTCTAAATCCTCCTTTCCTTTATCTTTCCCAGAGAGCTGGACCTATATCCTATGGCTTTCATAATGCAGTGCTGCATTCCTCCTCTTGGCACAGGCTCTCTGCTTAACTGCTGCTAGCACTCACTCTCTCACATCCCTCTCTCTCTCTAGCTCCCTCTCTCTCCCTTAGCCTCGCTCTCCCTCTCATAATGCAGAGCCAGCAGAAAGCAGGTCTCTCTCTCTCCTTCTCTCTTGGCTTTACTGACACAGAGAGAAAAAGGAGAGCGAGAGAGAGAGAGAGAAAGAGAGAGAGAGAGAGGCAGAGGGAGAAGAAATCAGAGAGGGGGTGGAGAGAGAGCAGAGGAGTAAAGGAAGAAGGGAAGCAAAAAAAAGGAGAAAGAATCAAAGGTTTATGGAACAGGAATCAGGCTGCGGGTGTGCTGGGCTGTGCTACAGCCTCGGCACAGTAGGATCCAAAGGGCATCTGTGAAGTGAATTTTTTCGAGGCAGTCATGGCTGACATGGTGCGATATTTTAATGGCTACCACGTATGAATCATGCTATTGTGGCAGCGCCTGTGTTGCCAAATTCTGCAGGCTTTCTTGTAATGCTGATGCAGCATAGTGAAAATGTGGGTGGGATTAAAAGGGCTTGTTTTATACTATTGGCACAAACAAAAATGTATTCACACCTACTGTACTGTTTGCATTAAAGTAACACTATGGAACTTCTGCCACGCTGTGTATCACACTAAAATATGGTGAGTCTACTTACAACACAGACACGACATCCTGAAACAGAGCACACATCCACATTTAAATATGCCTGATCAGAGATATATAATGCTACAAACTATATGAGGATGTCAGATTCCTTCTTTGATGCCATTTTGTGTCTTCACCCCAACCCACAATGCAACACTACTATGTAATGTACT
Organism: Scomber japonicus; assembly: GCF_027409825.1. Taxonomy (NCBI): domain Eukaryota; kingdom Metazoa; phylum Chordata; class Actinopteri; order Scombriformes; family Scombridae; genus Scomber; species Scomber japonicus. The sequence goes on along the minus strand of NC_070590.1, from coordinate 26,859,073 downwards.
ACCATTATCCTGTTAAAACAGCAACTTTAAGTACATACACTATTATTTATTTCTGGAATTTGCCTGTTTCCTACAAGCAATTTTCAGCTGTGACTTACACTAAATTGTTTTGAAAATACTGTATTTTCATTTTTTTTTTAAATTGATTCTACTATTTTTAAAAGCTATATGCTAAAAAGGAATGAATTGAACTGCTCATATCTATTTATACCATTTACTGAGCAGTCATGAGCATCACTGCCACTGAGACAGAAATGTATAATCCATTAAAGGCAGTTGGTTTAATAACATGTTGTTGTTCGTCATATTTCTAATGATTTTTTAATGCACTGTGACCCAGATGGGTCTTTTTTGGGTCTCTAAAATAGCAGCATGGACATTTATTTTGCTTGTGTTCCATGGCTAAGATTAGAGTATTTTAGAGACTAAGATTGTATCAAATAGATAGAAATGTATTCTAATTTAGGTTGCTGCAGATGTATTCATTTGAAGCTAATTGAGCCACAAATATAACAATGTATGCAACACAAAAACACCAAATTCCACTAAAATGCGAGCAAACTAATAGAATAAGTAAAATAAGGTACATGTAAAACAACATTATCTGGAAAGTGAGGATATTGTAGTGAATTGGAGGGTATATGTGTCTATTTCAAAGACAGCAATAAACAGCAGAGTGAATAGCTACCCCGGTGTTTATCTGTATGCTACTGATTTATACCAATGAGACTAAGAGACTGTTAATAAATGACTGCTGTTCTCTCTTCCTCTCTGTATTACTGAACAACTATGACAGCTAAACCACTGACAAGTCGTTGTTGATTGTTGAAACTGTATAATGAACAGTTTTTAATGAACTCCTTTGAGATTTTTTACAAGACTTTTCAAGGGCACAGAGACAAACTACTCACTTCAAACTACTTTTAAAAATGAAGTGTAAGAAAATATTGTATGGAGTTAATAGTGCTTTATATATATTAGTGCTGTCAAAATGCACATTATCTTTTCCAATAATTTGTCTTGCAGATGCTGTAGCAGGCTCAAGATACTGGTATCATTGAAACTACATGACCTAAGGCATGTATTTGATACTAATGGTGTCATGATAGCTTGTTAGAAAGGAGACTAAATAACACTCCACAGTTAGGCTAAATGTTGATGAGGGAAGAAGTCCCTTTACACTCTCTGTCTCTGTGTGTCTTCATGTATCAATCACAATCTTTCCTTGTTCTTTTTACATATTTGTATGGACTACTGTAAACTTTGTTGAAATTCAACTGGCACTTGAACATGGAGCACATTTCTTTTTGTTCATTACCATTTATATTTAAGACACTATTGCCTTCTAAGCGGATATACAATTTTAGTGGCCTTGATGGTTTTGAAATTCTCTGGGTTGTCATTATTTTTGTCTTTCAAGCTGATATATTGGGAACCATTATAGTTCACAGGAGAGAATCTGTGTTCAATTTAAAAAAAAGAAGCTATTAAACAATAATATTTGAATTTATTTCCTTGGTGTGGATTCTACATTATTTCTATGATTTTACATCTTATTAAGCTTCAACATTAGGAAGAAAAAAAGGAAATTAACCATGATTAATCACAGCAAATTGTGTGATTAATCAGTTCATTTTGTAACATCACTGGACTGAGGAGGAAGATGAAGATGAAGCGTCTTCTCTCTCTGACCAGGTTTCTAATATCATGACAGAAGTAAGTGAGAGAACTAATGTGCAGCAGCTTTGGAAAGCGTTCAGCTATGATAGTGGTGCATTACACCACCAAGGACGATCAAATCTCACACACAGCAGCCACATAGACACATAAATGTTAGAAGCTTCAGGTATGCTTGCTCCACAATTCCAAGAAAGCAATATTAGCATAGCTGGCCAGAAACACGACTAAATCCTCTGCTAGATGTGACCTAATTCAGGAGTGTGGCAAAGTTAGCTATTAAACAATACAAAGGTCTGGTGAGTGCACATATATATGAGCATGATGCAGCATTCTGGGAGCTCGTTAATAACAGGATGGAATGTAGCCCTCGTAATGGAACGGCATGTAAAGTATTTAACATCATCTGATAGATAGAGAGTACGCTGTCACTCTGAGCATGAACCTCTACTATCATTGGAATTTCTGTCTGACATTATAAAACGTAACACCTAGTCTGAAATAAATGAAAATAGTTCTGGCAGTATTTGGTTTCTGTATCTTATCATCGATAATTTCCATGAAAAGACCAAAAACTAGCACTGACTTGATTGTACCAACAACTATTGCTTGTGCAATCATAGCCTGATACATCTCATTCATCTGTGCCATCATTTGTTTGCTGTGTGGGTGAAATTAGTCGTCAACAAGAAGTCAAAGATCCCCTCCAGACAAGTATTAAGATGTTTTTATGAAGCACGCAGCTAACAAAACACACAATGAAAGAATATGTTGTAGGAATAATTGATGAAGAATCCTTAAAGAGCCACACCACACATGTTTTAAGATGTATATTACAACCACTCTGCTTTGAATGACACAAATAAAAGTTAAATTACATGACACCTCATTTAAGTTCCAGCATTTATAAGTATGTAGCTATTTTTCACCTCAAAAATGTAACTGCTGGAAATAAAATGTCTCCTACTTCACTCTAAAGTCCATTCTCAGGCTTCACATTTCAACATCACACTTGTGTAAGCTGAATATTGGACCATGATTGGCTCCAAAATAGTTGTGATGTCACAAATGCTTCTCACAGGTACACACCTTTAAATCAGATTTCAGGTGAGCTCACAGAAACTTCCCTTCTACATCAATCTGAACAGTGATGCTCAAACATCCGACCAAGCTTAGAATAAGTAAAACATATTTTTGAGCGGAGGGAACAAACACAGTTATTAAGATAGAATGAAATCAGAGATGGGCTGTTGTCAAATCTAACACTACTATCCTAAAGGGACTATAAAGTATGTCTCATTTATCTTATTGTTACATGTTAATTCAGTAACATGAGCACAGCTGCTGTCATATATTTTGGGTCAATCCCACTAACACTGTCCTGCTGCCAGAAATACACACTAGAGTACCAAAACTGTATTCATACACCACTGAAAATAACCCCCAACAGGTACAAAATAACTATTTACACCACTTTTGAGTTATGTTTGCTAAAAATAAATACAGTGCCCAACTGTTTTAGAACATAAAAGACATTGAAACAAAATAGAAAGTATATTGTATGTTTGCAACTCATTTTAGAGATATGTCTTCAGCAGGGCCACAGCAGACCTTTTGACTTAGCATCATAGCGGTAAAAGTACAGGTGTTACTAATAACATTAACAATAGCTCAGTTCTGTTCAAGGGTCCCTGTAAACCATGACAGTGTGAAAGTGAGCATGAACATGTGCAATATCAGGACCGTGAAACTGAAGCAGCAAAATGTAACTGAATTTATTCGTATTTTATCTACCTGTGTTTTTTCCTATTGTGCATCATCAATAAAAGGACTATTGACAGATGGACTAATGAACTGATATGTTATGGAATGTGCTGAGATGTAGAATAATGTCAACTGCACGTACATACAGACAAATAAAGATGAAGAGAACTGTTCACAAGGGCCAGTTGTCCATCATATTCAGTGTGTGTGGATATCAAATATAAATCAATAACATCCTTCTTTCTCTAAAAATAGACATCAGCAGCCACTAGCAGGACATAGTTGACCAATGGTGATGTGTCTCCATTGGTCAGTCACAGATATATGTCCTCCAGCTCACAGTGTGTTTGTGTGATTACGAAGCATTGACCCCTGAGCCCATGCTAAGGCTTGGCACAAGGTCAGCTGTGAGTCCTCTCACTGTAACAGAGAAGCACCCAGAGATCTTGCACATACACGAGCTGGCCCCCGGAGCTGTGTGTGGCTTCATGTGCTGAGTAAGTACCGAGAGTGAGAGAGAGAGAGAGAGAGAGAGAGAGAGAGAGAGAGAGAGAGAGAGAGAGAGAGAGAGAGAGAGAGAGAGACAACAGAGGTAAGGGGCCGAAGCGGGAACCCTTCCAAAAGGACGCGGAGTTCTCTGAACGCAGCAGGACGCAGCGTCATCTTTTCTCTCTGTCTCTCAGGTAACGACAGAGAGAGAGGGGGGGGGGAGAGAGGGAGCGGTGGGGGTAGATTTAGTGATGTTAGCAGGGGCTATGGAAACAAGAGGGTCTCCGTAACAGGGGGCTACGTCGACAGGGGGGGAACTTTAGGAAATCGTATCAGTCAGCAGCACGGGAGAGAGAAACATCCATGGAGCAGCCATCTTCTGCACTCAGTGTCAGTCCTTTTGGTTGATTTCTCTGGTATTTGGCATGAAAGGTTATACAAATACGCTGATGATTCAGAAGTAAAAGCAGTATCCTGTTTCAGTCTGTTTTCATTTCAAGCTGAGATGTCATTCTAGGTAGAGGGGCCTCTCCGCATCTCTCCGAGCAGATTCACACGATAGGCAGAACACTGACTGTGTTCTTTTAAAATTCAAGGTACATGTATCAGAATGTTACGGCTCACCTCTATTTTCAGCTTATGTGGGTTACAAGGTGTCATGGTGACCTGAGGATGCACAGCTTAAAACTGCAATGCCAATGGTTCAGGACCATCATTGCATGTTGTAACTCATCGCCCTTTAGCCATGCTGCCTGTCTGTATCTCCATAGTAAACTATCCAATAAAGGCAAAATACCAAAAAACAGAACTGCACTGGTAGGTCTCAATATATTTCTAGACAGATCTTTACTACATCACAATTGAAGCTCCTGGATAGGTAATAACACATTATTTGTCTTATAATAATACATTTTCAGTTTATTGCAGCATTTACAGTGTATCTGTCAAAAGGAATTACTGCAATATTGAATGTAGCTGATTGAAGGACTGTTAAATATGGTGAAAATGTTTTAAATGTACCATGTACCATCTATATCAGTTAACTGTGGTCATTCATCAACTAAAACATGTTGCTTTTCTCTTTTTGGATACAATTCCAGTTGAATGATTCATCTGTCTAAGTCCTTTTATTAGCAGCATTAGAGAACAGAATACATGGATATGATTAGATGTTGACAACGGGCCTTCAGAGTTTGCTTTTAATATATTAACATCATTTTCCCCACTTGAACCACATCTACATCTGATTCTCTCTTTTGTGATAGCATTTCCTGATATTATCACTATTCTTTTTTCTGATCTCTCATCATCAAACAAAACAAACATCATTAATGAACTGAGATGCACAAACCTTGCAGTATCTGTGACAATTTGGATTGGACCAGTAAGAGAATAAGCAATTACCTCTTCACAACAACAAAAGAAACATTAAAGCAGCCAAAATGGAGAAAATACATTATTTGGTCTAGATATTGAGTCAAATATTGGATTTTGTTTTTTTTTTGGTTGGATATTGGAATTTAAGTTATACCTGTCTTCCAGTGGCTAGTAACTTCTATTTTGAACTTCTATGAAGGATTTCAAATAAATTGGCATCCAATTTTAATTTGAGATGGATTGAACCATATTGCACTTATAATGGAGCCCAACCCTGAACCTGTTTGACATCATTAAAACACCACCATCCCAACAAAGAAGCCAGTTGCTACATTTGATTATTAAGTCAGCGTGAGAATGCTTTGCTCATTGCTCATGCCCACCACAGGCTGTAGTTTACTATTTAACTGCTGATTATTGAACATAATATTCTGCACTACTCAGCCATAGGATGCACACAACTAAACCTGAGAACTTACCAAAAACACTGTGTCCAAGAAAGTAGCAATAAGGCATCAGCTACTAAAAAGCACAACCCTGTCTGCAGACATTGATTGCAATGCAACACAGATTCATCAAAAGTCACATTTGAACTCTTTTGCATTTTCAGTGTTGTGAATGAGCTAAACGGAGGTGTCTGCTGGCTCACTGGGAGGGTCTAGACTGTAGCACGATAAACCTTAAAAATGCATTTCACACATGGACAACCAAGATGGCTAATGAGGATTTCCTCATTAGGTAATGTACAGTAGTAGGGCTTGTCTTCAAGGGCCACGGTTATAATTAGTTACACTGCTATTTCATGAATATTTAATACCATATACTACAAAAAATAATGTGCAAAAAAATCTATAAAGTCTAATGAATTTCTTGATTGGTTCAATGAAAAAATAATGATAAAACACATTAAAATGCCATAAAAGCTCTGAGAGATGTAAATATATTTTAGCAAGGTCAAGAATGAGGTTTGAAAAACTTCCATGAAAGGAAATTATACAGCTATAAATGTTAAAAAATGTCTATCTAAGAGCTATTTGTGGTGTATTTTAAAGAGAGTGGGTTGATACGAGCCACTCATTTGTATCTAACATCAATGAAGTATTTAATAATCAGAAATAATGCTGACAGAACACATTTCACATAAGTCATAAGTGAGAGATTTTGGCCTGGTGCAGCTTTTTGTCCACTGAAATACTGAGAAGGAAATGAGTCATCTGCTCATTAACCTGCCTTTATGTCCTAATGAGAAAATAATGATTCACATATTTATATATATATATCTTCCAAAAATGGAGGAATTAAGGGATTGCAGCTACAAAAATGGTTTCAGTCTGACATTTTGCTAATGTTCACATGAAGCTCGGGGGCTCGATGTAAAAGAGCACTTCCTGTTTAACCATAGAAAAAGCTTTTTCCGCCCCGAGATGTCATTAATCTGAATCACAATTTATATCACATATATATAGCAAAAACAATTCTGCTCTATATCACACAAACTTCACCCAACTAAGCACTAAAAGCATCCCCATCCTGTATTCTCTTCATGTCCTCATCTGCAGCTTCAACTGTAACTAAGCAGAGAATCACATGTTTCTGAATCACAGCATCACAATGTTTTTAGGCTTAAACACACACAACACACCGAATGCAATGTGCCATTAACAGAGATGGAGCCTCATAGACTCATTTCCATCTCGAGAGCCCACCTGAGCTTCACTGAGGCAGAGGGCATGGAGAACATTCTGTGTGGATGAGAATGAGCAGGATAGAAATATAGAAGCAATAAGAACAATATGATAAATGAAGCTTATATCAGCTGTGTGTAGTTACACCATTTTGAAATATACGTGAAAATGAAAGGGATCTCTGCCACGCTTGGCCTTCACTGCTGCAAAGGTTTACGTGCCCTCTATATAATTCACTGTAACCTCCATGACTGAATGATGAAATTCAGAACGCCTAACCCTCTCTGCTTCAAAAAAAAAAACAAAAAGAAGAAGGAGCACGGGTATCACGCCACCTGTGAACCTGAAAACAACACTGCCACTTCAGCAATCATAACCTTGAGAATGTAATTCAGGATGCCCCCCCACCCCCCCACACACACAAGCCGAGCGATGAAACGAAAGCTGTGTGATGACATCTCTCCTACTTTCACCTATTTGTTTTTTTTACTGCCACCACACCCACAATCATACAGTTTCTCAGTCATGTGCTTTTGACATGATGCCCCCCCTCCAACCCCCCCACCATTCCTTCCTCCTTCTCCCACCACCATCTTTCTCCACACTCACCCCACGACTCACCTGCTCTGCCTATCTGACCTCCCCATCCACCCCTTCCCTCCCCTCGCTCCCTTCCCTTCCCTTCCCTTCCCTTCCCTTCCCTCCCCCTCCCCTGCCCACCCTCCCCTCCACCATCATGCCCTGGTCACCTCCACTCACCTGTTCTATCTTGGCGAGCCATTCCTTATTGCGGGCCAGTTCTGCCATAAAGGCCTGGTGCTTCAGCCACTTCCTGTGTAGCTTTTGAGCCTCATCCCGCGCCGTGTCTCGGGCCATCAGCATCTTCTCCTCCACCCGCTGTCCCAATCACTCAGCTAGGGGAGACAAAAATAGCCACCATCAGGAGCCCAACGCTCGAGCCAGCCCCTTCTTTTTCTTCCCAACCCCCCCCCACCCCCTTTCCCACAGGACGTCCTGCCTGCCTTGCCTCCTCCACGCAAGAGCCACCCGCTCTGCTCTGCAGGGGCCTGGATACCTGTGCTGTCACCACCACCCACCCCCAACCCCCACCAGACACCCTTTTTCTGGAGGAAGGAAAAAAAAAAAAGGAAGAGAGAAAAAAAAATCAAGATAAGCACCTCAGCAGCAGTGGTAGCAATGGAAGCACTCAAGCCCTTCCTTTCCTTTGGGTCGCCCCTGGGTCCTCATGCCCTACCACTTCATGGGTCTTGCGGTCCTGATGCTGCAGTGCCTGCTAGCCAGTCTCAGAGAGGGCAAAAACAAGCAGTGAAATAGAGGAAATGCGCCAATGACAACACTGGCAAAGAATGACACACACACATCCAAGATTCCTAGCGGCTTGTGGGTTCTCTTCAAGCTCCCAGTGTCGATTACAATCCAGCCATCAAGGTGTAGGTGTAGCATAGCCTCTGAAAGAAGCTCTCAGCCAGGGCAAACTTGACCATCCACCAACAGCAGCAGCACACTCTCCAGTCCCGGTCAATCTGTAGTCCTGTCTAATGATGCTGTAGACAGGAGGAGGAGGATGAGTTGGAGTGGGAGGAGCAGGGTTGAATGGGATGCAGAGGCAGTGCAGAGGAGGCCGGATAACATTAAGCTATCCGCTCTGGAAATGCATCGTTCCCAACCGCTGCAACCATTACACACGCAGAGCTGGATGTGAGATGCAGCGCTCAGATTGTCTCCTCAGTTCCCCCTTCCCCGTGTCCCCGAACAGCTCAGCCGCGGTTGGTGCATGCTGCTGCAGTCCTTGCCTCTCAGCTACGCTCCTGTATGTGTATGTGTGTGTGTGTTTGTGTGTGTGTGCGCGCGCCTGTGTGAGTGCGTGTGTGTGTGAGTGTGTGTGCAATCACAATCAGCACTGCAGTGCCGGAGCAGAGAGAGAGGGCGAGAGAGAGAGGAGAGAGGGGAGAGAGAGAGGAGGAGGGAGGAGGGAGGAGGAGGAAGGGGGAAGGGGGGTGGGGGCAGGGAGAGGAAATGGAGAAAGGGGGAGCGCCAGAGCAAAAGGATGAGAGAGAGAGTGAGAGAGAGGCAAAAAAAGCAGAAGAAGAAGAAGAAGAAGAAGAAGGGGAGAGCAAGCCAAAAGAGGGAAAAGATGGTGTTGGTGGTTGGGGGGGGTTAGTGAAACAGAGAAAGGAGGAGAGAGAGTCTGCGTCATCCCTCAGTGTCACCAGGGACATTTCTCTGCACTAGAAATGACTGCACTCGGAGCGGGAGCAGGATTTGGGAAGGAGGATGGGGGGGGGGGGGGGGGGGGGGTCGTTTTAAAACAGCTGAATGAGAGGGAAGGAGGACGCATGCACACATGGTCCACATTGCAGCTGACTGATTCAGATCACTGTTCAATCTCCCTCTTTAAAGGGGGGTTGGGGGGGCTGCATTAGATCCTCCTGCTGCAAATAATGGGCTATAATTGGGGTACAGAGGGTGCACACATCTTTATACTGTGTGCATGGGTTATTATCGTTTCCTCAGATCTGAATTATAGATAAACAAGGCAATTGTGTGTTATCAAAAAATTAGCTCAGCTCTAATTTTTTTTGTCTGCGCTTGTGATGCAGCAATGGAAAAAAATAACATTTTTTATTTATATACTGTTCTTTAAAAATACCAATTTTTATCAAATTGAATCATCATACCACCAGGAGGTGATTAAAGTTTCATGAGGAGAGGCTGAAGTGGAGTACTAACCCAAACAACCAAGTTTTGTTGCTCAAGCTGGTATTTTATTGTGTGTGTGTGTGTGTGTGTGTGTGTGTGTGTGTGTGTGTGTGTGTGTGTGTGTGTGTGTGTGTGTGAGTGTGTTCAGCTCAGAATTTAAAAGAGTATCTTCACCTCTGTATTTTTTTTAGAACAAACAAAAACACATTTCATTCATAATTAACATCAAATATACAAAAACAAATTATATGATATACCAACATAACACTACACTGTTCATATTTATTTCATAATTTAAGTCGGAGTTTGACTGAAAATACACATCTTGTAAGTGTTTACAGAATGATAAATAAACAAATAATTTAGAAAAGTTGTTAGTCTGTATTTAAGGGTTGTCAATCATTTGCTGAGTAATAGCAGGTTTTTAATTCTGCCTTTTCAGTTCTATTTTTCTTTCCTTTTTTTTAACCTCACATATATGCACAAAAAGATTTAATGAGTCTACAAAATCGGATGTTCAAGTATAATTCATTTTCCAAGGAAATTTGATGTTTACAATGAGATCGCAAAATAAAGTTGAAACGCCAAATCTCATACACATACACTGTGTATTAGACCGACATAAAGAGAGGTAGCCAAGTTCAATAAAGAGCAGGTTTGCATGAGCCAAAACTCTCTCATCATTATTGAAATAAACATTTTTTTGCATATAAGTGGGTTTAAAAACTTCAGAGCTCCCTAGGAAACTGTGTGCATCTGTGTTGCTTGGTGCTTGATTGTATCTTTTCCCCTTATAATGTCCTCAAAGTATGATCCTAAAATCACTAATAGTATTTATGCTACCTTTGAAAACCACTTAATGACTTTACAAGTACAATTCCCTCTTGAAACCACTAGAGACTGCAGTGTCCATCACACTTAATAAGAGGAAAAAAGAACACATAACAAACATATTGATGCATGTGTGTCCTGATGTATATATATATAAAATAAACTCAATGTTAAACGAATTGACCCTGTAGGAGCAAATATCTGGAAATTTCATGACACAATAATTCTTGTGAAAAAATTGAAATTTTGGTGTGAGGGAGACAACTTTTCAAAGACCCAAAGTATGTACCTGACACTGACAAAACATGTGGGATTCACAAAAATCATTTGTAACCATCTCCTGCAGATCATTGACATGCATGGAGAATTTAATGGGACTCTGCATGGAGAGAAGTAGCTGCTGAGTGTCTTGCTGTGTTGAGATGACAGAAAACCTGATTGACAGACGGGTGCCTCAGTCATCAACATCATTCTTTGGGTTTCCAATACTAGGTCAAAAAAAATCCTAGGGCCAGTTTCACAAAATTTGCAACATGCAAGATGAGACTTACAAAATGAGACAATATGACTCACGAATGTATCTGCAGTTTGTGAGTTACATCAATCATTTATGAAATGAGGCACTGGCAACCTTTAGGATCTATGTGTAAGCATAAAGTGTGTGTTTACAGTGTTTTATCATTTAACTTTGTATATATTCATGCACAAACAGGAACACACTAGTTATAATCTATTATGCCTCTAATATTACCATTAATCTGCTGTTGCTCCAAACGCCTCCACAGTACACTTTACACTTTTAAAGGATCAAGGAGAGTCACCATATAAGCCTCTTGGCATTTGGATCAAACGGCACATTTGTTATAACTAGGATATTAATAATCCTATACATATGCGTTCTTACTGGCACGTTCAAATATGAAATATGTGTAAATAAATACATTATATATCACTTTTGTCTACTAGCTGCTGTAAACTGAGCCACTGACTTGATGTTACAATACCTTCATTTCTAGACATAAACTAAGTCCTTAAAGCACCATTTCAAATTGTATCCATAGCTTCTTTCTTGAACCCTCTTAATAAGCACCTTCTACATGTAAAGGTAACATTTTTGTGAATTTAAGCATCATGCAGGTGAAGAATCCAAAATTATCCCATATCATCAAGAGTCTGTCATATCTATTTAGTAGAAAGCAAATGCAGCCTGCTCACACCACCTACAGGTGAGAGTGAGCATTTTCACAACCCTAACTGGCTGCACACAAGGACATGATTTTTGAACCTTTTCTGGCCTGACAAAAGCAGTGGGATACATCTAATTGCCATGTATTATTTTGTATTCTACAGTCAATAACATTAATGGAGTTTATGTTTTTGGAATTTTTCTAACCCAACTCTACAAGTTACGTTTTTCTGCCTCAACCACCAAAGCCACTACCTGACGCCCTGTGTTGGGTAATTATAGGGGAAAGGTCTGAAATTACAGACACCAAAACCTGCGTCTAAATCTAAATAACCATCACTAACATATCCAGAAACATTGCTGTGTCAAAATATGTTTTATTTAAGGGAGCCAAAGTTTATGATCACTGTGATTCTAAATCAGAGACATTAGTATAGCACCTCAAGGATTTAATGAATCTCTCTAACCATATACGTTAACATTACTATCTTTTAGAACAGACCCTAGGTAAGTACATTAGGTAAGTGTCATTATGTACACTGCAGAAAATCCTAATGCCACTAAAGGTATGCATTAGTTGTTCATTTTGGTAGATTGTGGGCAAAATACAACAGAATACGGTCATGTGGGTCAAGTAAAAACACTAGTAATGGTAATCATTATAATCCTGATAATGATTAGGGGGGAAAATGCAGAGATAATGCAGACAGGTGGATAGTTTGCATGTTGGAAAGCAATGTTTTTATCAAGGCTACTCTAGTTTCTACCTGCAATGAAAAGACACACTTGGAAAACAACTTCCAACACGGAAAAGTGCAATAGAATAGTCATTTAATTCCAAATTCCAAGTCAGAAACTCAGGCAAGATCCATCTAGCCTGAGTTCGCTGACAGAAACACACCTGACGTCATAGCAATATAGTGGCACACACAGTGGACAGTAAGCAGCATTACCTCTTCATCAGTTTTTACTTTTTGTTGCTCAACAAAGCAGATGTCAGCAGAAATGCATGAAACCATGAACATAGCTGTGAAAACTGTTAACTATATTAAAGAACTAGTGTGTAGGATTTAGTGGCATCTGGTGGTGAGATTTCAGTTTGCAACCAACTGAATACCCTTTGGTTCCAAGTGTGTAGGAGGACTATGGTTGAGGATCTGCTCCCTATGTAGATATAAAGGGCTCATCCTAAGGTAACAAAAACACTCTCAAACTCTTATTTTCAGGTGATTTTACACTAAATAAATCATATTTACTGAATACAATATTCCTTTTCTGCTATATAGCACTAAACTCTGCACACTGGAACTTTCAGAAAAATGCACTCAACTCGAGGTGTTTTGCTGCTCTGTGTGAAAGACTTCATACAGATCATTTGCAGCTCTTGTACCACTGTGAAGTAAGGTGGCTTTTAAAAAAGGATGTGTGCTTAATCGCTTTTTTGAACTGAAGAATGAAGTGCACACATTCCTGGAAGAGCAGCACTCTCCTCTTGCTGACTATTACACTGATGGTAACTTTAGTGCAAGACTGTCTTACTTATCAGATATATTTGACCAATAAATTGATTCAATATATCAATGCAAAGCAGAAACATTGTTTTGGAGCAGAAGAGTCATGGAAGGACAATTTGACTTATTTTCACTCCTAAGTCAAAGTTTGGAAGCCTCTCATCATGTCAACAGACCTATAATCCAACCTTTGACTCAGTTGTCATCAAAGTTTGCAGACTATTTCCCGTAGGACCCACAGCATGGACACCTTTCTCTGTGGATCCTGTTTTAGAAGGCATGGCTCTGTTCACTGTATTGGAAAATGAACTGCTGAAACTATCAGCAGACAGCAGCCAGAAGCTTCAGCTCACACAAGCTGACCTTGCTTCATTCTCGATACCGGCTGCCGGTCAATACCCCTCTCTGTCAAAACGGGCAATCACATTTCTGTTGCCTTTCACCACCACCTATTCATGTGAGGCTGGGTTTTCCATTGTGACTGTCACAAAATCAATGGCAAGGAACAAACTGAAAGCAACTTTGAATGCTCCACTGCTTGTCAGCCTCTCACGAATCCCACCACAACCTGATCTCATTATCTCTCAGAAGCAAGCCCCAAGTGTCTCACTGAGGGTAAGCAGACTTTTTATTTTGGTAATTACAGCTGACCATAGCATAATGCATATTTACAGTGTATTCTTTGTGGTTAGGATTAGGGCTGTTTTTTCTCTCAGAAATGGTTTAACTATTAAAAGTGGGCCTAAAGGTTGAGAACCCCTGCATTAATTCTCTATTAATAGCAGTATTTTATTAGACACATATCAACATGACTCCTCCAGTCTGATATTGCTTCTGTTTCTATCAAATTAATCAACACTGTACTTGCACATTCCACAAATACTTAACACGCTTCATAAATATATTTCGAAAGACTATGAGATATTGACTGATAAAAGAAGAGCTGATAGACTATCTCTAGTGGTCCAATGCAAGCAGTGGATGTTGAAGGTTTACAAGATGCGGGCATCGCTATCCTGGTAAACACCCTGATCACATCCTGCCCGGGCTACTATAACTCCCTCGTCTTTGGTCTTCTGCGGAAATCTCTTCACAAACTCCAACTGGTACAGAAAGCAGCCGCTCGTATCATAACCAGAACTCCCTCTTTTGAACACATCACTCCTGCCCTGCAGCAACTTCATTGGCTCCCTATCAAATCCCTTGACTTTAAGATTCTACTCCTTACATTCAAGATCCTTCACAACCTGGCACCATCATATCTCACTGAACTTATTCACATCTACACATCTTCCCAAACTCTCCGATCCTCCTCTGCCAACCAGCTCTCTGCCCCATCTGCCAACTGGGGTCAAGAGCTTTCAGCCGATCTGCCCCCTCCCTTTGGAACTCTGTCCCACCAGACATTCGCACTTCTGACACTGTCTCCACCTTTAAAACGCCTGAAAACGCACCAATTCAGAGTGGCCTACTCTGTCTCTCACTATGCAATCATGTTCTTCTCTATTTATTGTACTAATGCACTTTGTAGTCACATTCATATTTATTATTGATCTTTGCACTAAATGTTACCCGATTTATATTGTTTGATGTACTGTTGTTGTGTTATATGTGCCTTGTAAGGTGTGCTTGAGTGCTTTGAAAGGCACCTTTAGATAAAATACATTATTATTATTATTATTATTATTATTAGGGCCCGAGCACTGATCAGCGCAAAGCCCTATTGTATCTGTAAAACGACATGCATGGGGTGGCGAGGGCCCATTCATCGCTGGTTGTAGCTTTAATTATTATTATTATTATCCACAAATAAGAGCCTGAGTCCATTTGTCTTGTGACTGTACATTAAAAATTTAAATAGAAACTGTTATTCCAATGCCATGTTTTGTCCCCACAATGGCTTCTGGTAAATCACCCTCAACACCTTGGAGGGACGTAAATCTTACTTTTTGTAACCTAATTTAGGGAATGACCTGTAAATCATACAGACACAAAATTTGATGTGCACTGTTATACTTCCTGGAGAAGTATAACATAAGTATAACAACTAACAGATGATAGTTCTCCATGAACTATCTTCCAGCACTACTATCAAACTGAATTTTGGCTCTTCTCATAGTTATGCCGTCATTCACCATGTACAGTATTGACTGAAATACCTAACTAGGGGATATATATACATATATGTGTTATGTTATGTGTTATGCAGTATACAGAACGAATTGGATACTATGTCATGTATGTCAGTTTCTATTTTATACAAATTAAATTTCCACATTTTTCTGATTCCCTAAAAATCAGCAGAATTTTATACAACTGACATTAACCTCAAAACTTGTGTGATGTTTTTGCCACTAGAGGGCAACCTTTCTACAAATGTTTTCTTTCCCTCCTGCTCAATCTCAGTAATATGACAAATATAAGAGTCCACACTGATGATGATTTCTGCTCCATGTCAATGTAAATGTCCCTGCGCATGGCTTGTTACGATCCATTGCAGACTTGCTGCCCCTCACATACAACTGCATATGTATAGTGGTGCTGTCATCATGAGGGGAGAAAAATTGGTTTAATTGGTTTAATTACACACATAGGAATAATCACACATGCCCGTCATCATCATCATCATCACGATAAGTGTTGCTTGAACCGGAAAGAGGATCTCTTTATTTCCACATGCTCATTTATATGCCAATCACAGGTCATGACGTCAGTGTAGGAGCACACCTTGACATCTTAGCCTATAAGTTAACACCCCCACGGGCTCTTACACTGTCATACCCGACACACTTTACAAGTGTCTGGAAGTTTACATTCCAAACATATAACTCACAAATTTGTATATCTTGAACTTTGTTATAGGCTTAGCCAAAACATATGCAACTATATCTGCTGTTGGATTCAATGATTATTTAATCACTGAGAGCAGACCGCATGAAATGATACCTGATGTTGAGATGTTTACAGCACTGACAACATACTGGGGTCTTTGACAGAGCAATCGCACCTTGGTCATCTTCAAATATGTTTACTGGTGCATATTGGCACTCACTATGCAGCTACAGACACTCATGTAAATAAAGCTACTGTTGGGTGCTTCTTGGATTTCCATGAAATAATAGGCCCACTTTTAGTTAAACTAAAGCACTACCCTGCTGTCATTCGTCTTTCATTTTGATCTGCTGCCCAGTTAGCGTCACTATATGCTACAAGTTCGAGTTTTTCTTCTCTATTCTTGTAACACAACTCTTGGTTTATTGTAGCCTTCATCTTAACCCATGCTTGGCAGTTATACAGTGTTGTTCCTTTGGCTCTGATGATTATTTTGACAGCTTGCCCACAATCCAACTTGGATCAGGTCACTTACATATATCTAGCTGTCAACTACTTCACAATATCTTTTTGGATCAACCGAGACACTATCACCATCAAAGTCATTTGTTTCTGTTCCCTTCCCTCTCCAGTATCTTTGTTATGTACCTGTTTTGGCCCATCCATATTTTTCCTCCTAAGAAATACTAAAGTTTCCTAAGGCAAGGCAGTTTTATTTAAATAGCGCATTTCATACACAATGGCAACTCAATGTGCTTTACATAAAACAGAAAAACATGCAATTTGAGAAACATTAAAACATACAATTAACCCCCCCCCACCCCCATAATAAAAACAAAGTATAGAAAAATAGAAACAGAGAAATAAAATGCTAGAATAGAGCATTAAATATAAGATTGCAGCATAAAATAATGATTTGCTTTAAAATCATTAAAAGGACATAGAGTGCAAATGAAAGATTAAAATGTAAAGTGCTTTAAAAGAGCTCAATGGTAAGCACAGGAGAAGAGAAATGTTTTTAACCTGGATTTAAAAGTGTTCACAGTTGGGTCTGATTTCAGTTCTGTTGGTAGTTTGTTCCAGTTGTGTAAAAGCTGCTTCACCAT
Source organism: Scomber japonicus (assembly GCF_027409825.1). Taxonomy (NCBI): domain Eukaryota; kingdom Metazoa; phylum Chordata; class Actinopteri; order Scombriformes; family Scombridae; genus Scomber; species Scomber japonicus. Next base: position 26,841,894 of record NC_070590.1, on the reverse strand, counting down.
GTTTAGTTTGAACTCTGGGCTCAACTATCTGACCTGAGTCAGTAGATCTCAGAGCTCTACTGGGTTTATATTCTACTAACATGTCATTTATGTATTCTGGACCTAAACCATTCAGTGATTTGTAGACCAGTAGCAGAACTTTAAAATCTATTTTATAGCTGACTGGGAGCCAGTGTAAAGACTTTAGAACTGGAGTAATGTGCTCTGATCTCTTTGTTCTGGTTAAAACTCGAGCTGCAGCGTTCTGAATGAGCTGCAGCTGTTTAATGCTTTTTTGTGGGAGTCCAGTCAGAAGACCGTTACAGTAATTGAGTCTACTTGAGATGAAAGCATGAATCAACTGAGACATAAAACCCTTCACTCTGGATATGTTCTTAAGCTGACAGAAGGCTGTTTTCGTGATTGATTTGATATGACTGCTGAAGGTCAGATCTGAGTCTATCAGCACGCCAAGGTTTCGGACTTGGTCCCTAGTTTTTAGAGAGAGTGACTCGAGATGTTTACTGACAGCAATCCTCTTCTCTTTATTGCCAAAAACAATGACCTCAGTTTTGTCCTGATTTAACTGAAGGAAATGTTGGTTCATCCAATTAGTTACTTGCTCTAAACAGTGACACAATGATGGTATTGGGATGTAGTCATCTGGAGACAGTGCTAGGTATATCTGTGTGTCATCTGCATAACTGTGATAGTCTACATTAGAGTTCTGCAGAATTTGACCCAAGGGCAGTATATATAGACTGAACAGAAGGGGTCCAAGAACTGACCCCAGAGGAACTCCACATGTCATAGCCACTCGATCAGATTCATAACTTCCAATGGTCACAAAATAACTCTGCTTTTCCAAGTAGGACCTGAACCAGTCTAGGACTGTTCCGCTGAGTCCTGCCCAAGTTTCCAACCTGTTCAACAGTATACTGTGATACCTGAGTCAGTGTTCAACCTTATGTCATTTAACACTCTAATAAGAACTGTTTCTGTACTGTGGTTAGGTCGGAAGACTGATTGAAATTTTTCAAAAAGGCCACTGGAGTTCAAGAAATTGCTGAGTTGATTAAAAACCACTTTCTCAACGATCTTGGCTATAAAAAGAAGATTTGAGATAGGTCTGTAGTTAACATGGAAGCATCCAGCGTTCTCTTTTTTAATAGTGGCTTAATGGCAGCTACTTTTAGGGGTTTAGGAAACGTGCCTGATTTAAGTGAGCTATTTATTACTTGTTGCAAATCTGTCTGGACAGAGTTCATAATAGTTTTAAAAAAATATGATGGCATTGTGTCAAGACAGCATGTTGATGGTTTTAGATGCTGCACTGTTTCCTCTATGGTTTTTTGGTCAACTGTTTTAAATTCTGACATCGCAGTTCAGTTATTCCTGGGAGGTCTTAGGGATTGCGTCATTTTATTGTTTTGTGTTGATATTTAACCTTATGGACTGGATTTTTTCACTGAAAAAGCAAATTCATTGCAGAACTTCATTGCAGTTCCGGAGCTATCTGTTTAGGAGGGTTTGTAAGCTTATCAACCGTAGCAAACAGAGTACAAGTGTTGTTGATGTTCTTATTAATAATTTCAGTCATAGTTAAAATTACAAAGACTTTGTTTGTAGGTGAATTTGAAGTTTAGTCTCCACTTACGCTCTGCTTTCCTGCGTTCTGTTTTTAAAGCCTTTATCATCATAGTGTTCCTCCATGGTGTTTTCCTTCTGCTCAAGGTCGTCTTAGTTTTAATAGGTGCAACAGCATCCATGACATTTGAGATTTTCCAGTTAAATTTATCCAGGAGTTCATCAACTGACTCTGCACTCACAGTTGGTGACATAGCTATCGCCTCCATAAACTTTGCACTGGTATTCTCATTTATGTACCTTCTCCTAACAGACACAGAGGTTAACTGAACATTTGGAATGATCTGTAAGTCAAAGAACACACAGAAATGATCAGACAGAGCCAAGTCCTTAACATCAACAGAAGAAATATCAACACCTTTAGAGATAACCAGATCCAGAGTGTGGCCTCCAGTGTGTGTGGGCCCTTTCACATGTTGCAAGAGGCCAAAAGTGTCAAGTAGAGCAGAGAGTTCTTTGGCATTACTGTCCATGTTATTGTCTACATGAATGTTTAAATCCCCTGTTATGATAAAAAAGTTGTAGTCAGATAACTGACAGCAAATGTTAAGATCCTTCATCTTAAAATTTGCCCTCAACATTTCTTTCACACATCAACTGAGTCAGCAATAATTAGATCATCAAACTAAATTATGACAATTATCCTTTCATTTTCAGTTTGTTTGCTATGGACACAAAGGTATGCTGGATTCTGTGCAAAACCGTTTTCACTGAGGTGATCACGCAACATTTTGTTCAAGTTTCGTCCTGACTGTTTCAGACCATACAATGACTTGTCCAATTTGCAGACTAGCCTTTTCATCTTAACTCTGAATCCTTCATGTTGCTCCATGTACAACTCCCAGTCATGTACTAGTAGATCATGGAGCATGTAGAAACAGTTTTAATGTCCATCTAGTGTGAGTCTAAGTCACACTGAGCTGCCAATTGCATGAAGCTACAGTACATACTGATGTCATATTTGCAGTTGGAGAAAAGTGTCCTTGTAGTCTATTCCTGACACTTGACTAAACCTTTTGCAACCTATCTGGCTTTGTATGTTTTAATCTCATCTGAATTGTCTTTAACCACATAGGCCCATCTACCCCCCACTACATTTTGCCCTCTGGCAGTGTGGTTGATGTGAATGTTCAATTTTCCCTGAGGGTATCAATTTCCTCCTTTATAGTGCTAGTCCAAATTTCTGACTTTGATGAACTCATGGCTTCCTTAAAGGTTTGTGGTACATTATATATGTAGCAGTTGTCAACATTAGCTAGTATCTGGTCTCTCCACTCCACTTTACAGTCATAGTCATTCAAGTTAGTGGGGGCTTTTTCATCTCTCTGTTGGGATAGCCTGTGTACTATGACTGTCCCCTCCTTTCCCATATGAGTGTCATTGCCACTCTCTGAAGTTTCAATTTGAGGCCCTTGTGTCTCTTCTGAACTTTGATCAGCTATCTTGCTTTAGGCATGGGGGGCACTAATCTCTTCCCATGAAGATCATCATCACACATATCCAGATCTGTTTGAGTTTGACGTCCGACTACACTATTCATGAACTTCACAAATCCATGTTTAAGGACAATCTGTGTGTCAAAGATCCCCTTTTTACATTCTAAGTCCAACTGTCTCTTGTCTTGTTTGTATGCATAGCAGACAGATCCAAATACCTTAATCTTTAAAAGATTAGGTTTCTTCCCTGTAAAAATGCAATGTGGAGTCTGTTCTACACGTCTGTTGTAGCACCTGTTGTGAATTAGTGCAGCAGTCATTAGAGCATATGTCCACAACATCTTTGGTAAGTTGCTCTTTCTTTTCTCACCGTTGCCTGTTCAAATGGTGTTCTTTTTCAGTGTATTTTACTGTGAACTATATTATATACCATTATCTGACCTAACACATTTGATTTTCCCATCAGGGGGCAAGTCAGCAATTACCTTTTCAGTGGCTTTGACAGTATCTCTCTTTGCTTTCAGGAAGCACACAAACACTACCCCTGAATAATCATCAGTCTAAACCCCTCGTTTGCCTCTGGCTCTATAGGGCCAGGCAAATCAGTGTGAACAAGCTCAAATGCTGCTTTCAGTCTTAAATCAGGCTCTCGGTTCCAAGTCTGAGCAAATTTTGTGCAGTTTCATGCCATGTTTGAATATCATAACACACATTATTACACCCATCATCATCTTCATCACCCATCATCATCTTCATCATTCAGAGTGTTTAGATAGTAAAATCTATTGGACTCTTTAATATCAAACTTGATACTGTTCTGTCAAAAGTTGACAAAGGTGTCATCGTTGCTTTAACAGATAAAATGTCCAATGGATATGACGATATGTACAGCGCCTTCATCAGCATCATATTCATCCACTGAACCTTGCTGTCTTTCAGGCAGACCTCTGTATCTCCTCAAAGTGACGCCACTCATCCTTGTTCTGTCTGCCAACTCCAGGAAGTACTTTTCTGGCTGGTAAGACTCATCAAACTTCTTAAACTTCATTACTACTGCATTGGTTGCTTGTTTCATGTTGTTTATCCTTTTTTTGTCTGCATTTTGTGTCTTTATAAGTAGAGCAAAAACTGCACCACTGTCCCTGTTCACACTCAACAGTACATATCTCCGAGCCCTCTTTATCTCTTCCCCTCACCCAAACACTTGTTCTCATCATGTTTTCATCATTCATGTTGACATTAAACTTCTCAGTTCTCTTGTAGCTCCTCAACTTGGTTTCGAACTCACAGAAGGTTATCTTCTCATCATGCTGCCTTATGTTTTATAATCATTGCCATCAACAGCCCATCACTAGGGGTCTCTTCAGTATTTCTCAGTGCAGTAATGACCATCTCTGCATGGGTTAGCTGTAAGGAATGGCTACCTGTAATGGTGCCTCAATATCTGCAATGCTTTCCTCCCATTGTCCATTGTCATTCTGTCATCGAAAACCTGTATAAGTTCAGCGTAGGCTTCTTCATCCTCGTTTTTCTTCCTCCTCCTCGTCCTAATTAGGCTCTGGCTCATTCAATATAGTCTCCTTTAGTCCTAGCAACTGCAGATAGCCCCACAACTTTGTCTCCAATATCTGTGGTGCAATGTGATAACTTTATTGTAAAATCCAGTGAGAGTATTAAACACTGCAGTGCTCTGTTTTTCTGATCGCCTTTAAGCACAATCTGTGCTCTTACTGGACTTCCTGGATCATCATTGTCTCACTGTCACTAACAACAACACCACACCATAACAGCCTGTTACATTATTTTACAAATGAGTGTTTTTAGTCTGAAGGAATACAGTACATACATATAAGATGAAAGGCATTCCTGCTTGCTTTTCTAGAACATGTGCAGTAAGCGTGTCAGTCCCCAGGGTGACAGATTTTGACTGCAGATGTCCTCGTGAACCCTTGCAGACATGTGCCTGTGACTAAATTTACGTCACGTAGACAAACAGACCCTCATAGCCATGTGGAGCTGGAAAGTACGAATTGGCCTTAATTCTTTCTTCTCTGTCCAAATAAGCGGTGCTATCAGCTTTCAAGTTCCCTCCTGTGCCTATAACCTGTTGGTGCTGTCATCATAATAGTAAGAAAAATTGTTTAATTGCACATATTTCACGGAGGAATAATCACACATGCTCATCATCATCAGTGCTGCTTGAACCAGAAAGAGGACTTCATATGCTCACATGCTCATTTATATATCAATCACGGGTCAGCGTAAGAGCACACCGTAACAACATCTTAGCCTTTAAGCATTAACAATAGATGAGAGATGTTATTCAACACAATTTAAAAGGATAAAAGGACGATTGAGTCAAAATAAACGTGTATGTTCATGGTAATGAAGGAACATGCCACCCAGTGCAGCAGTGTGGCTTTTAATAGTTTTTGGACTACAATGGAGATCTATGGCACAAAAGAATAATGTATTTTGGACTTTAGATTCTTTTCATGAGATATGTTGACATCAAGAAAAAACTGAGAGAATATCACCAGAAAATATCTAAATAGGCAAAGTAATGCATTCTAAACTAATGATACTACTAAGACCTGTTCTAAATCCTTTGGTTCTTAAGATAAAAGAGAATATTTAATTTCAGATATCCCTCTGGGCTTGATTTGATGTAATAAGGTCAAAGTCATATTTCTGTCTTTAAGAAAAAATAATTACATCCACAGACATGCAGCACGTAAGGCATCTTTTTCTAAGGAAGAGCTTAAATGCCAGTGGCAGGAGAAGGTTATGACCTCCACAGGACTGACCTGAAGAGCAAAGCTACAATTATGAATGGGCGTGTAATGACAAAACTTGTATGTTTAATTGTACTTTCCTTCGTTTAAAACAAATATACTCATTGTCAACCAAATCTGTGTGACAGTGTCAGCTATTGTGTATTTGTATGTTATTTATTCAATCACATTCTAACAGCTATCAATCAATCCCTATCCCTGCAAGCATATGTTTCACCCACATTTATATAGTGTTGTGAACGTATTAGACTCATTTAACCATAGTACTGCTGTGATGCTTTGTTACCACTTCTGTGGTCAGAGGGCAACCCTTTAACTGCTGCGGGTTGTGTGGGAACTAGCCTACAGACAGTTAACCTTGACCACATGTTCCAACACTCCAAATGGACCCTTTAATGATAACCCACCATAATGACTGACTATTCTTCAGAAGGAATGCACTATGAACATACACCGCTGCCTTTTTGGATTTGTTTAAAAAAAAAATCAATGCACATTTTTTTTCATGTGCAGAAAATAGCTTACAATAACTCTAGCGTGAGCCTGGCATGATATACAGTTTAATTGGCTGCCCACTAGCCTGCGCAGTAAATACACTTCATTTTCAGCGATCCCTTTACTTTGCGGTCCATATGATCCTACAAGTAAATACTAACCTGTAAAAATGAGTGATTCATATCATGAGTCAAGTATTTAGGACAGGGGAGGAAGTGTGCTGACATTCCTATGTGGAGGAAACTGTTAGACATGTCATGACATCAGTACTGACAGATAGATTTGCATGGTTTTGTTACAAGGTGTAAATCACTAAGAAGAGAGGTTCTAGTAATGTTCTGCTTATGGTTAAATTAGAGAGGACTGTAACTGACCCAAACATTAAGTGTGCTGTTTTTCTCTATATGGCAATCAGCTTGCCTTTATGACACAACTGAAACAAAACAGTCTCATTAATCAACTGTTTACTGTTACTAAAAAGGAAACACATGGACTCAAAACTAAAGCAGACAATAAACAACAACAATAAATGCTCATTTGATTCATAGTAAGCTGTATCCTGGTATGAATAACTGCTTTGCGAAAAAATGATGATTTTCTTTATAAGTAACTACATCGATCTTCCAATTATTTTTTCATAAATCAAACCATGTTCAGCGGTAAACCACTGAAACATCTTTTAATGTAGCTGAATAAACCTCAACACACCTCTATGATTAATAGCCAACACTGTCACTGGGATTTTGTGAATAACACTTTCAATGCGGAGCTGTGCGTGCTGAAATACCCGGGGCACTGTTTCAACTCGACAACTGAGATTTTATAGGTGCTGTGCACGTTGAAAGGAATTACAGCAGCCAACTACACGTAATAGCCAGTAATTTCAGACAGAGTGATTCACTATTGTTGTGTCAGTAGGCTTGCTGTTTTCATGCTTTGTTTTTAAAATGTTAGACGAGATCTCAGACACTCTCACACCATGTCACCAAAATTTAAGACGCGTGTTTCAGTCAAGTATGTATCTACCGTACGCGCTGACAGATGAAAGACAGCTCATACTAAACCTGACTAGACTCAGGTCAAAGTGTCAAGTTGTTTTTTTGTGTGCAAATGTTCAAATGGATCCTAAAGACTTCATGTCTCTGTTTGTTCAAGAAAGAGGAGAGTGTGACTCAGAGACGTGGCTTTCACCTGTGAGTCTCTGACAAAATCAGTCGTGACAGGCGGCTTGGTGTCGACAGCGTTGATCAGAAATGATAGATGGACAGTAATCTGCTGGGCAGCTCACTGTCCTGCAAGCACACAAGCCATAGCCCAGTGCATTGAAGAAAACAACTGGAGCCCCTGGATTTCTACAAGTCTCAAGGCGGCATTTTTATAAGGAGAATTCATGCACAAACCGTGCCCAGCCACAAAATATTGATCATTATACTTTAAGCAGTATGTTAGTATCTAATAATATATAGAGTAAAACTTAGTTTGTGTGTAGTTCTCCAAGAAAAAAGGAGGATGAGATGATATGCTGAGGTATTCCTGGTGCATGAATCATCACTATGCATCATTTTCACTCAAAAATAAGGTTTAAAGTTTCAGTGAATCTTATCAAAGCTTCACAGTGTTTTGTACTGTTGCAATAAAATAGATTACAGTATGTCAAATAAAATAGCTGCCATAAAATGACCACAGATTGGCATTGCACAGTTGATAACAGATTTTTACAGACATTAACTGTTCCTGTGGGATTATGGTGTGACAAATAACGGAGGGGCAGATAACCTTTTTTTTTTTGTCTTCGGACTGGAGGCTTTTTATTGAGGTGAGAAAATTCCACGGCAGACACCAAAAACATGCATTAACATACCACTGCAAAGCCAAGGTTAGCGAACCTGGACCATACTCACTTATTACCCCTAACTACCCCTTTGGAAATATACATCTATAACTTTTGGCACACAGACCTCTAATAACAAACGGCTAACAACCAGTCATTATGGGGGCTTGAGCAGGAGATTTACAAATCCTAGGTTCAGCGGTGTTGGACAGGCTCCCCTTGCTTGAAAATGGTTATTCCATCAAGGGCAAGGTGAGCTGCGTGATAAAATCTTGTGATTTATTCCGGCGGCTGATAATTACTGGTGTCTTGTCAGCTGTCAAAAATGAATGGACGGGGAGAGTCCGAGGCTGTAGTGTTCATGCTCTTTACACCACAGCAGTAAATCTGACATGTTTGTAAAGCCATAAATCACAGCCCGTGATAAAGCCTACACACTCCCTTGGAGCTGAGCGGCGTGGGCTGAACATTTCAAACTGTTTTAGCTATACAGGTATGCAGAAGAGCAGCAGGGTTATTCTAAAGGTGTGGTAAGAACAGTGGTTTAAGTAGTTACTTTACGACATTACAGGAATGGACCATGGGCAGGAGGCAAAACAAGAAAGACTAAAATCTGTGAAATGCTTAAACATCATTCATTGTCATTGTCATTGTGGGTCAACGGTATGTGCAGTATTAACCACTATAAGACAATAAACAGTGCTGTAATGAGTTTTGTCCCCAAGTTGTTGTGCCACACAGTGATCAGAAGGTGTACAGTCAGTGAGAAATTATTGACTAAATATAACGTACATCTTGTGCAGCTCTGCTGTCATATTAAGGTTTGAACTACTTAATTATCATTCAAAATTGTGGTTACTGTGCACATCTTAGTGCAAAACATGAGCACTGTGTGGAATGCAAAGTTGACTTATGAATGGCTCAGGGGGACTGGTCTTCAAGTTTCAAAGACAATAAAAATTAAATTAAAAATGCAAAGGTTATGCTTTAAATTATAATAGAAAATACTCAGATCTTGGAATTAATTAAAAATATGTTCATTTTGCACTACTTTTACAGCAATGCAAATTGTGACAAACCTCAGGATGTATCAAAGCATTCCCAGTATTAAATCAAGTAAATAATCTAAGTAAGTACTGATCTCCCGGACACAACAGTAAAAAGGTCTGGACTAAACATTCCCTCCTCAAATCAATAGTTGTGCTTTTAGAGCTGAAACTGGGCTGTAATTGTTTTAAAGGTTGGCGTCTAAGAGACGCAACACATACAATAAAAAGAAGAAGGCAGGAAGGAAGCAATGCTTCTCAACGACCCCCAGTTCAGTGTCTGAAGGCCTACCCTTTAGTTACCTGACCCGTTGCACTTGGCCAGAAGCCTAGCTAAAGGTCAGTGCAATCACCTTTCACTGTCCACTGCAGTATCTGACACATAGATCTTTCATGTGGATGCAAGTCTCTTTCCACTGTTCAATTTAACAAGAGGTTTAAATGAAGTTTCTATACTGCATCTAGTAGTCTTTGTTTAGAAAAGAAATGACATGTAAGTCATCACCTTAAAGGGTCATTAATAAAAAACAATGTTTAAGCATTTTGGTATTGAAACAATCTCAGTTTCATCTTCACTTGCAAATGATTATGAAAGATCGATAGCCTAAGCCAGCAGCAATTGCTGGTTCTAATTGTAAAATATTTGCCCTTGTTTTTTCCCTCTCTTTGAAGTCTAGGGCTCGCTCTGCTCTTGTCCTCAGGTGCTGCCCAGGCCTGATTTATGGGGATGGGTTCTAGGGAAGCACCTCTAAATTACATGGCCCTTAAACCTGAACAGAGAGAGACAGAGAGAGGGAGAATCGCCAGAGACAGCTAATTGCAAGGACAAATCTAACCTACGGTAGATAAGAAGGTTCCTCTCTTCCCAGACCTGAGAAAAGGGGAAACACATATGACTGATTAGGCTACTTGGATAAATGTGTCAATTTGCCATGAATGTCCCTGGGACAAAAACACTCACTGAACATCTCTTCATAGACATCAAATGTAACTGGAGCCAGTGTTTCCAACTGGAAAACAGTCTAACTAATTCCTCTGTAAAAGCGCTGAAGGAAATGCAAAGTTAATTGCTATTTCCAAACAATTTGTATGTTTTGCTCATGTTTCATGCTGATGTGAAAGGTTGAAACTCTTCTGTGAGATCTTGTAAGTGATGTGAGGGAGAGTCAGAGTAGGAGGAGGAGGTGACAGTGCCATTTGCCTGGAGGGAGCCCATAAACCTGAAGAGGGAGAGAGAGAGTGCATCATTCCTCACAGGTGACTGTACCATGTGACTTCAAGAGCTTTAAAAAGCAGGCCAACCTGTCTTGGTGAACTACAAGTAATCACAAGGCAGAGGAGGAGTCGGAGGAGGAGAATACCTGGGCTGTCGGCACAGCAGCAAATACCGACAGCCCCACAAATCAAGCCGAGGAGTGCTCAGGGAGTGGGTCCAGCAGCCGGAGCAGCCTGCAAACACAGTACGGTGCAGATCTTCACTCCGACTACAACGCAAGAACAAAGGTTTACAACTGCATTGTCTGGTGTCTATGTTATTGACAAGATGAGTTGCAGCAGTGTTGCAGAATCAGAGTTCTCAGAGGAAGAGTTGGAGCTTGGTGTGCTGGACCAAGCCGAGGACGAAGGAAGTCCCAAGAATTCTTTCCAAGACAGTGAGAGCTCAGCCAGCAGCCCAAGCGACCCAGAAGAAGGCCAGACCAAGAAGCGCAATCGACCCGTCCGCTCTAAAGCTCGTCGAATGGCTGCCAATGTCCGAGAGCGAAAACGTATTATGGACTACAACCAGGCCTTCAATGCTCTACGAGTTGCCCTGAACCATGACCTCAGTGGCAAACGGCTCTCCAAGATCGCCACCCTGCAGAGGGCCATCAACCGCATTTCTGCTCTGTCAGTATTCCTGAACTCGAACCCCCCCAGCAAGCCCTGCGCCCACCGGGAGTGCAACAGGTCGTCTACAGGAACGGCAGCGATGGGAGCATCTCGACTTGAGCAGCCCAGGGTTCCGGTTCCTCGTCTGGAGCATCAGGGTTATGTCCCCTGGCATGCGTCCATCCCTCACCAGGTGCAGCCACAACAAGGGCCCCACCTGCATAGGCTGTCTGCAGATCCACATGTCTACATGGATAACAGTGTGTCGTCATGCCCCCCATCACCACACTACCCCTGTTATCCCACTGATGGACAGCTTTACGCCTCACATGGACACTGTGGCAGCTCTCACGACCACCCGTCGAGTCCTCTACGATACCCTCAGATGGGTGAGGGGTTAGGGTACCAGCCGGGGATGTGGGCCTCCTGCACTCAGGGATACATGGACACTTTTGTGGAGCCGTCTCCAGCTATTGGGCTCCCGTGGCAGGTGAGCTACATGCAGGAGCCGGAGCACAGCCTCCCTCTGTGCCCTGACATACTGTAACAGGCTACCTCCACCACTGTGAGCCCTGAAGACTGCTGTTAACACCTCTGGACTGATGAATGATCTCAGGGAGAAAACCCCATGTGTGTTTTTTGTGTTTCTGCTGTCGCAATCAACTCAGTATTACAGTAACACTTTCTAATTGACACATGTAAATAAAAGTACAGTGGCAATAGAAGAATGTTGAATATATATTGATCTTGCATTTGAATATATTATATCTAATGAATGTTTCACTGTCTGCTGTAGATAATTCAACCACAGATTTTTGTTCTAGTCATTCATTTCTGCAAAAGCTGAATTACTGGAAATGATGTGACATTACTAAATGTGTGATTTCAAAAGTAGCTGAGTAAGATCATAAAGAACAGTGAGTAGACTATTCAACACAAGCTGCATAGTTTACTTATGTGCTATACTGTTACTTAACTTGTTACCTAAAATGTGACCTAGAATTCAGCATTCATGTCATGTATTTATTCTCTGTTCTGCATACAAAAGTCGTGGCTGTTTGTAAAGTTGTAAAAAGTCTGTACGTTATTTTCTAAATCTTCAAAATTAAATGTTAAAATTATATTTTAAAAGATTCCAGTTCAGTGTTTCCTTTCAATTGTTTGGTTCTTGTGACTTTGACACAGAATTAACACAACACTTTGCTTTTCAAATGCATGTGCCTGTGAGTGTCTGTGCATGCATCTGTGTGTGTGAGTGTGTGCGTTTGATTATAGCCTAAGGTCGGCAGCCTCTACCATTCTGAGTCTTAGATGACAGAGGTCCTTCACTCAGTTGAAAAATGTCCTCACAAGTCCATTCTTGTCATTTTTTTAAGAGAAGAAAAGTCAAGGTACTATTTACACACAGCAAAATAAAGCATGGGTCGACAGGGGAGAAGGACATTGACTAACACTGTGTTTTTGCTGTGTGAGGCTTAAAAATCAATAAGCAATATGGGGGTATGAAAAGTGCATGAGCTGCATCTTGCAAAATATAGATAAGCTGTTCTTGGCTTTTTGTTTCTGTACAGAAGTACATATTTCAATTAGAACAACATACTCTGCAACAACAGCAAGTGAGATCATTGCTAGTGATGGGTCAGCTGGTCTTAGTGCAGATCAAGAAAAATAAACTCTAACCACAACTTCTCCTCCTTCTGGCCCTACCGGCTCATGTTAGTCAACAACAGCTTTCCCTCCCCTGCTGAGCAGCATGGAAAACAGCTTTAATATTAGACTATAGGATGGAGCCCACCGACAGATTTATGTGGGCTCAGGAAGGAAGACTGTGCCCCGTCATCAGCGGGTGAAATCCCCTGTCGGGCTGCACTGGCCCGCAGGTGGAATTGGGTGTGTGAGAGTTTTTTGAACATCCTGGAGGTCTCCCAACAAGGGCCTAGAGACGCTGCTGAAAAGAGTTTTGCCTGAGGAGAACTACTGCAGGCTTGGTGGAGAAATAAATGGTGTGGTACAACAACAATTAACAGACAGGAAGGAAAGGGAATGCGGACAAAGAGATGAATGGGGAGGAGGAGTGGAATAATAGGAAGACGAGGTTATGGGTGGTGGGAAAAAGGAGGAGAGTGACTACACTTTGAGCCCGTCGTTGAGCTTCTTCACAGACGTGAATCACTGGAAAACGTTGACTCACCAGCGAGAGACGAGTGTGGCTGACAGCACTGAGTGACGGAATGTCTCTTTCTCCTCCCCTTTTGGCACAAAAGCAGATCTCTGCTCGGTACCGTGCCAGTTTATCTACTCATCTGGGTCATCTGAAGGCTCCAGTGTGAAAGTGAGCTGATAGTACCAAGGAAATTCTACTGAGGCTGCATTCTTCTTGTTCTTTTTATCACCAGTTTATTTTACAGAGAGAAACTCACAACCTCCATGTCAGGTAAACAGGAGCGCCAAAAACCTTTGTTTCCTTACAAAGATTTCACTGTTAACTTCTGGGTTCGAAAAGAAAGAAAGACAGGAAAAAGATCTGAAAAAACATTTGAACAGTATATCAAATAAAGTGATTTTCATTTCGGTTCAGATTTGTTATTGAAAGAAAGAGATGCCAATACACATTTACAATGAATATTGCATAAGAAATGTCAGTTTCATTAAAACTGTTGCACTGACAATTCACCTGCACTTATAGGTTCAGAAATATTTCGACAAAGTGAGAAATTGCTGCTTTTTGTGGTCTAATATGATTGAAATTGGTTTTGAATTTGTTGGTCAGGTGCAAGAAGACATCACTTTAGGCTCTGAGAAACTGTGATAGGCATTTTCTTTTACAACTTTTTAGCGTTTTGTAGATAAAATAATCTTTTATCTACAACTAAGCGGATTAATTGACAGTGAAAAAATAAAAATAGTAAAAATAACCATAGAAGGAGCCCAACTGTGAAATGCAATAACAGTGTCTGTGTCTTCTATGGATCATGAGAGATTATCCAACCCAGAGTGAAAGTCCCACAGCTTTGTTCCATCTCTGTGCAGAGTGTGCTTTTACAAGGTCTACTTTTTCATGTTGAATTGTGACTCACCTGAGGATTTACCTCACTTCTCTGACATGGAGCCTGTCAGTGATGCATCTTTTTTTCAGTCTGTTCCGCCTCCTTGACACCCTCTGCTGCCAAGCTGATGGAAAAGAAAACAAGCAAACATGAGAGAAATGATGCCAAGACACGGGGGTGTGTTTGTGTGATATATGGGAATGAGTCAGCCTTCAGAGTGAAGATGCATGTTGATGCTCTACATACAATGCAAACCCCCACGGTACCCTGCACACACACACACACACGCACACACACACACACACACACACACACACACACACACACACACACACACACACACACACACACACACACACACACACACACCGCTATGACATCATTGGTAAAGGTGAAGGAAATGAAGGTGTAGTTTGTTCCCATGACATGTACAAACAAAACACATTATACCTGAATTATTACCAACTGTCTGAAACACACAACTGTCGCATGGTATTACATCATCTTACACATATCTGTTAAGTCAGCCAGTGAGGTTTATTTGAAAAACTAAGCTCTCCTTAAAGAATATTTCTAAATTGAGCTGGATGACGGCAGCATTTACTGGGCAAATAAATCTATCAGTCTGTCGATCTATCTAACTTAGGGTCAAGTCTAAAGAGAGTAGGGCTATTTAAAAGGATGCTTTCTTATGTCAGTATATGTCACAATATGGCAAGTGTACTGTGTGCAGAATCACACATTAAAGTTGGTCACGTTTCATTAAAAGGTTTCCAGATGCTCAACAACATCAGAGGAACATTTACAGTTAGTTATTCACAGATTAGCGTTTACAAGCTCCAGTTTCTTAGTGTCTTTAATAGTTTGACATACTGTCGCATTACGTTTTTTCAATATACTGAATTTAACTTTTATATCATTATTTGTCCGATTTGTACCATCGCTAATATGGAAAATGTTCACCCCGCTTATTCATGAAATGTTATCTCTGCCCTTTGCTTTTGACAAATGAGATGAGATGCATCTTGTGTTATGGATCTATTTGAATGCACACAGCAGTAAGCAGTTTCAGTATTGAACACTAGATGGAGGCAGCACAATGGAGCTCCGCTGTCTATCTATTGAACCAGTGTAGAAATCAGGGGCCTGAGTTCTACAGACATTCAGTAAAAAAAAAAAAATTAAAAAAGGGAACAATGACACACATTAAACTATTAATTAAGCACACAGCTGCAGTATGTACTGTATATATGTAAGGATGCAAACACATTTCTGGTATTTGATGATAGAATATCATCTGTGGGCAGGTGAAAACACTGCAGACTATTATTATTCAATTGGTCTTGATTTGTTTCAAGAGGTTTTTTGGATTTATATATCTGCATGTTCTTTGAAATAGAAACACATTTTCAGGGAAAACACAGTTCTTCTGCAACAAACTGAAAACTCTTTGGTTTGATTTCCCTACAGGAGCTGAACTACAAGAATATGTGATCTCAGATGAGTTGAAATGAAAACATGTATGCAAATGCAAGAAAAAAAAACTCTATTGTAGGCTACATTAAAAGTGAAAGGTATAGTGTTTCATCAAAGAAAATAACACTCTGTAACACTAATGTATTACCAGAATTATAATAACAATACAGACTTATGCATAATTCACTGTTCACATGGAAACGTTAAGAGCTTGTTTGAACTGCTGCGAGCTCTGAAGCTCCATCTGATTCCACACCACCACTGTGGACCAGACTGATTCTTGAGTGAATATTAAGTTTGTTTTCAGTTGGTTTGTGGTGTCTAGTCTCTTGCTAATAGTTCTACTGCTTAAAGGCTGCGTCTCAGATTTACTGAAGGGGACTACAGAGTTTGTTTAGCTGCAGCTACAGCAGCCCAGGCTGCCTTGAAGCACCTGTGCTGAATGCTACTGATGCTCAAATTTGTGAGGCTGAACTCATTCAGCATCTTCCATGCATACTGACCAGGGGAACCTGACCGTCAGGAGAACTCGGTTTCCCTGTGGGGAATGCCGTTACACAAATTAGGCCGATGCAGTGAAAATAAAAACAGAGAGAGAGAGAGAGAGAGAGAGAGAGAGAGAGAGAGAGAGAGAGAGAGGGAAAGTAATCAGAGCAGTCAAATGGGCTGCTCAGCTCAGTCTTGTTCTGGGTGGCTCATCTCCTTAACTAAGATTGCTTTCAAACCTGCATTGTTTAGTCCAGCTGAATCAGACTCTGGTTTCCCTTTTGTCCTTGTTTGATTAATTTGGGCAGATCTGACCACAGCAATTGTACTCTGGTGAGGACCAAAACAACCAGACTCAGACCGTTAAGAGGAAGTGGTCTCGGTCCAGCCAGAGAAAAACTCTGGAGGTGTAAGCTTGTAGTGGGAATCTGATCTGTCCTCAACCCACCCCCAAGATGTAGTCTGAAAGTTTGACCTAAATGGCTCTTGTAACCAGGTGCACTTTGCATGCTGGGATGTTAGTAGGTGAAAACAACAGCTGTTAGAAACTAGACTGAATGAATCGAGGTCCGACCCTGACTAACAACAAACTTTTTTCTTCTTGATATTTGGGTAGTGGACCTTCTTCAGAATCTTCTAACTGTGTTTATGTTCTTGCTTCCACGCTTCAGACACAACTGACCAATGAGCAGGCTTTTAGTGATGAATTCTGGTTTACTTGAACTTTCTCTGTGTGAAAAGAAAACAAACCAAGGAAAACGCGGAGCAGAGCAAATGAAGTATAGGTTTAAAAACACCCTTAGTCCCTGACTGCCTCCCAAACCAATCACTCTCGATTACATGGATCTCTGCAGCTTCACCCGCCCCTTTTCCATCTCTGTATATGTTTGTTTTAACACTGATGCAGAAACAGTGAACTGGTTGTGAACATGAACAAGGGAAAATAAAATCAACAGGGAAAATAAAATCCTGAGAAACACAAACCTCTAAGTGCTTCAAAATAACTAGTTAACACGTTTAGTGCTGTTGGTGGCATGAGCAGTAGCACGGCTTCTTTTTACTTGAAAAAGAGGAGGAGCAGAGCAGCAGAGTGGAATCAGGATTACAGTCCCCAGTGAACACACCAGTCACAGGTCTGCAGCTGAAGCAGCAAGGCAGCAAAAACAGGGTGAACTCATTTGGGTTTGGTTCACAGGATAACATTATTTAGCTTAGTTTTCTTCATTGGTATAATCATAAATAATTATTATTTTAATATCTTGTCTGTGTGATTACCTCCCATCTTAAAACTCTGTTCTGTTGATTCTATGCTGTCCGGTTTGAATTTTATACCTGCAGAGAGTAAAAAATACACTTGCCAGCAAAATGTAATGCAAAGTCTCTATTTAATGTTTGCGAGAGAGAGACAGCATGTTTGTTAAAGTAAGAAGCCCTCCTGCACAGCATCTGCACAGCATGCAAACATGAAATAACATATGGTGGTGGTAAAGAAGGAAGAACAACCCCAATGGGATCTGAAAGGTTACCCACTTTTATCTGTGTAGAGTTTGCACACAGTTACTCTGCTTTTTGGGCCCTCCTCTAGGGATCTCTGTACAATCTTGAAACATACCAGTCAGATATTTTGGAGAATCTTATTTTCCTCTGGGTATTAATATGAGTGTAAGCGACTGTCTGATCTGTGACCTCCTTATCACACCTCACATAACCCAGTTAGTGGGCAAATGTGTACTCCACTTGTAAGAAATCTGTTCTACTTCAAAATGACAGAAGAAGAGAAGGGGGCAGGATTATCTACTATTTCTATCCTGCTGCGTTGGAGTTGGTACAATTAAAAAGAAGCAGTAATGAAGACTGAAGCTTCGTTTTTGACAATGTTGATGGGATTTTAAGGTTCAAATGAACATGATTCCAGTGACTATGAAGTGAGTTACCTCTGCATCGCATGCGTGTTCATGATAAACGTTGACTATCCTGCCTTCAGCAAAAGTAGGAAGAAAGAAATGAAGGAATTGATGACCTTGTGACATGTATTATTGCCTCAAACACAATTACAGCAACTGTGCGGTTGAGCTTCAGCAGACTGTGGCAGAAAAGGTGACACTCTGACAATATGACACATCTCCCAATCCACCGTGGATAACTTGTTTGGCTGATATTGAGACACTGGGATAAGCTGAGTAGCGGGTGGCAGTTCTGGCTCTGGGATCAGCAGGGCTGGATTCAGCATCAAGGTGAAAAGGCCTTTAGTTTATGAATTTGAAACAGTGAAGCCCATCTGTAATGTAGTTTCCGTCTTTGATTTTGTCTCAGTCCCATGACCTGCATCTTTGGGTTTTCATTAAATTCAGCCTCTTTCATTTGCTAGTACAAGTTGCTTATCTGCTTGAGATGGGGAAAAAGCTATTCAGGCGCTTGTTGTTATGCAGCAGGAAATAACCAGGGGCTGGGAAATTTGATGACATTTACTTTTTCTGGCTAGTATTCGTCTAGAATCTCTCTCTCTCTCTCACACACACACACACACACACACACACACACACACACACACACACACACACACACACACACACACACACAAACACACATACATACAAAGCAATTTGTGCTGTGTTTGTCTATTTATTCAATACAGGCTATGTTTTTTTATAAAGTATTTAAACAACTATTTTGTATTGTCATTCACTCCTCCCTTTATTTTGTTTGCTGCCGTCAGCATTCCCATTGATTTCTCTTCAAATTCAGTTCTGAGGACAGTCTGTTCCAATTAAACCTGCACCATAAATGCAAGGAGAGAATCTTACAAAAACACAGTCTGAAAAACATCTGGAGTGTCTTTCAAAACATCCAGACTGGAAGTCCTTAGATGTCTGTGTTGAGCCCTCTCAGCAAAGTCTGTAACTGCTTGCATTGTACAGAAATATTGTTATTCATAACTGTGAGCAAGAATGGGCACAATGAATTGGCTAGAGAGTATAAATGCAGTAATTTAACAAAATATGACGGCCCTGAGATCTCAACGCACTGAAATGTAAGAAAACAAAAAAAGAAGAAATCATCCTCCCATATTCAGTAATTCATATGCAGCCTATAGAAATGAAGAGCAGCAAAAAAAAAAAAAAAAAAAAAAACACGAGAAAACTGAGAAACACCTTTACCAATTTTAATTAAAAATAAGAAGCTGTTAGATGAATGTTGCTCTGGGCTTATAATATTGTGGTGCATGTTCTCTGTGACCTATGTTGCTTGCTGTAGTTGGGGAAGTGCTACTGTGTTTACTAGTTTTGAGCTTACTTTAGCAGTTAGCTTTGTATATTTGCAGTCAAAGCACCCTCTTTAAATCAATCGCATGTGATGACTTGTCCGGATATCTCTACAAGAGAATTGTGTCCATGAGTTAGAGAGTTTTTTGTTTCAACTTTGTTACTTTACACATGAGGGACACTCCACATAGTTGTAGACTTGCTAATGATAGCACTAGCATCGCCTCATTAGCTTTTGTAGGAAACAGACGTGTACTTTGATGTGCAGGCCAAAAATTGCAAACTGACTGACTATTGTCACATTTATTTCTGCTGTGTGATAGGCTGTTAGACATATCCATATCGAGTAAAACATATCCAAAGTTTATCATCTTTATCAACATGAATTTGATTGCGATCCTATATCAACATTGTTTTATTGCTCAGCACTTAGGGCAGTGCATCATTTCTACCATTTCCTTGCATTCCATCCTGTTAACATTGTGAGTGATCACAAGTCTTTGGTTGATTGGTGCATTGTGCAACATGATGAGGTTTGGCAACTGAATACAAACACGCCTTCTTAAAAAGTTGTGGATGCAGTATGACTTTCAACCCAAAACCCTTTCAACACAAGTCTCAGGAAAGTCCTTTATTCCAGGCTTTCATTCCAATGTCACGTGTTCCTCACATCATGCAGAAGCTTCATGGGGATGCAAGTTTAGGGCACTATGCATATGAAAAGATGCTGGACACAGCTGTGAGACTATGCTACTGGCCAGATATGTCAAGAGACATTATCACCTTTTGTCAAACATGCCTTGCCTGTCAGATGCGTCGGTCTACAGTCCCAAGCCAACAGAGACCTTTGACACCTATCCAGCCAACATGTCCATTCCACATAGTTGCAGACAATCTTTCTGCGCTGCCCACACCAAAGTCAGGACACTGTTACATGCTAGTGGTAATGGATCTTTTCTCTCATCTCAGAGTCTCTGCTCAGATCAGGGCAGGCAGTGTGAATCTGAATTGGTTGAAACCCTCTGTGAGTTTCTGGGGGTGCATAAACTCAGGACAACAGCATACCAGACCTAGTGTGATGGAGTAGTTCTGCGCTATGAAAAACAAACTGGCAAAGCTGCTCTTTAAAAAGGGGAGTGAGCCGGATGAGAACCTTAATTAAGCTGAGTTGGTGCACAATACCACAACTCATGCTATAACTGGATTCACACCATAACTGGATTCCACTTGGTACATGGATGAGAGGCTAACCATACATTGGATATTCGGCTCAATGGTTGCCCTAGGCCAGTATGGCTAGTCTACCACAACTCTGAAAATGGTACTATGACAGACATCTGAGATTCTGTCCTTTTGAGGACGGGGGGCTATTAATGACACTGCCCACAGCAATAAATTGGCCCCACTTTGGATTGGCCCTTACAAAGGTGTTGTGTTTGTGCTCTTCCCCGAATGGGAATCAACCTGTGACCTTATCAGACCTGTCACATCGGCTAGCCCAAGAGTCCTGCTCTACAACCACCTCAAATGGTGCAGTGCTACTGCCTCATCCTCCCAACATGGGGAGGAACTATCAGTGCCAGCCCCAGCAACCACTCAATCATTAACTACAATGGTGGAATTCTTGCATCCTACTCTTCTTCCAGCCTTCTCGTCAAAGGACCACGAGTAAGCCCCATCAGCCACCAGCCTAGGTGGTAGAATTGGGTTTCCAGAACCTCCTCATCAGTCCCTAACGGACTCCATCTCCTCCCCCACAATCCCTTTTGAGCTCTCCTGACTCTGGGGACCATTGACAGCCTCAAGTGAGGCGTCTTTTATCTGTTAATATATGTCTGGTTTGCAGCTACAGCTGTTGTCCTTTGTGGATGCATTTAATTCTCTGACTTTATTTAATGTTATGGTTTTCAAAGGTTCATTCTAACTGTTCTTTAGAAATGAAGGCATTTCTTTGTGGGTGGGTGAATGTTATAAGGCAGCTAATGGGAAATAATATTGTGGGGCATGTTCTCTGTGACCTACGTTATAGTTGGGCGACTGAGTAGAGGGTTAAAAAAGAGTAGAAGAGTTTGAGGAAGTCAAATGTAAAGCTGTTGCATAGTCTGACGTGTAAAATGAGAAGAATGGTATATAAATTAAGCAGAACTTAATAAAAGCTTACCTTCAGCTCTGTATTACTGTATTCTGTACAGTATTATCAGTAACTGAAGTGATACTGTAGACAAGTATGGTGTTACACTAATAAGAAAGCAAGAGTAGAGATAAAAGAGTTTATAACAGGCTTGTTAGTGTCAGAGTTTTTTTTTAAAAAGCACCTTAGAGCTTGGCAGTTGTAAAATAGAGCAGCTTTGTAATATAATCAGGACGAGGTGGAGAGTACAGTAAAGAAATTAAAATATCCCGACATCACCCTGAATACCATTCCTTAAGATCAAATCAGAACAACTCTTTTTCTTTTCTTTTGTAATTTAGGTTTTTTTTGTTCTGTGCAACTGTGTACTGTTTCCTATTGGCTTGTGTGTTTTGTTCAGTTGCAGTGTGTTGAGTTCCCACTATTCAATACAGTACTGTATTTCTCTTAGAGACTCGCATGTCTGAAGAAGATATGTAAATACAACTTGTGAATGGAAACCTGCTGGTTCTACCGGGGGGAAGCTGTTTATAAAAGCGTATATATAGTCTCACAGCACAGCAAGTGTACTGAGTGTACTTTCCCCAGCACCCAATAAGGAAAAAATAAAAAAATTAATCATTTTTAAAAATCCCACAGATTTGACCTGAAACTTGAGGCTCTGGCATTGCTATCATGCTGTGGTTTGTCCATATTAGCCTGTACTCTGTTCATTAGTCTTTGATTTGTTCATATCCCTGTTGGCTTGAGCTCTGTTCACTTGGCTTCAATTAGATTTAGTACAACGAGGCTGCCGAGCTGCTGACTATACTTCAAAGGCTGTGGTGTTTTTGTTTTGACATACAGATAATATATGTTCTTCTAATATTAGTGTTATATGAGCCTAACTATGATGTTGGGGCTGATTTACTTCACAGCACTTTATGACCTTCATCAAATATATTAGATTACCATATTATTGTTATGAGTGGTAGTATTGTCGTTTTATTTGATTATAAGTAAAACTGTTGCTTGGCTCATAGACACACACAAGCATGACACAAGACATATTACACAAAAGAACACTTTTTTTTTCTGACTCACCTCAGGAATGCCAAGATGAATGTCATTTTTCCAGGTAGCTGCTAGCATCATTAATCAAGACATGATGCAGAATAGACGTCAATGGTGCGGCCATTACCCTCACTCGTGTTTCTGATGCCACGGACTGTAGAAGGCTTGAAGAAATCTGTCTGTTGACACCTGTGTAAAGAACAGTACATTGTGATGAGTAAATGACACTAATCTGGGACTGGTTGTAGGCTTTGCAAGGCACGTAATACATCAAACTGGGGTGATTTTCAATTTCACTAGCTGACCCCACACACGGACAGCACAAACACTTCTATTTGCCCCTTTCCTGCAATCTACTGCCTATTAACTCAAAGGTCAATAAATACAAGCCCACACTGAATGGGTTCTCACATGCTGTCAGTCACTGGCATTTTCAGTGCAGTGGTTTCATTTTACTCAATCACCTATAATACAATGATTTGCTGTGACAGATGTTACAGTATGATAGGTATATATTTGTTTATTACCTTAATTCCATCTATAACTGGGCTTACAGGGTATATTTTTGCAAGAAAGTTGCTATTTTGAATTATCCAATTTAAAGTTAGAGCAGCCTTATTGCAAAAGGTTAGATATTTTTCCAATATGACCAATTTAAGGTAAATTCATTGGCATGCTGTGTAGCCCTTAGCCTTAACAACTTAAGGAGGGCAGAGAGACACTTAAAGTTGGTAATATAGTTAATAGAGTGGGTCTAAATAATTGTGAAAAGTAAATTGGTCTTTTAAAAGGTTATCTGTACTCTGACACAGGGCCACCTTTCAGGAATATAAAACGACACCTTGTTAAGTGATTGGACAGGCTCATTTCAGCAGCTATTTTCACTGCGGCACCCGTAATTATTTAATTTTCTCCTCCTCTTGGAATCTGCCTCTAATGGATTGATTTTTTTCCCAGGGGAATTGGTTTATAAAACCCCTATGAGAGAAGAAGAGGGTGGCAGGAGGATGTCAGAAGAGAGGAGAATGAGCTACAACGGAGTAGACAGTTGGAAGAAAAGTGTCAGTGAAGACAAGAAGAGAAGACGATGGAGAGAATGTGGTGTGTAAGCTGAAATTCATGTTTGTGCCTGTGTCTCCAAGCAATCACAGCCTGTTATATTCCATAAGCTCCCTCTAACCATTTGTTCGAAACCATTTCCTCACAGTCACAAGAAAGAAAATTAGCAGCAGTGATTGAACTTCAACATCCTGAGGTCAAGTGAGTATTGGACCTGAGTTGATGTCGTTCAGGGCAACATAGATTTTCATACACGTTTGTGCAGTCATTGAAATGAATGTCCTCTGGGAGAGATAGAAAAGGGCTCAGCTGTAATGAGAATACCAAAGAAGTTGTGTCATTAGTCATAGATAAAGATACATTATATGCCAGCCTTACTTGGCCTCAAGGGCTTTACTGTATTTTTCTTTGACTGAGGTTTTCTTTTTTTTTTCTTACTGTGCCGCTGAGATTCACAATTTAATAAATTCCCTTCTCTTAGCCTCAGAAATAGAAAGAAAAGGCAATTACTGAAGGAGAAAATATGATAAGGGTAAAGAATTGAACCCCAACTGTCAAAAGAAGATGGATTAGTTTTGTTCAGCTACTGTAGGTAAGTCAAACAGCCTATATTTACTGTGTGGTTAAGGAAGATGAAACCCAAACATTCTAACGTCAAGTTCTGACTTATATGCAGAGATATGTACTCTGCAGGGAATTAGTCCACGATTGTCTGAAGCAATCAGTGAACTCAATAATCTGATGCAAATTTACACACAGTATGAAAGCAAATGCAGCTGCTTTCATAACAAAGAAAAAACAGCATAATAATAGTGCACAGCATGTTTTAACTACTGTGGACTTTCATTAGGGTTCATGAAATAATGTTTTCACAATTATCTGGGACTAATAACAAAATTGACATTTTTTTTATGAAAAAAGAGACAGATTTAATTTTTCCTCATTCATATTCATTTAATTTATGTAAGTTGGTACAAAAAGGATGGAAAGAATACATAAAGCTCACACATCAAGCTTTTTAACTATTGAGGGACAGTAATTATACTATTATATAATAATTATAGTCATTAGAAATGATTTTGTGCTGTGTTTATCCCCCAACATTGCAACTACGTTTTAGTGACTAAGTTGAAGAGAACACTGTTTGCTCGGTTACCTCAGTGACTTGTACTGTTGTGTAATGCTATAAATGAGCCATAACTACCGTCTAAATGTCCCTTTATTACTAGAATGATGGATGCAATATTTATTGTTGTTGCCCTTTAAACATAAAGGCAACTTTATTTAAAGGTTTGAAAGAGAGTAAAGTTAGCTAGTTATTTATTTATTATTCATTTTTGACGTGATCTAGTTGTGCGCCCTCTAGTGGTCGTGTGGCTGTAACTGCAAAGACAGAAAGAATCAATTACTAATTAGTGATCGAATTAATCTCTGTCAAATCAATTAATTAATTAATTAATACAGAATATAAATTTACACTTTATGGCCCGTCAAAAATGAAACAAAATGTATTTTTCAACAAAGTGTATACAGACTGATGAATGCAGGTTTTGTTGCTTTTCTACTGGTGCTCATTCATGTTAGTACAAAGCCTCAGCTTGTGCCAAACGCTGTAAACCTTACAGAGTCTTTAACAGCGAGACATTTTTAGGACATGTCCTGAATCCTCAACAAACTCTTCTATAGCCTACTGCTTTTCTTAAATACATTCTGTCTGCTGCACAGTAAAATAGATTTCTCACCAGCTATACAGACCTGGCACAACTTGTAATCATTTTCATGTACAAACACTGTATTTGCCATGTATGGACATTGAAGGCTCTTGTGTTCTTGAAGCAAGCTACAGTAGTTGTTTGAAATGAATGCTAAGTGCTAAGGCATGTCCAGTGAAAAGGTAGAAAATCATGAAGTTTATATTGTGAAAGGGAAGACCAATGCACACAACATAAGAAATCCAAGCAGAAGTGAATAGGTAATTGGAGACCAATTATCACTTCTTTGCCAGTTTGACAGTGATTCAAATAAAAAGGAGCTTTAAAAGTTGGTTCTTCAGAGCACAAATGATTAGTAAAATAACTGGAATGAAAAGCAGTTTTTCCCCACTAGAGTTGTCTCTCAGACAGGGTTGCAAGTGCTTTTAATTTGGCTCTAAACAAATCCCATTAATCATTCTTGGGAAATGAAAACCACTCCTCTTATTCATTTAAAAGATGTACTGTAGCTCCATTCCTAATGGCAAACATTAGTGTGGAACTACTTCACAGTCCAATAATAATAGTTGTCAAGATAAAAGTGTTATTATGTGTGGATGGTGTGTGCGCGTGACATCTAGAAAGCTAAATAATCTGTGGACATTGCTCACTGTCATGATACTCTCTGACATTTCTCCCCCTCAAGGCCTTTAAACCAGCATATACTTCCTTTTTCTCAAACTGTACTGTACTGTACTGTAAAATTCATCTTCTATGGGACAAAATCTCACAAACTCTTCCTCCAAATAATGATTTGCATTTGAATACTTATGTGGTTTGCTTCACTTGAGTTTCTCTGTGTGGGTTGGCTAATTGACTTATACTTATTTGAATTCTACTGCACGCAAGCCAGTGTACAGTATGATTTATTAGCTGATGCATTGTGTTAACTAGCTGCATTGTGACCTTGTTTTCTTCATATTTTAATACTGCATTCAATATATTTTCTGTTTGCCTCTCTTCTCAGGTTGTAACTCTTACTTCCAGCTATTTTCAGGTCCCTACAGTTTTTTTCTTCGTATGCGTAAGTGTGTTTGTGTTAACTGACAGTTAATTAATAGGCCATTTAGACTTGTCAAAGTAGAAAAAACATAGCTGTTACTAATAACATTGACAAGTTCTATTCATGTCCCGGTGAGTCATGACAGTGTGACAGTGAACCAGCATGTGCAATATAAGGACCCTGAAACTGAAGCAGCTACATGGAATTCAGCCATCATTCATGTTGTTATTTACACCTGTGCTTTAGTGTGACATGTCCAAGTGTCTTCCATGAAAAATGCCTACGGTTGCGCAGCTTTTTTCCTTCCTTGTACACATAAATTGGAAGCTGGTGATGACTGGCTGTGTCTATCCCTGTGGATATTATACTGTTTATTTATCTGAGCTGCTTGTTCAGTGCATCATGAAGGTCTGTTTATAGACCTTTCTCACACCAGACATCTTGACCTGTCAAACACAGGTGCAGGTTAACAGGATTAATGGCTGAATTCCATTCAGGTGCACCAGTTTGAGGGTCCTGGTAATGTGCATGCTGGCTCACTGTCACACAGACATGGTTTACGGGGACATTTAAATGGGGTAGTCATCATTAATGTTATTAATTACACCTCACTTGCTATGACAAGCCCAAATGTCTGCTGTGAGAAGGATCCATCGAAACAAATAATTGCACAATGCTTTAAAAGGGGGTATGAGCACCCAATACTTAGCGTGCTATATTTAACATTTTGAGTGAGAGAGATTTCCTGCTTCATCACTTTACGCTTCGCCTCTGTTGTTCGGTAATTACCTTTGAAAGTGTACATGCTGCAGAACTAATGTGCTTTGCTTGGTTGGCTCTATTGAAATGTCAAATTGTTTTCTTCAGAAAGAGTACACTTGCTGGTCAATGATCCTGAAAGACAATTGAGAAGAAGTGCTGAGTAAAAAGATGGCTTCGGGCTTTCTCTTTGAAAAGAGGATTCTGTTTTAAGAGAAAAAAAACTAAACTAAATATGATGCTCAAAAAGCAAATACAAAACCCTCTTTATGAAATGTAGATATTTAAATATAGATGAACACAATGTAATTTCAGGATGCACAAGTAAATAGAATATCTGCTATTATGGGATAAACAAGCAATGTGGAATTACATACCATGCAAATGCTCAATGCATCCATCATTCTTTATACACTAACAGCTCACCATGATGCTTTTGCTGAGACTCAGTTGACAATTAAGCAGGGAAGTAATTATAATGTTGGAACATTGCCATAGATTTGGAGAGCATTCACCCAGAGGGCAATTAGCCTCATATAACCCCTATATGTTGACTGGAGTCAAGAAAATAATGGGCACATATTGACAACAGGGCAGAGGCCAATATTTGATTATGAAAATGTTCATTTGTAGAAGACATTTAGATTTATTGTGGGTTCCAATTAGAGTATTGGAGTATAACAAATTAAAAAAGTTAAAACCTGTATTTCAAATATAATATAATAACAGGCTACATAAAGTAACTCCAAGTGCCTTAGTGCAGCTCTGTGGATGTTTTTTTATTGATGTGGAATTAACATAACTTGAATGAAATACAGTAACCAAAAGAAAGTGTCTGTATCAGCTCTAGAAAATAGATTCCCATTTGTATGGTCAGCCTGGATACTGCTACACAAAGCTCAACACGATAATGAGGATGTTTAAAAACCTTCTAGATAATAGATTGTTCATGACAATATAGTGCATAACTGGCTCATTAAGACAAGGACAATTTACTGTGTTAGGCAATCTTTATCTGGCTTGAAGTAACACATTGGCTCATGTCAGCAAAGTGACACAAAGTGATTATGTATATAAAAAAGACAGCAACCAGAAACACTATCAGACATTATAGTGTGAAAAAGCTCAACAGACAGACCTGATGTATGTATTAGAAAACCTGTCAAATTACAGGAGTGCAAACAAGACATTAGATTAATTTGTGAACACACTGATCCATCATAAGATTGGCTCCTGATAGATTTAGTGTCTCTGGGCTGGACAGAGGCCCTGGAATATGTCAGAGATTATACAGAACCTGTGTGTGGTGTCAAAAGAGTCCAGATACTCCAAATATACAGTTTTACAATTAGTGTAATTCACTTTTTTACAGCGTGAACTAAATTGTGAAACAAAATTTCTCACTTAAATTCCATCACCATCAAATCTCTGTGCTAACTCATGCTAACATAGTCTTGTAAAAGCGTAACTTACATTATATTTATTATTATTAAATAACTTATACACAATGACTGTAAATTAGACAGCAGTTTGCTACATTCTGCTACATCTACAGGGCTTGGGTGGGTCAAGATGGTCCACAGAGCTAGTGTGGGGTGGTGATGGCTTCGTGAACTTTAATCTACAAGTGACCAGACTGTGTAAATACAGACGATCAATGACTTGTGTGTCTGGATGAGACACCAAGGGGTGTGACAAAGCATCAGTATCTGATGGCCTAGGAATGAGAACAGGTTTCAAGCACGTGTTGCTAAAGAGATTATAGAGTGTAATGTTGATGAGAATTTGTGGCCATATGCAGAAGACACTGCCTACCCCTATCTGCAATGTCCCCTGGTTTGAGTATGGCAAGGGACCTTTGTTGCATGTCATTTGTCTCTCTCTCTCTCTCTCTCTCTCTCTCTCTCTCACATTGTTTCCTGTCAGCCTCTCTGCCATCAACTGTCCAATAAATGCAAAAAAAAGACCAAAAAACATTATTTAAAAAAATAGCACTAATGTATTGCTGTATCTGTAATTCTTATCGACATGCATGTTGTATGTAGTAATACATAAAGTTTGAAATTGCATTTTTTTGGAATTACTTAAGTTTAATTTCCTCCTGAGACACAGGTATAGGGTTTTTGTGGCATAAGTGCATTTTGGTAAAAGAGAGCTGTGTGAACAGTTTTGAAAATGTGAAGTCAGTACTATTTTATTAAGAATTTTGCTTTACAATTACCCCTATTATTAGACTAAATCACTAGATGTGTCACCACAGGTCGTCTTATTTGCTCAGATAATATCTCACCAGAAGAAAGTAGTATAATGACTCTACAGAGTGTATTCTGCACAGCAGTGAGTACAAAGAAAGGTGGACTCATTAATACTGTGCCTCTGTGGTTCCTTTGGTAACCTGCATAGTTAATACTGATATACAGTGTGCAGTTTGTTAGAATTTAACCACATGTACCGTGGATCTAGAAATCATTTTGGCCCACACTTCCATTTCCTGGCTGGAGATGAAAGAAGGTACCCAGTGCAGCTTTGAGGAGATTAATCTTGTAGTTAGTCCAATAAATGAAAATGTCAGATATCAAGTACACATGCTGCTGCACTATAATGTGCGATCATTTAATGAGTAAGGAGATCAAACCGGCGAGTAGTGCACAGCAGAGGAAGTGACACTCCCTAATTAATTATAGTTGTGCGTGAGAAAATAACTGGACAAGTTAATCATGCAAGACATCAATCAGACTTTGAAAAAACAATAAGAGAAGGTCAGATTTGATCAGGTGGCCATCCTCCATGCATAGAGACATCTACCTTAGTAGCAGTGGTAGGGAGGTGGTAGAGGAAGTGGCCTTTTAATCAGCATCAGACTCATTTGGTGTCTTTGGTCCAATTCAGTTCCAATTTGTTGGCTTTGTTTTTTTTTGGTATGTTTGTTTCATTCCTTATTCAGGAAGCCACAGGGGGGTTTCATACAGGAAACACAGAACTGCAGGTCTTTTTATGAGAAGCCCATCTTGTGAGACTGCTAAACTGATCCAAGATTTCATGAAGCCAACTTTTTGTAGTGGATTGCATCAATTAATAATGCCCCCCTCAAAAAAACAAACAGGGATGTTGAATTTTATTTGCGTCATGACTAAAGAACATTTATTCACAATGTGAATGATGTCTCCAAACAATCTTTAAATAGTATTGTATAAAGTAGTATTAGTAGTAGTAGAAATTAAGATCATTTTCTTGGAACTGATTTCCTCTATCAGTCTGTGAGTCTCCCTCAACCCTAACAGGTCAAGGCAGATGGCCACCCATCTAGAGTTTCTTCCCAGTAAAGGGGAGTTTTTCCTTGCTGCTATCACCAAGTGCTTGCTCATGTGGGAATGGTGGGTCTCTTTGAATTAAATAAACAGGTATGGTCTTGACCTGCTCTATGTGAAAAGTGCCTTGAGATTACTTTTGTTGTGATTTGGTGCTATATAAATAAAGATTGACTGATTGATTGTAGAAGTCATACGTGGTTGTCACACCTTGATGTAGTTTAAATCCTTGGATCAGTTTAATTTTGCTTTTGCAAACATACAGTATTTGCACTGCATTTGGAAGCACGTACAGTATAGGTTGGCGTACAATGTGGATATGTCACATTTAAAAAATGTGATAAATACTGCAATTAGATTTTGGCTTCTGTTCATGGTGCAGCAGTATAGGAAGTATTGGGGAGGAACTTTAAAGAAGAACACTGTGATTCACTCTGGCAGGTTGATTGTGACATTGGTTAAGACTGAGGTGAAGCACAACCTAAAAACTAGACCTTGTCTGGAGGGATATGCTTCCATGATAAGGGTCAGAGACACATATCTAAAAGGCCTTTATGAAACCCAATTTCCTGAACATAGCCTGATTTATTAAGTCTGACTTTACTGGTAGTCCTGCTTTATTGAAAAAGAGATATGAGCATCAGTCTAGAGTTGTGTGTCCTCTCAAGTCATTGTGTAACACTAAGCACAGTATCCAGGAATTGATGGCTAAAAGTCATTATGCATCTGTTCATACTATAAAACATTAGACTTTGGGGTCACTTTCTGTTTTTAGTTCAGATTCTTTTTGTACTCTTATAAATTTGCGATTTGGTAATCCGGAAAGACTAAGACTCTAATATTCAGGCATCTCACGGTGGTTATTTGATGAAGTGGTTGAATGAACAACTCAAGTGCCTGATTTGAGCACAGCCTACAATTGCTTCTAAATCAAAGTTTTTTCATTAATAATGTAGAGCTTGAAGTGAACCAGAAAGAATGTGTTTTGATTTAGCAATTAAGGGTTTTTTCCTCCTTCTTCCCCCTAGACTACAATTAACAATAATAATTAATAAATAATTACTTGAGGTTTTCAAATGAAAGTGTATCTTCAAGCTAGGAGAGAGATTAAATTTTCATTTTAAAAGAGGCAACAGCTTCATAATTTCGAGAGCCACAGTTATAACTGCAGTTCCCCAAAGTCTTCCAAATGTGCTGCCGGCAGACGTGCCCAACCTTAAGTCAGACTCCAAGGAGCTGTACTGTTTCAAGGATGTTATCCAAAGTGGCACAGACAGCACCCAAAGGGGCAAAAAAAGGATTTACTGTCATTTTGAGCAGCTGAAAGCCAGCCTTCAAGCAAAAAACCCTCTAAGTCTAAAAGTTGCCAAAGGATGAAGCTGGCCTCCATCAGCCCCCACATTCTGCTCTGTGGCAGAGGAGGCCTGTGATGGCTGAACCGTTGATCTTAAAGGAGCTACCACAGAATAACAGCAGAGAATTGGATTGATGCTCCTTCAAAAGATGAATGGAAAACCCAAAGGCCCGTTGTAACGATAAGGTCCTCCAAGCTCCATTATTGCTGCTTAATATGCGGACCGAAAAACTGCAGTTTAGATTGGGGTAATGTGGCACATGGCAATAGCCAGGGACAGCAGACACAGAAGTCATTGCAGTCAATGGGGTCCTTAAGGGGATGGCCAAATGGGACCGTGGCCCCCATGCTAAAATAACTGCATCCTGCCATCCCATTCCCCAACTCCCCTAGGCTTGCATGAGAAAAAGTTCCCTTTTACAAAGTAAAATGATTGGCTGTACATCAGAAAGTGGACAGAAGCCATGTGTTTGCACCACAGACTCCCATTTAAATGAGCACATTTTCATTGAGTGTTCAAATGTCATACCAACTGTCTCTT
Organism: Scomber japonicus; assembly: GCF_027409825.1. Taxonomy (NCBI): domain Eukaryota; kingdom Metazoa; phylum Chordata; class Actinopteri; order Scombriformes; family Scombridae; genus Scomber; species Scomber japonicus. The sequence continues at coordinate 26,809,565 of NC_070590.1, read as the reverse complement.
ATACAATTATATTACTAATTAAAAGTCTTTCCTGAACTATGTATTCATACCAAAACAGATGTAGTTGTATGAATACACTCCATGACCCAAATAATTACTGTCAAAATGGGTTAATAATCCAATTACTCCAATGTGCAGAACAATTATTCGAGACCACTAGTTCCAACCAGGACATGTTAGCAGTGCATCACTTTGCTGTAGGATGGATGCATGCCTGAACCCCAAAAAAAGTTAGGCTACTTACAGACTTTAGTGTTATTAGCTTGACCAGCTTGCTGTTGATAACATCACTTTTCTACATATTGAACAGGTGGTTTTATACTTTGGCTTTTTACTCGCCAAAATTGTGTTACACTTACAGTAACAAGCATCATCAACTTCTTTTACTTCATCCAAGCAGATGCCACATCACAACACAAGTTTACAATCACTTTTATTCAATAAATACAATGTAGCCTAACGTATGTGTAGCCTATTATTTTAATTTCCAAGATGTTTATATCTGATGCAGTTAATGAGCTTTATAGCATCATTAACTGTGTATCATTGTGCTGGGGAGATGGGTACCACTTTGCACACACAAAATCTAAATCTTGTTGGATTTCTTGTTTGGTTATGATCTCCAGAAGATAATAAATCTTAAGTTTTTTGATTTATAAGTTTATAAATCAAGAGTCTGGGCCTAATTTACGCTATGTACACAAAATGGACAAGACTGCTTACACAAATCTTCTCAAAATCCAATAGATGTATTGATATGACATTTGCTGAGCATTGCCCTATCAGTTATTTTGATCTAATGGTCTTTCCTTCAGCACCATCCTCAGGACAAATGTTAGACTTATAGACAAGATGTTGTTTTAATTTGTGTAGTCAAACCAATGCTACAAACTTTACACCAAACAGACGAGAAAAGAAAGGCAGGAGTAAAAAATAAGGCTGTAAGAAGAACAAAATAGGCAATATGTTGCTTGCTCCTTTTATGTTGTGTATATGTGTATGTAATGAACACTGTTGCCCCTATGAGCCACTATAGAGAGGTGTTGGGCCTCTACTCCTCTGCAGTTAGATCAAATCTTTAGATCTGTACTTTAATGTTTTATGATATACAGCTTAGACCTGTGGGGATTTAATTTTTCACTATCTAGTTCTTAACATCTGAAATACAATACTATAGAATAATATAGAATACAAACCACAAGTAATTTGGAATAATATAATATAAAATCCTACACACAAAACAGTGAAACAGAACATTGTTATCTGATTAGAATGAATCTCTATCTCAGTTAAGTCCAATAACCCTCAAATAGGAATCTCATTGGCTTGTTAATGACGTCTTGGCTAATCTAATGAATATCATATAATCTCCTACATTAATACGTCAGTCGTCCAAGTTGCCTAACCTAAACCTCAGATGTGCTATAACCTTTTTTATGGTATTGTATCAGGATTTTCAGTGGCCTCGTCTGGCCTCGACTAAACATTTTGTGAAGGCGCCGCTGATTGCAGTCAGCAAGCAACCTAACAGCATGTTATCACAAAAGGTCTAGGTACATAATTAGTACAAGTGTGGAGGCTTGAACAAGGCTTAACAAGCTAATGTTATATAAAGGAATGAAGGGGGGGAAAAGCACAGACTTAACACTTTGGAAAACTAACCTGACACGTTTTTAGACCAATCAGTCCAGATAAATGTACAGAGACAGTTAAAGTCCCTCATTTAAAATTTAAAAGAAATATATAAACGGTGTTTAAACTGTTAATAAATTATGATATATCACTATAATATAGTTGTTAGTGGATGTAAGTGTTTATTAATGTCTTCGGTTTGAATTTGGTTACTTTAGGGATTGATAAGGAACATCAAACTATGTCAGTGTCCAGAGCTCATTGTGCAAACTGACTCACAGTTATGCATTGTTTGCTGATAAAGCTGAGTCAGCTTCCACTGCACAGCAGAGGAGCAGGGTTCTGTTTGTTTGATCGTGTAAATGTGGATGTGGTGTGTTTTTGCTGCAGTGTGCAACCTTAAGGAACAAAGGACTGTCATTTTGTTGAGATGGTATTAGTAAAATTGCAATAACATCAATTTTATTGGATAAAAACTAATGCTACAGTAAGTCAAAACAAGAAAATTATCAAGATTTACACATCTGATATTACATTTGGCATTTATCACAGTGGTGTGGAGATAATAATTAGCTGTTAATGTTTGCTTTTTTCTCTCACAGTGTACTGAGGTAAATAATAAAGTGCTTATATAATAAGATAATGAGAAGTTGTAGTCTGAATCACACCTGCTGTTTTACTTGGACTATTTCTTGTGCACATTCTGTGCAGAAGCAAAGCATTTCTGTGGTAATTGAATTCAGAGTGAAAAATTTAGAAGGACAATATTATCAAGATTAAATCTCTTAAATAGCGATCCATCAACCATGTCAAAATAGCAGAAACTAAAGAACAAGCACGTATAATTAAGGGCATTGATCACATTTATGGTTTATTTCTTGGAGGAAGAAATGGAAAATGTTGCTTGGAGAGTTAATTAATGGAAAACACAAGCCCACACAAAAGGTCATATTTCTCTGTGTCGTTAATAATGTAGGAGGAGAGTGTACGATTTTCTATATGTTTCTGTTTTCCTATACTCCATAATGAAGAAAGTGAAACACTGGAGAAGGAGATTGTTGAAGTCTCCTGTTATATTCTAAACATTTAGGTTGCAGAAGCACTGAAGGTTACTTTTTTAAATAATGCTGCTCAGTGGTTACTAGTGCAACAACTGATGCGGCTACAAAGGTTTCTGTAAGATTCCATTTGTGTCCTGCATGATACTAACAGTGCATCCTATTTTCAGTGAACACAGCTGACAGATGTCTGAAAAGTATTAGTGTTCGCCATTCGCACAAAAACAGCTTTTGATTGACTTTCACAAAGCAATTTATTGATTTTACACAGATGTGTTTTTCTCCTCTGCTCATCACCATTTGGTTGTCATGGATTTATTGTGAGATTTATTGGAGGCTGCAGCTCCTCGGAATACAAAACGTGTGTTAGACACAATAATCGTAGGTTTGTCCTTTTACTTGTCCTGTAGTGTAACAAGATAACACACGGGGGGGGAGACATCCTGAAATGCCCTCCTGTGATGCCGGCTTCTATTTAAAGAAGAGAGAGGGCGATGAGGAGTAATGGCAGCTGTCACATGCTCTGAATCAAGGTGCACGCCAAAAATCACAAAACGTATGGAAGAAATACAGTTTTAATAAACTCCCCTTCCCATATAATCAGATGTGCTTTATTAAATACCGCCTGGGACCCATTAAAGTTATTTACGATTGGGAGACGACATTAAAACTGAATTGAGTTTGGGCGCAGAGGCCCTGGAGAGTGAGCTCTGCCTCTGCACCGCCTGCACGTATACTGTACTTACCCTGATGAGCAGGCTAACAGACTTTGATGACAGTGGGCCAATGGAGATGGCTGTCTGAGAGCAGATCCATTAGTTGACATTTAGTTCAGCCCAACAACAACCCGCATTAGAGGAGAGGTTTCAAAATTGAATGCTCGCTCGAAAATTGGGCTCCCTTTTGTTATCCTATCTAGTGATTGTTATCATGGAGGCGAGGCAGATAGGGAGCACGGCACGTCCAGGGAATGGAACTTGTAGCTAATGTATTTAATTTGCTCCTAATGCACCTACAGTAATGACTGGTGCACTTATGCATTCACTGGCACCGAGCATATTTAACAAACCTTTTCCATGACCACAGTAAAATTGCTTTTTTTTCCCTCCCCCTTTTGAGGAGGAAAAAAAGGTTGATTCAAGCCAACCTGCTGTTCTGTCTATAAATATGAATTGTCTAACATTTTCATATAAATGTCATATAACCTTCTGTTGGTAGGTAGATGTAATTCAAGCTATAGCCAGTTCATGAAAGCTTTGACATTTGCAAGAGCTTTCATTGTATTTGGAGAGTAAAAAACACTCTGACGCGCAGGAGGCTTTGTCAGTTTTATGTTTATGATTTGTTTGGAATAAATAAAATAACTTGGGATTCTTATGCTGTCGCTGTATGAGAAATGAAAAGATTGATATCTACCAAAAAAAAAATCTAGCGTCATAAGTAGAAAGTTGCAGCCGTGAAAAAAGGAACCAAAATATAAGATAAGATAACAGATTTCCATCTTTCGTGAATGTATGACAGTGATCAACATGACTTGAAGCGGTTTTCTATGTCACACTGTGCTCATATCTCTGTAAACACTTATAATCAATGGATCCATTACAAGAAATATTTGGCCGTGCACAAACAAGCAATTACAGAGTTGCAATTTTGCACTTCGGCTGCAAAAAAAAAAGTGCAGTGAAATTGTGCTGCAACAGACGAGGAGCTCCTCGGTGAGACTAGTTGACTACATTTGAGGAGAGGTTATGAAGCCTTTCTGAAATTGCATTCTTAGTGCATGAGAAAGAACACAGCGGCAAATAATTAGAAACTGAAATCCCCGAAACTTTCTGAGCCAAAATCCTTTAAGCCTAAAATAACCCATCATTAAAAAACATAACAGATCAAGCTTGTGTCAGATATAGCAGAGCCCAGAGTTGTGTTAACAGTCAGAGCTTGGCCACTGACTTTCCTATTTGCACAAAACAATGAAATACAGTACTTGATGTGTAAAGGGGATTGTGTTTCAGCTTAAAAGTTGTGTGAGCTATTTGCTGAATAGAGGCTTCTCACTTCTGAGTCATATGTGGAGCTTTTTATTTCCATGAAAGCTCTGAAATGAGTTGCTGCTGTCTAGAGAGGACAATGGCAGTACAGTAAAGCCACTTCCATAAATGCCATACAATCTGGACTTTTGTCCTAATATTAGAGTGATCCTTAAAGAATAGTAACACAAGTGCTTCACAGAAATGTTAAGCCTGCATAATACACATGATGTCTGAAAGAAAGGTATGCAGGCAAGGTATAGAGTCAAACTCACCCGCTTAAAAGCTTTAAATCTGGAGTTTCACAGTTGCTCCTTTGCTCTTAGTTCATCATAATTCTAACTGTAGGCTTGGTTTCATTTGGTGGTTATGTGCATCTCGGATCAGTAAGACCCTTTTTACACATTCAAGCATTACATTGTTTCATTAGCATTCACAACTCAACCCTTACAAACTGTGCCTTAAAGGCTCTATATCAAAAGAGAACTTTTAAAAGGAAGGCAGCAGTAATCTCATTCTGGCTGATTTCATCTCCTTATTTCTTGGATGTATGCTTAGTGACAGACTTTGTCTTTCCTTTTGTTTAACATTATCTGAGAATGCCATTAAAGAAACGGCTGGGGCCACTTCACAGAGCACAGCTCGAGAACCATTTGCCTCCCAGTGGATTGTAGTCACTTAGCTCACCATTTATCACTTCAGAAATTAGCTTGGCCTCCTGTCATTACATTGAACTCCTGAAAGGTAATCAATCTGTGGGCGATGCCCAAGGAGAGGGAGAGCTGAGTGATTGATGCTGGAATGAAACAAGACATTACACAAGGTGGACTTGTGGGGGGGTGCAAATAAACACGGGAGCCAAAAGAAGGTGTTCTGTGGGAGGGCGCAAACGAAGCAAGAGCCAGACTCACAGCTTTCTTAAAAGGATGCAGTCATTGTTCTTCTCATCTCACGTCTGGGTAGAAGAACAAAGAGAATACAGTACATACAGTGATTGGCTGTCTTGTTATGCAGCACAGAAGGCAGGATGAGACTTGGAGAGATAAAGCCATTGTGTGATTTGGAAGTGAATCTACCCAAACGGATATGCACACATCCAATCATCTCCAAAACTGGTCCAGAGATTCCTCTTTGAAGTTGGCAGGTGGAACAACAGCTACAGCGGCACAGTGTTGCCTTTCAATGTCGTCGCCTTTCAATGCCGTCGCCACATGGTAGAAATGATAAGTGTTGTTTGAAGGTGGGCAGACTTGATAAGAATTTCAGAAAAAATGAAGTCTAATGAGGAAAAACAAGTTTGGATTTTGAATAAAATAAAATGTTCCCGGAGTGTGTGTTTATTGGTCTGGTCTAGCTATATTTCACTTCCATTGTAGGTCAAGAGCAGTCAACCTCCACACTGCCTGCCCTGGAGATCTACAGTACCAGTCAAAAGTTTGGACACACTTTTCCATTCACTTGAAAGAGAAAGTGTGTCCAAACTTTTGATTGATTACCACCAGCAATCTGCCTTTCCCTCCACAACCCTTGCTACCCCCAGCTGCTGGATAGAATGACCCTAGAATTAAAAAGAAAAACAACACATACTGCTCAATGAATGGATGCTTCCTGACTGCTTATTTTAGCAATGTTTTCAACTTTTCTGTTTTTGTGTCAGCTGTAACTACGAAGGACATTTCTTTGATGGATATCTCTCTTTGACGGATAGACAATGAAATAACATTTAGTCAAAGTGGCCATGAGCCCAGTTTGAAACAGATAATCAAATGTTTTTTTGTGGTTGAGTCTTTCTGAATAGCCACACACACCAATCATATAAGGTAAATTATAAAATGCTCTACCGCAGTGAGATCTCTCCTTTAAAAGGCACTTGGGAGAGCAGATGAGATAAGTTTTTCCTGCAGTCTTTATATTCTGATGAGTGAGTGTAACGCGGGTGAAGGGATGACCTTTGATGATGCCAGGAGGAGCAGCGGACAGTGAGTCATTACACCCCTGAATGACAAGTGATGCTCAGCGTCTGCACAGGTGGATTGAGCCCAAGGTGAAAGAAAACTGTGGTGGAATAGATGAGAAAGACTGTGTGTTAATTACGGCAAGGCTTTTTCTTAAGAGCAACAGTAACAAGATTGTCTCCATTTAGGATTGAATTTCTTCAGCCACCATATTGGATCTCATGAGTCATGCATCCGGTTTGATGCAATCACTGCGCCTGCACAGTAAACCGAGAGCAGCACCCTGTTTGATGGAAAAAGTGCTTAAATAGTGAGCACCTCCCCCCTACACTCCTTCCTCCTGCCTGTGCACTGGAGCCTGACTGATTAATTGAAATGTCTATTGGAGTAAAAAGCTGCTGTAGCCCAAGATCATAGGCTGATTTAGCAACAGCTATAAAATCCAGCCTGGCCCATAAAAATAGACTTTTGTGTTCCCCGTGCCTTCACATTGCTGTTTTTCCTCCCCTCATAGTTACTAGTTTCTGGCAATCTTTATGTTTTTATGTTGTTGGTTTTTTTTGGTCCTTCAAACAGAAGAAAACCTGAACAGGGAATTTTAAGGTGGCAACAGGGTCAAAATGAAAGAGGAAAAAACATGCTCTCATACAGGCTACCAATCAAAGGAAAATAAATTGTTCTCAGCCTTCTGAGCCTGCAGCCATTCTCAAAACCCAAAGGTGAAGACAAGAGAAAGGGTGCGGCGGATAGGTTATAATTACATCTTATCATCTGCTTGTAAAGCAAAGGATATCAATCAGTTTGCATTGTGTTCGGGCAGGATGCTTTGAAACAGCTCTTTTTTGTGACCTGCCATGTTTCAGCAGTGATTCATTGAGTAGGTTGTATATCATCTTAGTGTTTCTGACCCAAGGCATATATCAGACTACCGATTTCGAAGGCCTCAATAACCCCTCACACGCTCGAGCCGTGGCCCCATCAAGGTATATCATCTGGTATTCATGACAGGAAACCTGCGGATATAAATAGCCCGGCTCATATCACGCATGAGCTCCACGCACAGGTGTGAGCGTAATTCACATGAGGACAAATAATGACAATTGGTGATGAAAGTGACATGAAAATAGAGCAGATTTTGAGCCCTGCTTCTCCAGTGTGTCAAGGGAAATTCAGTATGTGGCACAACAGTACAAGGCTATCAACAGACTGAGCAGTAAAGAGACTCCTCGGCTCAGCACAAAAATGTTACAATGTTACAATTTCATGCTTTTCACTTTTGATGCAGCTATCAAAAGTGAAGTACATATGAGAGTTAATACAACACAAGCAGGAGAGAACAACAACAGTAAATGCCATGAAGCTAAATTGACGTCTGACAGGCAGTGCATTGAGTGCGTAGAAGTGCGTTTTTATTTTTTGTTTTATGTGTCCGTCAGGTGCAAAGTGAGCAGGGTTTCTGAGACAGGCACTCTACAGATCAAATTGAGTTTGGTAACTTTCTACACTGGGGAACTACAGACCAGAAGCGTCTGGCTTGCCATTTAAGGCCTTGTGTTGTGGTGGTGGTACCAGGCGCCTTTCATTGGCAGAGCATAGTGAGCAGGAGTCAGTATAGAAGTGAATGAGGGAGTTCAGTTATTTGAGGTTTAGGGTTAGGGTTAGGAGGGATATGAATAGTGGGGTGACGTGCTGTTTTGGGCATCATCTGAAGATGTTTTAAGAGACCAGTGATGAGTTGCAGTATCAATGCGATATTGATCAATGATATTACAAGAGCCTGTATCAGGAGTTGTGCTGCATGCTCAGTAGGGCTGGGCATCTGTACTCAATACCTTTAAGGTATGGACTGAAATAAATCGATACTGAGTAGAATTGAAAGGTCTCCTCTCTCAAATGATACCTGCAAATCAATCTTTTTTGAATCCAGAGCTAGAAAATATGACTATTTATATGGCACAGCATCTACAACCATACTGTGGTGCTTAGCAGTTCAGCAGCTACACTACACACCTGTTACACAAAATTGAATGAAGTACACTATTGGTATCAGTATCACTTTAAGGGTATGTGGATTGGTACAGGTATCGTATTTTTTTAAGCGATACCCAGCCCTAATGCTCAGACAGGTAGGGTCTGATCTTTCTGATGCTGTATAGGGCAAAATCACAGTGAGTGTTGTTAATTTATTTTTAAAAACAGCTGTGGACAAATATCTGCTCTTGCACTTATCTTGGTGGACACTTTCAGTTTCAAAGTTCTGTGAAATGAAGCTCTTTCCTCTTTCACTGCTTGCTGAATTGGGATCTGCTTTGAAGATTTTCCATCTTCAAGGCTGAGGCTGCACCTACTAAATATCGCTCTGAAACATTTTCAACCTTGAGCACTACTGCAGTTTTTTTTTTTTTAATTCAACCATGAGCCCATTAGAGTGAGGTAATAGCATGTTGGAGGTGGAGAAGGTTGAGTCAGATTACATTTAACTAACTATGATCACAGTCTAGTTTCTGTGTGTGTTGTCTAATTAGCTGACACTGATCATGTATATCAGGAGCTGTGCTTCCTCATTAGCTCAGTAATGACATTACTCACCTCAATTTCCCTCAAACTGCGCTACAATTTATCTTTTTCTATTAGAATAAAATTAACAGATTTACAGCAGCACAAAAGAGCTTTATCGATGGACGCTTGATGAACTTTTGCTTTCTCAATCTGAACCTCAGCTTCATCCAGCATGCTGAAACTGTGGTAAATCTCTCTCTGTAATAAATATTGTGACAACATGCTACTCATACAAACAGCTTATTATAGTAATTATTACATTATATCATTCAGGAGTTAGAGAATGATACTTCCTGCAGAACATTACTAATTTTTTCCATCAGAAGTCTCATTACGCTCTCTGCAAGAGGGATTGCAATTAATCACAGTGTATTTCTGGTAAATAAACATGTCAGTTGGAAGAGATATAGTCCAAAAATAACATGAATCACTGATTCTGCTCATTTTCTCACACTTGCAAATTCTTGATGTGCAAAAAGTACCAATGCTGTGTCTCACATCGCGTACCCCTATACTTGCACTTAATATTCTGAGTGCAGAAGTGTATTCACACTGAGAAGTATGAAGAAATGCAGTACACTATGAGTACCTGGATGGTGCACTCAACAGTCAAAAAGTTGATTGTGGAACTATGGCTACTTGTTGCCCTTAACGGTCTTGACTATGTAGCAGAAGGATGACAATAAACAGAACTGAATTAAATTGTACTGAACTGAGTTGCTAACACTAGCATGCTAACTAGCTAATGGTCATTTCCAGTAATTGCGCAACAACTGTTTGATTTGAAACACACATACAACGTAATTCGCACATTACACAAGTAAGTACATAGTGTACACTCTGTGATCCGGTTGCTTTCTAGTACTGACACTATTTTCAACAATGAAATCACAGGAGAAATATCAGCGGGCATAGATATGGAGCCACAACAGGTGACTCTATATTGCTATATAGTCAATGTTTGTCACACACATCCTCAATGCCAGAATAAAAGGTCATATTTTACGTACCTAAAGTATTACTCTACTTGACTCAGAGTGTCTTTCAGCAGAGAAGGAAAAAAGAGACTCCTGCATAATGTCACAGTGTGAATGTTTTAGAATAAGAAGCTCTATTGAGACAAATCGCCCATGAAGAAAACAATTTAAGAGAGATCTATATTGATACACACAATGCAAGCTCTCATGGCTGCAGCTACAATAAATCAAAAATAAATATGCATGTTGTGGGTGGAAGTAAGTAAATCTGACTGAAAGTCTGATTGAAAATATTACCAGTGCACTTTATTTAATTAAAGGAGTTTTAAAGCAGAAGATTTAAATGATTTTCGGTTTGAAATGTAACCGTTTTTTTGGGTTGCTAAAATCATTTCAACACCAGTGAGATCCCAAAAGACACGCCTACTCTCAGCAGAGTAATCTGGCATTTTCCTCTTTATATCTTATGTCTCCTACTAAAAAAAAAATTAGTGTGAACAAAACTCACATGACTAATCTGGTGTGATTGATTGCTATTTCTCTCCATTTCCTCTCAAGAAGGAGGGAAAATAAGATAAAACCTCGATTTAGAGCTATGATGTTGATCAAGCCTGGGCAAAAACACAGCATTAGATTAGGGAGAGAAAAATCACCATAATGAATTGCTGATAAATAGTTTAAGTGGTCTTTGAGGTACAATGTTTTTTAAATGCACTTTTTATAACTAGTCTGAAGTCCATCATAAAGAAGAGCTGGTGGCAGGTGAAAATGCTTTCTGTTTACAGTGTAATGGATATGTTTTAGTTAATATAGCATAGACAGATCACGTATAGCAATCTGCCCAGAGAGGAGTAAAAAGTTAATAAGCACTGATATAATTACATAATTACAATACTAATATGCTGATAGTATAGAAGGTAAGCTGGTTTAGCATTTACCGTGTTCACCATCTAACATTCGATAATTGGCACTAAACAGAAAGAAGGCCTACAGCTGAGGCAGATGGGGATGTTATTCGTTTTGAATTTAGCCATAAACCAAAGTCAGGGGATCATAAAAGTTATTGCAAGTCATCCTGAGGGGGGCATGAGCCCGTGTACCAAATTTCATGATGTTCCAATTGTCGAGGCATTTCATCTCTCAACTGTGGTGCTAGAGGAACAGTCCGTGTCTTCACATGTGAACTATGATTATCTGTGAGAAATTTTGTGACTGTCTATTTAGTAGATGTTGAGATAGTGAAAACTTTAGTCTGCTGGTGGTGTAAGAGGTCATTGGATCACCTAAGTCAATAGTATTCACCCTCTGGGCACCATGGGAATCTACCAAATTTCATGGCAAGCCAGGTTGCAGTTGAAGAAGATACATGTTAGATAAACATCTGTGCAGCACTGAATGGCAATTGAGATGTTTGCATCTGGACCAAAGTGGAAAACTAATTGACTGAACCAACTCCTGTTAACTTCAGTTCCTACAATATAATGATGCTCTAACCAGCACAGGCTTTGATTTCAGTGACCATAGCATCAGTAACTCGAATTTACTTCAAATAACATGAAAGATTTACAAGCCAAACACTGAAACAAAGCCAATGTGTGAGCAGTTTACAGAAGACAAACTTCCATAAATCCAGCTCTGACAGGTTTTATCAGAACTCAAGACAGAAAAATCAAACCCTTAATTTACTAGTTCACAAACACAAACACACACACACACACACACACACACACACACACACAAATGCATTTACACAACTCAGAACTGCAGAGAGTGTGAAGCAGCTAAACACAGGGCTGCTTTATCTGTCCTTTTCACTTGCACAGAGCTCCCAGAGTCTCCCAGGTTTGACTGAACACAGCGTGAACGTCTGTGCAATGCACGAAGATGAAAAGGTTAGAGAAGACATAGCAGCTGAAGTGATACAGACGGTGGAGAGCCGCGTTCACGCAGTGGGAGCCCTGAAGATGAATAAAGAGCAGCCTCTTCATGTATAAGTCATGCAGAATGACACATAAACACTGGAGGCTATCGGCGCAGCTCTGGAGAGCATGAGAGACGGGCTGAGGAGGATAGCGAGACGAGGATGAAAGAGCAAAGGCCTTACAGAGGGAGATGTAACCTCGTGCTTCAAAACACGTCCTTCAGCATTCATCCCAAGAGGTCAAGGCGTGACATGGGAAGCCAAACAGGTCCTTCTGTCATCACTCCAGAAGGAAGGCAATGTAAACACTGTCTGTGGGAAGAACTGTGCCTTATAAGACTTTTACTAAAGAAATATTCTGTTGTTCCAGTGGTATATTCAGATCAGTTAGTAGTTTTGTTTGTATGTAACAATGAAAAAATTACTACAAGTGCCACTGTTGTTTGTCTTGGCATCATCATTTCAAATATACTGTGAAATCAGTAACCATTCTTCAAGAATTACTTCTCCAATGTGAAATATTTCGCTTAGGGGATAAGAAAGTTAATCAAACTCAAAATCAAAAATGCTGCTGCTCACCAAAGCGAATGTACTGACTGCTTATTTTTGCCCTTGGCGTATGAGATTGATTAAAGCAAGATAACAAAATTGTATTTGGTTTGGCGTCTCTGAAGACTAGAATCAAGATTCCTATATTGAAAGGGGCAATAATTCAACATCTGAAGCAAAGGTATGAGACACAATAACTTCTCACCAAAACCTGAACTTATTGAATTCTTTGAGTTAATAATTCCAGAAACAATCTCAACAATTTAAGAGACAGCTTAGGCTTTGCACTGTTGTTCCTTCCAATTGAGTTACAAAGAATGTCAAATTGATATATTTTTTCATGCCTGTGTGCAATATGAAAATACAGCCTGACACAGCTCATGCAGTTACTGAACATCTAAAACACACTTTATTACTTGCATCACAGTGGTACCTTGAGCTAAGGTATAATGTTCATCATCTTAGAATAATAACCATAGACCTGTCATACTTTTTCTGGACGATATATTGTCTCTGAAATAATTTGCGATAAAGGATATTATTGTCATTTGAAGATCATTTTATGCCACTAATATAATAGTGTAATTACTACGCTTCTGTAAAAACACAGATTTTTTATGGTTGAGGTCAGAGTTATTTCCCTTTAATTCTTCTACAGTCTCCACTCAGGACGTACACAGTGAGGAATGGAGGACACTACTTGTTTAGCCAATGTGACATAAATAGCCTCTTAGCTGCTAATGTGAATTATGGCAATACTGAGGTCAAAAAATGATTAAGGTCTTGTCCATGTATCATATGATAAGTCCATATATAGACATGATGATGTCAATAATTAGGTTATTGTACGATAAGTTGATAATGTAATTATTGTGACAGGCCTAAATAACATTTCCACTACAGTGGTGGATGACAGGAATGAGTTTGGTATTAGTAAATGAACAAACAATTGGACAAATTTGAAGATTTTAAATTTGATTTTAACCTGAAGATTGCACTAGAGTAAAAGTCAAAAGGTCACAAAAGTCAATGCAGGGAACATAAATAACTGTACAAAATGTCATAGAAATTAATTCAATAGATCTCTCTCTCTAACACGTTAACATCCAAAAAGGGCACACCGTTGTGAAGAAAGAGGTGTAAAGCAGCCTTTCCCACCTGTTAAAAAGACAGATGTGCTTTCGGCCAATCAGCAATGATCCTTGTCATAGCAGGTTCCGTTAGTTAATGTTGCTGTGTTTTCCTTTTTGTCGTTGTGTTTTTGTTAATGTCGTTGTGTTTTCCTTTTTGCTGTTGTTTTCCTTTTTGCCGTTGTGTTATTTCCTTTTTGCAGTTGTGTTATTTCCTTTTTGCCGTTGTGTTATTTCCTTTTTGCCGTTGTGTTATTTCCTTTTTTGCCGTTGTGTTATTTCCTTTTTGCCGTTGTGTTATTTCCTATTTGCCGTTGTGTTATTTCCTTTTTGCCGTTGTGTTATTTCCTTTTTTGCCGTTGTGTTATTTCCTTTTTGCCGTTGTGTTATTTCCTTTTTGCCGTTGTGTTTTCTTTTTGTTGTTGTCGTTTGCCCTTCAGGGCCACCGTAAGAACCTGAGTCTTCTATCGACACTAGAATTGAAAAATGACAAAACAGACTGTTTCATAACTGTCTGATATCCTGAGAGATAAGTGCATAATATGATTATTGTGACAGGCCTGAATTTATTGCGGCTGCCTCTCTTTAATGACATGTTTAACGTGAACAGTAGTATTCTGATACTTGTGAGCAACAGAGAAGAAAAATGGGTCACCACTGAGAAGGAAATGTTTTTCCAGCACACGCACACGGACAGATGAATGAGCCACAGGGGTGTCCTGAGGTTGTTGTATTATGCCTCTGCAGTTTTTGATGACTAGTTCATACTTGGTGGACAAACCAACTGGATTCCCCCTCAGGAGCCTGCAAGCTAATTACATTCACACAAATTAGCCAAGCTACAGCAATGCCTTACCATGAAAGTGAAGGTGTGTTTGCACTGTAAAATGGATGTCAACATTGCAACAATAAATACAATCATGACAATGAATTCTGAGTAGGCTTTGTCTGCAGAGTTTTCATTCATCTTATAGAGCAACAACCATGACCCCTCTTCATAAAGTTGTACCTTTAAAAAGCTAATTAGAAACTCCTTAAATAGGCACTTAGAAAAAGTAGTCAGAAGAACAGATGGATCAGTATGAATTAAACTTACAATCACCATTTCAAACGGCTAAGTGGTTCAAATTATTCCAACCATATAATAAATGAAATGAGATTACATTGAGATCTCCAGGAGAGACAGATGTGCTTTATGCTTAATGCAACATTCACTGTACAGCAAACAAGGTTTAGAGGTTCATGACATCTTGACAGAAAATATTAACCTTTAGCATTAATAAAGACTGAGAACCACATTTCGGGTGATGTTTAAGGTTTAATGTGCCTATGCAGAGTGTACTTATGGAAACTGAGCAGAACTGATGCGAATCCTCACACAGATGCACATGAAGCCCTTAAGAGAGTTATTACAAGGATCATATCTTTTGCTGTCGCCTCTCCGTCTGATTTGCAAAGGAGATGGGGGTTTCCATTCGTGCCGTGATTGCTTGTGGATGATTGAGAGAGGCAAGGCATGTAGAGACATGCTGATTGTGTTTGCCATCTCTAAAGCTTTAACTGCACGGCTCTCCCAATACCTTAATCCAGTTTATCCCTCCGAGGCAGAAACAGCAAGCTCGCTCATAGTCAATCTCTTGATTGTTCAGTGACCTTGAGCAAGCAAATAATAAGAGTGCTCAGTTAGCATAGGCCGTCGTTTGGCAGACCCATGTCAAAGAGATGGACACCTGAGGAAAAAAAATGACTCTCTCATTAAAACTAAAACCTGCAGATTAAATCAGAGAAGAGGCAGGATGGAGCAGGAGCCTGGGCTGCAGTGTCTTCAGGAGGCAAGATGGATATAGGAAGATGAAAAAACAGCAGGAAATGAATATTTAACATACATTTTTTAATTTTTGTAGAGTCCTTTGCAAGTGAGCACATTTTTACGTAAAACTCTGTTGGTTTATCTGACTGTGTTGGTCACTTCAGGTGTACTGATTGTGACTTTTCCACATATACTAATTAATAGTGTTGGGCTGTATTTTAATACGCAGCAGTAAAAGGGATTACAGTTTAAAATCCAACAATTACATCCCAGGTAAAATTCCATTACATTGACAATTTGGGGGTCGACTTGTTTGCAGCGTCACTAATTTGATTGAGGGTTGATATCAGTTTGGTCTCTGTGTATTTGGACAAATTGGTCCATTCTGATATTAGCTTATAGGAGGCCATGGACAGTTACTTGAACCAGTCTGTGTAAACCGAGCTCGAGGCTCATCAATGGGTCATCATTTTTCCCACTATTTCTTTTAGTCCCAGTAGTTTCAGGCTGCAACGCTCTTGGTTACAAAAATTAATTAATTTTAGTACTCCAAGTATCTTAATCATCTCTGTGAACTGTGTGCCCCAACCACTGCCACAACTGACACTATTGGCCATGTTGGTGAGTGGTGATGAGTTCACATTCTGTTGTTCTCAGAACACATTTCCTTGCCCTTTTCACCTCATACAGTCTCTTTGTTTCACCTTTCTGCCTCACCTTCAACTCTACTGTGGGCCCTTGGGGAGGCTCGCCTCACAGTTTGAAAACTTCTACAACCTTTAGCGCCACCATGAGGCTGACATTTGCAGTTTTCAATGAAATGACTATTATCCATTAAATTTAGTCTGAATGTACCCTTCAGGATATAACCCTCAGGATGATTAGTAATCCATTCATCATCTAGTGCCATCATCATGTTAATATTTCCCTTGGTCCAGACTTTGGTTTCTAACTGAATATCAGCAAACTACTCACTAATTAGCTAACATTAGCATGCTAATAGGCAAAACTAAGACTGTGAACATGGTAAGCCATTAGTGTGAGCAGTGTTACTACAGTATGTTAGCAAATCAAGTATTTTTTAGTAGACATGCTGCACTGACACACCTTTAATCTGAATTGAAACAAAGAGCTACTCTGTAGAATGAATACATAAAGAAACTGCTTGATTTACGGTGAGTGGAATGGACAGATCTACTTGTCCTGTGTTCAATGAGACAGTAAACATGTCATTCATTCATTATAGGTCCTCCATTCAGTTTCCACAGCAAAGCCAGGGAGTGGTGGAAGTATTAGGAAGAGCTAGTAAATGTGTCCTATATGAGCAGAATGCTTGTTCTGTTGTTAAATAATGGTGAGAAAATCAAAAAGCATTCCTTCTTCAGTGAGTCATTCTAAGTCAAAGGGAAGGAGAGTGCTTGGCAGAATTAATAACACAGTGAACAATGGAAAGATGGAAGAGCCATCTGCATTAAAAAAAACTTGCCAAAGCTGGTTTAGACACATTCTGCCCACAAACAAGAATACCAAAGCATGTTATATCGGAAGAAATGAGCTGCTGGCATGGCAAATGGGTGGGAGTATGAAATGTTTCTGAAAAGTGTTTCATCTTCTTTTTTTTTACGCTTTATTCAAGTGGAAGTTTTTTTGTTTTGTTTGTGTTTTTTTATAGTGAGAAAATGTGTTTTGAGAGTACTGATTTGACGTATACCTTACATACCTGAATGCTAATGGTTAAAAGCAGCTAGAGTCAAAAAAGCAAGTGTTTTTTGTCATGAATTTTAACTTTTGAAAGAACGCAATGTCATATAAAGTCTATTTAATGCCCTGAAATCTGTTCTTGGATGTATTTGACTTTGACTCACAGAGCTTATTTGCTAGCTGAAGTACTGCTAAAGGATAATTATTCTCCAATTAGTCTGAGGCTTTAAAAGCATGCCCCTCCGCTATTCATTCTCTCTTGTCATTTCAAGCTTCACCGCCCTTCCATCTCCCTACTGCGGCCAGTGTGAAGCCCCTGTAGGGAAGATAGGGGCGGGGGTTGGCGGGATTCCTTCCTGTCCAGCCACAACCCCAAAGACACCAGCCCTAGCCAAACATTCAATCATTAAGCACCAGTTTCTGTAGACAGTCTGTGTGCCACAACTGAAATGTGGGAGCCATGACAGAATTTTGACATATGTGTGGGCTGTTACAGAAAGTGCTGAGCTTCTACAAATCAGTGTGACACCACCGCCAAATGGAAAAGCCAATCATCTTAAAGGAATGATTAGAACATTTTGGGAAATAAGCTTGTTTTTTCTTATTTGTTGAGAGTTAGAAGATCAACAGCACTATGGTATTGATCTTCTAATCCAACTCTCAGTAAGAACGTGAACAGGGGTATACCCTAAAATGTTAAACTTCCTAATGACATTATTATTCAGTGCATTTCCTAATCAATACAAATCACTAATTGAAACATAAATGACAACATTATGCTTGAGGTTTGGTTAGGTTTGGGGAAAGGGCACGGTATGTATAATAAGTATTTAGTTAAATACCCTCTCCACTCAGAAATGTGTTGTTCTTGTTCCTACTTGTACTGTACTGTACCTTCACTGTACAGATGTATGTGCTGCTGTCACATTCATCTGCTCAAAGTGGAAAGTTTCTCTGTACTCATTGAAAATCTAATTTTAGCAGTGGGCGTATGGATGTGATTTGTGACAGCAGAGCTAGTTTTGAAGCCGATCCTGGTGCAATTTTCAATTTACACCAGTCTGATGGCGAAAATTGAAGCCTTCATTGCACAGACACCGAGAATGGATTTTACAGTGAAGTAGGAGACATGTATTTTGCATCCAGTAGTTGAATTTCCGTAATGAAATACATTTGCATATTCATAGATTGTGGAATTTTTAATGAGTAAGGGGGAGTAGTTGTAATTTTAAGGATTTTAACGAGGCAATTATGCTTCCATATGAGACAAACTTACTGTTCCATGCAGAGTACTCCCATATGTCTTAATATATGTCTGGAAGGGGCTCTTTCGGGTGAGTGAACGATTGTGGTCATGGTTAAAAGAATACAGTATTGATTGGCAGAGGAGGCCGCTGTTTATTTAGAAGATTTTGTTGGTCATATATTAATTTTGAGGGCTTTGCTGAAACAACTGATGCGGTCATTTTTCTTCTCTGAAATCATCAGCAGAGGAACATTAGATGACCAGACTGCCTAAACTCAAATTAACATTGGATTTCTGAGTGTCTGTAAAGTAATTAGAGTGGTCACTGTGTGCTTTAAATAAGAGAACAGATTCATCTCAATGTCACATAAAAAAATAAAAGAATAATGGAAGGTAGTGATTTCAAACACATTATACTCCATATGTGTTTTATGGGTGAATGAGCTGATGGAGAATCTTGTTTTGCTTGACAGGGTGCAGCAGTGTGTAGCCACTAGTGCCCTAGATGCATACCTAATGTGCACACCCAATTCTAGACTATTTGCCTAAAAATACCTTTCTAGTTTGACAGATATGAGTCAGTGACATTAAAGTCAATCATCAAAGAGACATGCGTCAACTTGTGAACCAGCCTCAAATGAGAATTGCTCATAAGATTAATTATTTAAACACTGGGGATCATGTGACATGGTAAATTATGTGTTAAAAGGTTTTATTCATGGTTCTTTGTGGCTCAAAAATCTATTGTTTTTGACTTTGGAAGAGATGCTATATGTATCAATTATGCGTTACCTCATCTTGCTTCTGGCTGTGGTCTGATTCAGCGTAACATTTCTCTTGTTGAGTGTGTTGAATATATTGGCAGGTCAATAATTGATTCAATATACAGCAGGACGCCAGGCAGCTAAAACAGCTACCTGCTGCTGTTTTGTATTGCAGGTTCTACCAACTGAGTTCATTCTGCTTCCTGAATCCTTTGAAAAGGTAAAACAGCTAATTGGGATCAGTGGATTACACACTAAGAAAGCTTGGTGTGGTCATTGTGATTAAGAAGTGAAACAACATGGGCCATTAGAGAGGGAGAGAGAGAGAGAGAAAGACTGGTTTTGAATTTGCACTGGGTTTCTATTTGCATGCCTCAAGGTAATTATCACAATCACCTCTCACACAGTGGAAATAGCCTTAATGGTGCCCAGGAGAAACAACAAAGCTGTGTTACAGTATCATTTGCATTGGTGTTTGGCGAGGTAACCTTTACGTTCCTTTGAAGGATCTCATGTTTTTCCATTGATGTTTGAAGTAACAGTCTTGGTTCTTTTGCTTGTTTCAAGTCGCCCATAAATCTGTCATGGAAATAAATCTATATGCTACAATTTATTGAAGGGCTGTTTGAAAGGTCTGGCTGCTGTGGAAAGCAGATATATTACGTTTAAAGCTTGAGCTCAGTCCACGCATTGATATTCATGCATGCTGACTGTTCATGTATAGAGAATTGCATCGGCAAAGAAATGTAGAGGTAAAAAAAAAAAAAAAAAAGGGTGTCACGCACGAATAGTTTTGAGTGAGATCAGATGCAAGCACACGAGAAAGAGTTTCTGCTGGATAGAGATTTCAGCTCAGTCTTGGAGATGG
The DNA here is from genome assembly GCF_027409825.1 of Scomber japonicus. NCBI lineage: Eukaryota > Metazoa > Chordata > Actinopteri > Scombriformes > Scombridae > Scomber > Scomber japonicus. The sequence goes on along the minus strand of NC_070590.1, from coordinate 26,789,368 downwards.
GGAGTGACTATGTAGTCCTGTCAGGGTTGGGGAGGTCATTGCACCACTGGGAACACATGGAGAAAAGGGTTGAAGTTTTGAATTCAATATGAGGAGCTGGAGAGCCGGTGAGTAAGGGATGAAATGAGAGAATTTAATGTGGATGAAAATGAGACAGGCTGCAGCCTTCTGGATGAGTTGTGGAGGTTGGAGAAAGGTCTTTTGGGAGCCTAGTCGGGAGGAGAGAGTTGTAGTAGTACAGACAAGCGATGACTAGAATTTGGACAAGATGAGAGGAGTTAGAAGACGAGGAGGAGGGCTGACAGCATCACATGCCAACATACAGGTTGTGTTAGGTTCATGCCAAGATTCTTGCTGGTCTGCAATGACAGTGAGGTGTGAAAGCTTCTGCAGAAGGTAGAATTTGATGGAAGGGAAAATATAACTGTTGAGATTGATGTGGTTGGCAGGCATCCAACTGCAGATATCAGCTGGTCAAGCAGAGGTGCAAGCTTCAATATGTGTGTCAATAGGAGAAAAGAAGAGTTTAGTGTTGTCAGTGTAAACAATGCTAGAAAAACTTATGGAATGTGAAATGTGAAGGCAGAGATTCTTCGGTAGGTTAACATTCCAAGTTCATAGTGGTTAAAGCAAAGAAATGCATCTGTAGAGGTCATCTCTGCAAGCCAGACGCCTCCCACAATGGACAGATTGCTGATTTTTTTTAAACATTTTTTCCTGATCTCAATGAGGTGGAGGTCTGGCTGTGGAACATTGCATTAAGGATTACACAAGTAGGATGCCTCAAAACCTGATAAATGTGGGAATAAGTGGGACTTATATTAGGTTTTGGACATAAAATTTGAAAAGTAATGTTGTTTTGACCTAAAACATAGAATGACCTTGACTCAACCTGAGGGGGAGTTGATAGTGCAAAGGGTGCAAATGGGTAGCAAAGGGTGAAGAGAAGCTACGTGATGATACGATACGATACAGTACAATACGATACGATTCAATACAGTATGATATGATTCAATACAGTACGGTATTATATGATACAATATGATACGATTCAATACAGTACGATATGATATGATACAGCAGGATATGACACATATAATACAGTATGACACGATATGATACAATGTGATATGAGATTAGACAATTTCTTACGATACTACTTCATTATCAGCTGACACTGACATTAATTTTGGGGCCTTAGGCAGGTCAGTTTAAGAGGAAGCTGCTAACACTAATGGTGGATAGGGATTTCTAGGCCTCAAATTACAAGATAATAGAAAGAGAATATCACTGTCAAAAGAGGACAGTGAAATTGAGTCAGTGCTGATAGAGTTAAACATCGATGTAAAAGGAGGGAATTCAACTTCTTTGTGGAGATATTAAGGGTATATGAAATAGAGGACAATAGTAGCAGGGTATGCTCTATGCTCACTCTTAATCCTGTATTTTTTTTTATTTTTTTTTAAAGTATATTTTTTCGGGCTTTTTTGCCTTTAATGGACAGGACAGTGGAGACAGACAGGAAACAGGAGGCAGAGAGAGGGGGAATGACACGCAGGATAAGATCGAACGACTCGGGATTCGAACCGGGATCGCCTGCAGCGAGGACTGTAGCCTCAGCACATGGGGCGGGTGCTCAACCCGCTGAGCTATGCTCAACCCCAATCCTGTATTTTTAAAACAAAATTAAACCTTTTCAAAAAATCCCTGCTTCCCCAACAAGTCTATGTCTGAAGTTTAGGAAATTGAACCAGACTCTGTGATCATTAGCCAACTTCTTTAAAGTCTGCGTTACTGTTCTTGAACAAAGAAACGGGAGGAATGACTGTATAGAGACGAGCAAAAATACAGGGTGGAGGAGAGACTGGAGCGTTGTGCTGCAGAGCGACAGCAGCAAGTGTTTCTGTCTTGTCTGAGGTGATCAGTGTCTGCGAGGCAGCACAGAAAGGCAGAGACAGGGGGAAGAGATGAGCTCTGGTGTCTGGACTTCTGACTGACAGCTCCGGCTCCCTGTCTCTACAATGGTCTGAGTGCAAGCTGACCTAAAGGGTTGAACAAGGTTAAATTGACTGTATTGTTGGGGACAGATGGCCCCGTCCTCTGAAAAAACAAGCCGGGGGTGAGAGAGAGGAGAGAGAGAGAGAGAGAGAGAGAGAGAGAGAGAGAGGGTGGTATGTGAGGAGAGATGATACTGTGAGGGGAAAAGTAATAAAAACAAATAAGCAGACTGTCATGGATTTACTTTGTCCTTCCTCGGTGGACTCCTGCGGATAAGCGCCCATGTTTCAGTGCAGCTGTTGGCACGAAGAGGGCGAGTTACACAAAGCTGAATCTCTACAGTATGAACCACAGGAGGAAAACCCGAGGCCAAGCAATATTAATGCTGATTGGAATAATAACAAGATTGTTGAGCTCAGTGGGGGTCGGGAAACAAACCTCCAGCAAGGCGCCTCATGTCATCTGAGGGGTAAAGGCCAGGTAACAGTTTCCTCCCATGAAATGACATATTAAGCCCGCACAGCATGTGATGGTTAGATGCCAATGTTTAAAATATGCAAAAGAAAACAGTAGATTGATTTGACCACAATACATTAACCTAATCACTTCTCCAGTACTTGCTTTTCTCTGTAATGCAGTTTTCTTTTGTCAGCTCAGGCAGACATTTCTCACTCATTAAATGTGTTTAACCAGACATAACCGATTTCTGATTAAAAATACAAACTGGTAGGAGGGAGGCTCATCTCTAAACTGCTCGCCTCCCGATGTTATACATATTTTACCATCAGATATATCTGGAGAAACGCGGTTAACAGATTTTCTGCTCGTTTTGGTGGATTGTTGTTTGTTATTTTGAGTTTGCTTGGTGATTTATTTCTATTAAGAATTCAAGAACAGTAACAGACATTACACAGTAAATACTTAACGTTTCTTTACCGGCTGCAATAAATAAAAAAAATAATACTAATATTTATAGAAAAAGAAAATAGAGTTAAAGAAAGTTAAAAAGATGACTCTAAAGGCACAATGTAGTATAGGACATTAACAGCAGTTCTGAAAGTATGTATAGTACAGTTGTAATAGTAGGATCATCGCAAACCACTTGTATGCATCTAGTGGAGAACCACTTATCTCATAATATGTAAGAGCACTTACAGAGGCATATGATATCCTCAGGTAACAATAAGATGGAAGAAAGATTTGTAAGGCCAAGGTAAAGAATCCCAATTTTAAAAAACGAGGTTGAAAAAAAAGTAGTACATGCTAACTGTATATGTTGAAATGTGGGTCATTTCTCCTTCAGCTTCTTCTATCTAGACGTTTAGAAAATTCTTCAAAACTTGATTAAGAGGGTGGAGAAAAAAAAAGAAGCCTGAAGTCGTTTCAAAGCACTCCCAGATTTCTTCAGATGTTTTATGAAACATAACTTTTCAACATCTGGAGACTCCAGAGCAGATTAACATTTTAAGACCCCGGACTAAATTAAAAGGACTGGAGATGCAGATATATTTTTGGACCTCTGAAGGCTTGAACACATCAGCACTTGTACCCGGGATTTACACGGTCTTGTGAAGGCCTTGAGGGTCAATCAACCATGACAAAGCGCTTTGCCATGAGCTAATTAGTCGTGTTCATGGTGAGAGAGGCGCTGTCTATGGTGCTGAAGCGCAAGAGAGGCGCCCAGATATTTAGTAGCTATTACTTCACCTAAACTAACATGCAACAAGGTAAAAACTACCAATTAGCACAAGAAAAATTGGAAAATGAGACAAATGACTTGACTTATGGATCTTTAAACTATTAGGATCTTTAATCATGACGAGCAATAAACGTCTTTCGATTCTTCTTTTCTTTCATTTTGCCTGCGCTCACTCTTTTGTCTTACCAAACCCGCACAAAACCAAGTGTCCTTCAAATAGTGCCCCCCCCCCGACTCAGTGCGGTATCAGTGAACTGTCTCTTTAGTGATTTATCGTGGAGATCGTGGTCCAATACAAGGTGCGCGGCGAAGAAAAGACAAGCTGGATATGACGCTCGGTGTCGGAAGATGGGCTACAGTATATGTGTGTAGCTATATATACAGTGGAGCTGTTTATTATACGACCCCCCTCTGTGCAGAGCGAGCTGTGGACTGCTGGACACGATTCACCAGTTTGCACAGTAGAGGAGCTGTGACGCGTTTAAATCACCAATGCAAATGAGACTGCTACCCCTCCTCCTCCTCCCCATCACCTCCTCTCTCACCAACACACACACACACACACACACACACACACTGCCTGTGCTTTATATCGCCGTGCCAGCCTTTCAGAGCGACGGAGAGCAGCACTACAGAGAGAGAGAGAGAGAGAGAGAGAGAGAGAGAGAGAGAGCGCGCTTATATAACACAAGCTCTGGGAAATGCTGGAGAGCTGAGGGGACCTTCAGTGGACAATAAGCGAGGGGAAAACAGCGATCGTACCGGCCGTAAACTGATAAGTGATCGCGGGATACAGAGATGCAGTGCGTAATACTCCACTGCTGAAGGTAAGCCCGCATGTTCTTATTTAAATATCCTATACTGTAAATGGTGGAGAGACACAGTGAGAGAGGGGGTTTTATAAGATGGAAGACCTCGGATTCTTAAATAGGTGATGCGTGTTTACTCTCGCTGTTTATTCGTTTCTCCTCCAGCTCATCCGATCCACGCTCAATCAAACCAGACGTGGGTTTTTTAAATAAAGAATTTGTTGCATGATACTGAGTTATTTTAAACGTAGAAATGTTGCTGTTGAAACACAACTTGAGCACTCTGACTTGATCATTGTGCAAACTGTTGCTTCTATCCTCGGGAGCACCGCACCCCTACTTTTTTTTTTTTTTTTTTGGAGGGAGGGGGGATGTAGGCTACAGTATATGTGTGTGTGTGTGTGTGAGAGAGAGAGAGTGCATAAGACAGTCCACAAGAGGCCTGAGATGAAAAGTGGAGCTGAAGGGCATGACGGTGTGTGACGGCCACTGAGACGATGAGGCATTAATGGATATCATCAGATAGATGAGAAGGAGGGGAGACTGTGTTTGTTGCACTCACAGCCGGGAATCTCTATAGGCTGCACGTCCAAAAAATCAGCTGTGCCCATAAAAAAGGTGACAAGCCAAGTGACCATCGTGACAGAAAACAGGCAAAAAACACACAAGAGCAGAGCGTGTCAGGACTGCACTTCACCGCTCCTCTCTGTAAAGTATCAGTGAATACTATTGTGTGTTTGACGTAATAATTACTCAGACATCTTCAGCAGCTGACATCTCACCCCTGCATGTTTTTTGGACTCATCATCACTTATTCATCTCTCCACAGATGAGGCCAGATATGGTCCGCATGCCACTATGATAATCCCCATTTCATAAGCACTCCTAATGCGCTCTCCAGACAGTTTTTTCAAAAAATATTATCACATGATGTCATTTCACTCTGATAACTGAGACTTAGATTGTGAAGCTTGCCGGTGTTAAGACAAATATGATCTAACAGAGAATCCGGGTTAAAAGCAGGATTAGTAAATGGTTGGATTAATATCCTAATTTTCCTCCAAAAAGCTGATTTTGTTTGTGGTAGGGTATCACAATCCCCAACAAGATAAATAAATAATAATAAATAAAACAGGAATTTCAGAAGACAACTTCAGGCAGTGGTTCTGAATTGAAAACAAATGGCAGGAATGACAGCAACAAAGCAGCAGAACACCACGGAATGTGTTGCAAGATGCTGCAAGACAGAAATACAAGCCCATATGTCAACATGGGCTGTGCATCTAATCCGCCAGGGACATATTTCCCCTTTGATTGTGCCCACATACAGAGAAATACACTTGTGCTTTAAAAGGCTTATGGCTTTTTTTTCTGTGCCTCAGATTTCCCCTTAAGGATCATCCTGGAGTCAGTGACCACAGCCTTGGATATTATATCCCTCTCTGTTCCTACACATCCATTGTTCCACTGCTGCTATTGGACTCTGTGGCAATGAAGATGCAACACCAAATATCTACGCCGTTGCCAGATGTTGCAGGTCTTTCCAATATTTTGATGTTGTAAGTAGGTTAACAGGATCGGTTCTCTCATTCCTAATCCATAAAATGGCCTTCAACTGAGGTGAGAGACAGGAACCGCTGTGGGAATGGTGGCCCCCTTCTACAGACTGCACTGCTTCCTGAAGCGGGCTCAGATGCTGCTGCTCTGCCTGGGCATAGCCTATCTGATGGCAGGCAGCATCCTGCTCCTGCAGCGCTCCAGCATCCGAGTATCCCAGCCGAACCTCGCGGGCCTGCCACCCCTGCTGTCCCTCGCGGCACCTCCCACCGTCCTCAGGGCCATAGGCTTGGGTGTGAGGGCACGCTCCAGATGGGCCACTGTTCAGTCTGTGTCCGGAGGGGGAGCCAAGGCAGGGCGACACTCGCCCGCTTCACGGAGCCTGGGGGTCCAACACTTGCATCACCGCTGGTTTCACAATCTACTGCCAGAGAGTCCAGAGCAGAGAGTTTCTCTCCACAGGAGCAGCAGACTCAAAGGTAACTAACTACACAGAGCTGGCAGCTGTTAATATGAATGCTTTCAGTTAATAAAATGTGATAGTTTATAAAATTGGATTAGTTTTTTTATGTAGTCAAAGTCTCTTCTCCAAAAGATCACTACTGATTTAGATTTGGTCTCGCTTAATACTGTGCGACTCACAATGGACAGTAAAAACAGATCAAAATCCAACCACCAGAGATGATATGCTTTATTTATTATTTAGTCAAAAACAGACACCTACATTACCCATAATATATCTTAACTGCTGAAAGTTCAGAGATGCATGTGTGCAGTAGATACTATTGTAGCCTGGAGGTGCTCGCCTCCAGCAGAGATACGAAGTGGTCTACAGAGGTCTAACTCCACACCCCCACATTGTTTTCATTTTACTCACTTGCAGTCTTCAGCCCCAACCTACGCTGACTCAAGTGACATCACTTGAGGCAGTTTATCAGCTTTCACTCAGCTACCTCTGGAGCCACAAAAAAGGCTTTTATACTACTATATTCACACATGCAGTATACTCCTCAAACCCTGAATAACACACTGATCACCTTTAAAAACTGACTTGCAGCTTCATAAGAATCTCTATTACCAACTGTAGCCAGCAGGCAAAAGAAGCCAGGGAACCAGTGTTAACGTTAACGTGACCATTAGCCATTGCTTGCCCTAATTACATCAAGTAGTGTGCAAGTGAGGTGCTAACAAAATGAAAGTGATAGCTAAGCCAAGCGGATACTATTTTTAGTTAGCTGAGCAGCAATGTTTGAATACAAAAATGAATAGCAGTCTTTACTACAAACTACTACTGTCTTATTTTTCCAACACTCATGCACCACCAGTATGTCTGACTGGTGGTTGTGTGGCCTCATGACAACAGCTAATGTGGTTTAGCCAATCATTAACTGCCCTTGTATATCTGCAGCCAAGGTTGTGTGCCTCTGTTGCCTTTAAAGCTCTCTGAACCATAACACTAGATTGCTGTTATCTGAAATAGAGCAGTGGAAAGGAAGGATGTGTGAGATTGAAATATCCCATTGAAGACTTGTTGACTGAGACAGTGGTTTTCCTGGTGAATAATATATGAAGGAACAAAATATACAAGTTTATTTTCTATTTTGTAATTTGCTCTTTTTTCTTTTTTGAGCTCAGATGGCCCGGAGCCGAGGTAATGCACGCTCTGCACAGGCTCAACAACAGGCTTCATTGTACATTCATGAACAGATAATCATGACCTTAAAACATTTAGAAGAGCTTCATTATACATTTATATGACATTTTACGTGTGGATGCTTCTGATCTTGTAGAGATGACGGATAGTGCTCACTGATCCTCTAGAAACCAGAGAAAAAGGCACAAACCCAAGTAGCTTCTGGAGAATAAATAAGCAATCAAGAAGATAAAAAAACAATATAATTCCTTTACATGTGCTCTTGTCTGATGCCTTCAATACTACACAACAATTTGAAGATATCCTTGATTAATCTATTGTTTAACGACGCCTGTCAGAGCTTTTTGCCGTTTAGTTTAAATGATGGAACACAATGGAATTATCTCCAGTGGAACATTTGTTCTTCTGGCTCCTTCATGAAAAGCGTTCTGCAAGAGCTCTTAATCCTTTTTTAAACAGACACTACATAACTGCTCAGTCACTAACAAGTGCGATACACATGAAAGATGTTGGATGCAGGAGTGAGATCGGTTGTACTAACTGCCATCTGGCAAAGGTTCTTTTTTTTTTTTTTTAAGTATTAGCCAGGACACAGAATTAAATTACCCGGGTCTATTGTGCCACATGTCCCAGAGGAGTAACCAGTTGGAGGGTTTCAGGGAAAAAGCTTCGTAATATCTTCCATAAATTTCCATACTGTAGTACACCTATAAAGAGTATGTGCATTTATCAGATTCAGTTAGAAACAATTGTGAAGAGAAATCAATTGTAAGCTGTTTTGAAAATCAATTATTTTTTTAATCTTTTAAAGCAATACTGTGACACTTTGGGAAATACGCTTATTTGCTTTTGTTGCTAGTTAATTGAGAAGATTGACAACACAAAACTAACATAAGGCTGCTTAACTTAGCTTAGCATAAAGACTGGAGGCAGGGGGAACAGCTGTATGGCTGCTGCTAGGTGGATTTTATCACTGTCAGACAGAGCCAGGCTAGCTTGTTTCCCCTGTTTCAAATCTTAATGCTAAGCTAAGTATCTCCTAGCTGTGACTTCATGTGAGCATATAGGCATGACAGGAATCAATCTTCTCATCTAACTCTCATCTAGAAAGTGAATATGTGCATTTACCAAAAAACACCTTGATCAGTAATGAAAGTAGTGCAGTGTCAAATATCGTCCCTGAAGTCTTTCTGAAACAAAAGACCCACTTCAATGAAGGCGGAGAAATGAAGATGCTAGTAAAGTGTTTGTAGTCTCTGTAAGTCAAGTACAAATGATAAGATGCTAAAACAAGACTATAATAAGCTGTTCAACTACGTTTTGCAGTCATTTTAAACAGCTCTTATCTATCCAACACTATCTTGTTACCCATAGCTCACAGCTGATGTCATGCATCTGTTAGACTCTACTGTGGAAAGTATTGGAAAAGAAAAGAAAAGTATGAAAAACATAGAACATCCTATAATCTACGAGACTGAAGGCCTGCAGTTCAAATCAAATATTTGATCTATCATGTCTTCAGGTCTTGTTTGCCATTCAATTTTTTATTTTTGTCCTTATTTGATCTTTATTCATCTGACACACTGCACACAGCAGTAATAACATTACACGGCTGGGTGGAAAAGTTTGCACATGCGTTTCCACTCTCGGATATTCATAGATTCAGGAGACCTATACCTATTCAAACATTTTATAATAAAAGTGTGAGATGCATACTACTTTTGTGTCTGCTGCCAGAAAAATCTTGTGCCTCGCAGGGATGAGTCACAAATTCCTTGATATGTAAAGTACATATCAGAAGTATTACATGGGCAGAGATGTGCAGAGGGATCAGAAGTGAGAAATATTACAGGGGTTGCACAGCAGGAGCTGAACTCTTTCAATATTTAATTTTTTCATCAAGTTTGTGTTGATTCTGCAAAGTTTTACAGATGTGCAGGTTGATCCGGTTGTAAATTGATGGATTTATGAAACTCATGCAGTCATGTATGTATTTAGGATTTTTCAGTATTAAGACACCTTGTTGAGTTGATCCTCTCTGACTCTGGCTAGGGTCAGCACACCACATGTTGAAGCCCCTGCGCTGTGGTTTCCATGAATCCTCACATCTGTGATAGTAAGGATATAATAGACAGCCAGCTGAGAGAACACCTCGGCCCAGCGTAAAAGACACACACACACTACACGTGCTACCTCTGTTAGTGGCACATATCCTCATGCTTGGTCATCCTATCATTAGCCTTCTCCGTCCAATCCTTCAGGGAAGAATCAGCTCCAGGACAGCCATCTGTCTTCGTGTTTAAGAAAGCGGCACAGTGTCAGATCTGACCACAGTAGCTTCTATGATGTCTGGGAATTTGGGCTGCTTCTCTCCATTAACCCCCCAACTGCAGCTGCCGGGGGGCCTCTTTTGCTTTGATTAAAGCAATGACAAGGTAGGGGGGGCTCACCTTAGGTGACGCCTCCCGAGATGGTCCTTTCCTCAGACTTTGCCTGTGCCCGTCTTTCTTATTGCTTTCAAGCGGCAGCAGCTGCTGGTGTTCTCCAGCGTTAGTCTCTTGAGGCAAAGACGGCTGGTGACTCAGCCTCGCCCAAGCACAACAGCCTGGATGGGCTTCAGAGGACATCGCGGACTGATTGAATCAAATTTGATATGGTGATGCTGGGCCTGCCAGAGATTTCACGCTCCGTGGCTTGCTTCCATCTTGTCTGTACACCTTACTGCTACTTCTCTTCAATCCTAAGAGCATGTATCTTCTCCAACACTCTTTAAATCATTTCATATCATTACGCTGGTAGTAAACAGAAAAAAGGGGAGCTGGATCCTCAATGTCCTTGAAACCTTTAAAACGTGTGAATACAGATTTACTCAAGGGATTCTGAAATAAACCCAAACGCCATTAATGAGGAATTATCTGCATGTGACAGATAGACTGTAACCTGTTCACAACTGGATGGTCATGAGGGAGTAAAAAAAACATGCATATAACCTAAAAATAATACGGCCTCAGACCCAAGGGGCGAGATGTAAATGAAGCATGCACACAAAAGAAATGCATAAGCTCGACTCCGCACTGAGACTGGTATTTATAAAAAAGACTTTTATGTGTTAGCCGAGCATGAGTTTGATGTAGCAATGAAGCAAAGACAAGGATAACATCAAAGGCTGAATTTGGGTGACATTTTTTATGGTGAGCCTTAATCTTGTCAGCACATCATAATAGTCTGTGGTAGCCTATTATTTGTTCTAGTCTTCTTTCTGCGGGACTGATTGTTATTCTAGAGCCAGTACATAGTTTTCACAGTACTACAGGAATAAGTGGAATATATACTGGATGATAAATGAAGTCTGGTCTTGTTATAAATTAGTTGGATATTATGACTCACGATACAGTGAGTAACTGATGATGACGCAAAGACTGCATTGGCACTCTTACAGGACGTTGCCAGTGCCAGACAAAAGACAAGTCTGGTTTGTGTCCAAATCGAGTTTAAGAGGAGCGTGTCAACATCCATTTATGGCTAATTGTGAAAATGCGATTTTTGGAATTTTGGGGTTTAACACTGACCGAGGCAGCCAATGTCATTTTGAATTTTTTTTTAACTTTGAGAAACAATGATTAAACCTGATGACCTGAGCAACCATCTTCATATTTGATGTGACTTTTGTTATTAGGGCTTCAAATGTTTGATTATTTTCATTTATCTGTCAATTAAATTTTTTTATTGATCAGTAGTGTAGTCACTAAAATGTCAGCAAATTCCCATTACTATTTCCCAGACAACTTCAAATTGTATGTTTTATCCAACTAACAATCTAAAATCCAAAGATATTCTATTTATAATCATGTGAAACAAAAGAAAAGCGTGAGTTTCACATTTGAAATGCAGGAAACTCAATGTTTAGGTTGTTTTAACTTAAAATTACTTAATGAGTAATTTATTGTCAGTTCAGTTGTTTATAGACACACTATTTGATCAACTGGCAAATTATTTCAGGAAAAAATGAGTGTTTTTGCTGAGTGAGGGAATTTTTCAATCTCTCCGTTTTTTTCACACTTTTTTTCTTTTTTTTGACACATGCAGGAACCTACATGGGCTGCTTCCTGCACAACGCCAGCGATCGAGCCCTCGGAGGAACCATGCTTTATGACCTGCGCAAAATGACCAGCTCTCTGTGTCAAGACACCTGCTCGGAAAGGTAATGTGTTCGCGGCGGGCTCCTGTGAAGGGGCCACAGAAGGCCCGCTGTTTGAGTAAACGCTTTGGATCTCAGTCTCCTCCATGAATGCCTCCTGTGTTTTCGGGGGCCTGAGCCGAGAGCCAGGTGGCTGGATGACAGTAAATGATGAGGGGGGTGAGATGGAGCGAGAGAGAGAGAGCGAGAGAGAGAGAGGGAAGGAGGGAGGGGAAGGTGGTGGAGAGTAAGGAGCAGGACAGGCTGGATCTGTTGCAGAAGGAAGAAGGGAGGTGTGTATGTGTGAGAAAAAGCTTAATGAGCTGACAGCAGTAGGTGAATAACGTGATGGTGAGGTACGTACGTTCCTGTGGCCGTGGTGTGAAAATCGTCAGGTTTGGTCAGGGTGTGCAGCACTGCAGCATTGAAAACGTGGAGAGATTTTTATTTTTTTTCAAAGCCAACTCAAGGAATGACCTGTTTGAATTATTCCTTTTAATATCTTGAAGGAAGCAGTGTAGCCCTGATGAAACAGAGCAGCAGAGGACAGATGGATGCCGTCAGACTGAGAGTTGATGCTCACATCTGAAGCTCACTGAGCCCCCCCACACACACACACACACACCCACATGGAAAAAACGCTCATGCTCGTTACCTGAGCGGGCCAATTACAGCGATGAGCAAAAAAAAAAAAAAAAAGTAAAAAGTCAAGGCAATTTATGAGGGAAGCTTCAAAAGGACATATATGAAAAGGTCAATTTTGATGAGGTCTCCCATCTTTTTCCTTAGATGGGAGGATAGAGATGGAGGGAGAGGAGGGGATGAGTCATAACAGCCCTGATATGTAAAAGCGCAGATCAGAGGTGACCGGAGTTCAGCTGGAAAAAGACATTACACGGTCAGATGAGTGCAGAAGGGAGAAGTTCCGACAAATATCACAGGGGACGCACCGTGCCGCAGAGATGATGCTGGGAAGTTTGAGTTTAAATGATAAGTTTGAAATGTTAACTACTGTCCTGTGGGATGGCTTAGCCTGAGGGCAATAGCTGGAGGTTATGGATTGATTGAGCTGTGTGTCTATTTGTGTGTGTGTGTGTGTGTGTGTGTGTGTGTGTGTGTGTGTGTGGCTAGTGGGTACCAGTTTGCAGGTCTGGAGTATGGAGCTGAATGCCACTGCGGGAACCGGATCAGTAGCCCGCGGGCTCCTGAAGAGGACTGTAGTCTGGTGTGTCGGGGTGAGAGGGGGTCCCCATGTGGCGGCGTGGGTCGTCTTTCCATTTACAAGGTGGAGGAGCAGCTGCCGGGTCACAGGAAATGTGAGTCAACATCCCCTCGGGGTACACGCAGGACAGTTTCTATTTATTTTTTGCACAAGCTGCACAGTGGGTGAAAAAAATGACTGAACTGAAAAAATATGCCAATTATTAAAATTCTGTTCAAAAGGAATACTCGCTTTTACATTTCGAAGGATGAAAGCACACACATGACATGATGTATTCATTCTGTTTTTCAATTTTAGTCATATGTACTATTCAATATCTTTAGAGAGAGAAGGTATTCAGGTGAGAGACAGCCAGCTTCCGCTCTCCGTTAAAAGCTGAAAACCAAACACACTAATTTGACTTCTTTTAGTCATTCAGTGCGTGTTGACAGCTGTGTTGGACCTGTGTTGAAAGTGACAAATATTTCCATCACTGCTCTGACAGGCGTAATTTCTGAATGCTGTGCACCTTGAACTATCACATTCAGGAAAAAGTGATGTGTAACTATGACAACCGGTAGCAGTGAGCAGCATATTTTACAGAGTTTTCATTACCGTGATTTAGATGTTTATTCTTCTATTTTGTCATTATGGAATAGTAGTTCATGTAAAAGCCGGTTCATTTTTTATACACACTTTGGAGCACTGAATGTGTATTAATCCACAGCTGAACAACCCCAACAAATGCACTATTCACTCATGTTTGATTCGTTTTATTATTTTAGTTCATTAATGAGCCCTTTAAAATGCTTTATTGTCCCGTTTTATCATTATTATTATTATTATTATTATAGATTCTGTCTGGACTAACACATTGATTTGTCTTTACATTGGATTTGTTGAGAAATATAGAAAATCAGCAGCTCTACCCTATAAAATTCTTTGTTGTATTTCACTTTGTTTTCTTGTTCATAGTGCAAAATCATTTGGCCAAAGTGGATGAGTCGAGACATCCAAATGAGTGATGGGACTCTATGCTGCTTTGTTGCAGTCATACTTCCCGATTTCGGCTGATAAAACAGACGCAGCTTTGCATAAAATCATGCTTAGCACAGCTTTAAACTTGATATATGACATATGTTGAAGATCTCTTCAGTGGATAATATTCTATAAGGAGGAAACTGAAGCGTAGACAACTTGATATGAATACTTACACACTGTAGTCACATTATTACAAGATACAAGATTATAAAGATATGAAAGAAACATGTCAGCACATACCCAACTGTTACAACTATGTATAGGTCTTTAAAAACCAAAACACATTCTTTAGATCTTGTTGTCAAAGTCAAATATTTGATATCATATAGAGTATTAATATTTTTGCTTGGAAGGTCCAGTGTGTCTGGAGAGTTGCAGCTGAATTGTGAAAGCATTATAATACCATAATTCAAGTTAAGTATAGAAATATAATCAAGGCAGAAATATGTTGGGAAAAAATGGTCATTTAAATTCAACACTGATGCCAAATAAGCCATTTTTTTGGAAAATCTGTCCATTTATTTATCAGTAAGGCCTTTATGTGCCCAGTCGCTGATTGATGGAGGTGAATCCTATCAAATACATTTTTACTATAATGCCAATAGTGCGCAGTGCAGTGTGTGCAGGCTAATTTTTCTCTCATCCATGTGTGTTTTTCTCTTCCCAGTCAGGAACGTTCACTACCGCGGTTGCTTCAAGTTGCCGAAGAACACCCTCAGCACTTTTCCCATCTACTCCTTACAGCCCAACCTCACCACGCAGTCCTGCATCGAGACCTGCACGGACAAGGTTCGAATTAGTTCCCTAAAATTAGTGACCATCAATTGATCGAACACAGCTCTCTGTAGTGTGTACTGGCAGCTCCTTGTTCCCAGGAGAGGAGATAGCTAAAAGAGAGTGTCTCCACTCTGACCAGATCACACAGATCTTTGGATTTTGCTGAATACTTGCGGTTGAATGTGTCTCTAATGAGAAGGATAAAGTCTGGATCCTGCACTGAGATGTGACTGCATGCAGCTGTGTCTCCTCTTAAAAAACAGAAATGTCTGGCATGAATATTGCATGTCATCTGGTCGTGGCTGCAATTTGATTAATTCACACTATGTGCATGTATATCTGTCTGTGTGATAATGAAGAACTTCTCCAAATAAATTCACTGCACTATCTGTCCTGGTGCGTTGGAGTGGAGATGTGATGCAGACTCTCCTGCTGAAGTCTTTGTGCTTTTGGTTTTATATAGGAGCTCCTGCTGGCTGTGTTCAAGAACCCGCACTGTTTCTGTACATGGACATCCTCCCTCTTTAATATCAACCAGCAGTCTGACAACCAGCAGTGTACAGGGAACACTGGTCTGAACCACACCGGCACATCCTCAGCCACAGCTCCCTCTGAGCATGGCTATTACCAGGTGTATCACACACCTGTCCTCGGTGAGATATTTGAGTACTACCTTTGGTCAGTCATCTGCATGAGACTGGTTCCTGTTTAAAACCAAACTCCAGTCGTGTAAAGCCTTGTGCAGATTGGTTTAACAGAGGGAGATGGGACAATGCAATAATTACTAGACCGTGTCTGCATTTTAATCCTGTTCCATTCTGCCATGTCTGTAATTTTTACGGATCACACGCAGCAGTTAAAGTTCCAGCCTCTCTCCTCTCCTCCTGTAAAACGGCCTGTAAAAATAACAGATAAAAGCAGTCTATTATTCCCTCACAGTGTTTTGAGTTCTACGCATTCTTACTTTCTGATATATTCTGACGTGGTACGGTTCTGCTTCAATTTTTAACTAAACCTCAAAACATCAATTCTGTCCCTCTAGACTCCAGGTGCAAAGAGAGGATGTTTCTGCCTCAGAGATCCAGCTCCCTGGTGGCTCTTTCCAGTTTTCCTGGTGCAGGCAACACCTGGGTACGTCACCTGATCGAGCTCGTGACCGGCTACTACACTGGCAGCTTCTATTTCGACGGCACACTGTACAACAGAGGTGGGGAGGGTGCTGCTCCGCTGTTCAAACAAGTGAGCACTCAGTGAGATATGGCCTTGCAGCTGACCGTTATCACTTCATTTATTCATTGGTACAAGGTTTCAAAGGAGAGAAGGACTACTGGAAGAGCGGCCGCAGCGTCTGCGTAAAGACCCACGAGAGCGGTCAGAAGGAGATCGAGGTGTTCGACTCTGCCATCCTGCTGATTCGAAACCCCTACCGGTCCCTCATTGCTGAATTCAACCGCAAGTGCGCCGGACATTTAGGACACGCCACAGACGCACAGTGGAAAAGCAAAGGTAACACACTAAGATATAATGACTGAGTGGTTCTGACTCTGCTGAAAGTTACTGTAGTTCCTGCTGCATAATGTCCTGCTGCTGATGTGACAACGGTAGGCCAGAGGGCGTCTTTTGATTGTTACAGCGAGTACATCATGAAGCCGTTAAGATTCCACATTTAAGGCGAAGACCGCACTCTTTAGTATTAAACAGCTTTAGTATACAGTTGTTCTGTCTGAAAGGTTTTCTATTAAGCGGTTTAAACTCAGGAAGAAAGAGTTTTCATGTTGAACACAGACTGGGAAATATAATACTTCAGATTGACATTCCTTCCCTGTAGCGTAAAACTAGGCAGTTTTGACTTTTAGATCCAATACAATACAATGAAATTGAAGGGGATTGCTTTTGTAGTACTCATGACATCAAATAATGACATGTTAAATAACTACACTTTCCTCACATAATCCTGCTGTTTGTCAGCAGTTGTCTTTGGAACAACTTTCCACTGAAGAAACAGTCCTTATGAAAACTGTTGATGGTACCTTCTGTGGTCCATAGGGATATAGTCCACATACCTGTAACTATTTCTGGATCTTTTTGCTATTTTTGATGTTGTTTGGGTGAAATGATTAGTTAAATAAATTAGTCCTAACATCATGTTTGTCCCTTAAGTTATTTTCTGTGTTACAAAAATTTAACTTATTTTCCCAAATCCACAGTGGCACCTAAAGACAAAACATAAACAAAAGTACACACACTAAACATATTGTAGCAAATATTACTGCACAAACTACAATTTGTAGCATTTCTTTAATGCTAATGCTTTTGTTTTTATGTCTTTTGTCTCTTTCACTTGCAGAGTGGCCAGAGTTTGTCTCCAGCTACGCCCCCTGGTGGGCGTCCCACGCTCTGAGCTGGCTGAAGTTTGGGCGCCGCCTGCTGGTGGTGCATTACGAGGAGCTGCAGAGGGCTCTCCTCCCACAGTTGCGTGTCATCACAGCCTTTCTGAACGTCACTCTAACTGAAGAAAGGCTGCTTTGTGCCCAGAGCAACCAAGACGGTCATTTCAAACGCTCCGGGGCCCAGCGACCCTCCTTTGACCCATTTACCCCTGACATGAGACAGATGATTGACTCCTTCATTGGTACTGTTGACCAGGCACTGCAGAGCAGGAACATTAGCGGACTTCCACAAGAATACCTCCCCAGATGATGAAATGAAAAGGTCATACGTGTAGTTCTTTTAACTGACTGGTTCACCAGGGGTTTGCCAGAGAGAGGTTCTTCACCAAGTGCTCTGTGGGGAACACACACGCACGCACACACACAAACACACATGCAGGCTGATGTAAGTGGACCAGCTGACACTTTGATAAGCCTGATGCTCTGTGAATGGCTGGAGAGTCACAAAAACATGCTGGAGGTCACTGGAAAGAACATGACAATTCATTGTGAAATCCAATGGGGAACACGGACGTCTGTGATGAAAGCTTCAGGGCAGGAAGTGCCTCTCTGAGAGCCGCACGACGAATACTCAGAGAGAATTTGACATGATTTGTTATTTGTTGGCCGGCAGAGTTGGGATTATCCGGCAAAGTGTCTGACACACAAATATGAGTGTAACTCGAAGATGGACTCATTTTGGTTAAAGAAGTTTTCTCTGTGGCTCTTTAATATTTCACTTTAAGTACATATATTGTGTTTTTAGCATACATCCATGTTAATAACAGCTATCAGTCATACTAACACAAGTGACAGCCACAGAGGTATTAAACAGATTATACTGAATGCTACAGGTTTCCAATCAAGATGGATAAACACTACATGTGACTGTATGCACTCTCTGTGCTACTAGTGTTGACTGCACATGAACTCAGAAACATGTTGATAAAATTGAAACCACATTCGACTGTAAATGAAGTGTTTTATTTCATTAAATGCATTCAGTTTGGGGTTGTGAGAGAAGCTGTTTACGCTGGTGTTACTTGAAATGTGTTTCATTCAAATAGACCAAGGTGAGGCAGTGTGGCACTATCTCAACAAGCTTTGTGTATTTAGCTGTCAGGCCTTCACACGGAGGCAGTTTGTCAGAGCGCCTCTGGTTTAAAAAGGACGATGTCGAGCCGGAGGAAAAGCAAGCACTCGAGTTCACTGTACAAATCAGAGCAGAAAAACTCTCACTTGTTCAGATGTAACGCAGGTGCACATATAGCATTTTAATTACTGTTAATTAAGTCTGGAGGAAAAGCGCCACCTGCTGGTTCAATTGCAATTACTGCAAAGATGAAACAAGCATTAATGTATTGAGGCATGTGTTGTACTTCATAGGCCCAGAGGAAGGCATGAATACTGTATGGCATATATAACACAAATTCCTGGATTCCATGATGCTGTAACCAAGGTCTGTTTCTTGAAATAGCTCAAATTAAGGAATAACTAAAATAGGAATTGCTAAAATTAAGGAAAAACTAAAATAGGAATAATTAAAATTACAAAATGAATGAGAAGCTGCCTGTATCTGTATTAATTGAGCTACAACGAATATAACAAGGATCATAATGAAGATAGTTAGTCTACAAGGAGATACACAATGCCATGAACACTGGTACAAACTAATGCAATTCCTTTAAAGTTTAGGTTTTTTCATTATGGGTGAGATTGTTTTACTGTATCTCCTTTTACACTTAAATCTAATGAAATCCAGGAGAACATCAAACGCTCTGGTCTCACTTATGTAGGATTCATTGCAGGCTTGTATTTCCATGATGTCGTCTTCACTCTTTGACGTAGAGGCACAGCTGAGTGCAGATTCCAGCTCCGAGCCACAAGGTTGAAGTCCTTTTTGAGTATCAACAGTGAATGTCACACCAAAATCCAATCCCTGGATTTATGAGCTGCTTCACGAACACACTGTGAACCGGATCCTTATAAAAAAAACACAACTGCAGCTTCAGGTACACATCTTCCTCACACAGGTGTCTGAAACATCAGGCTCAGCTCTGACTCTTACCACTTGAATATGAAGAGAATGAAGACCTAGATCAGAGCAGACGTTTCTTCTTTTTCTTTTTTTCTTCTGGCAATTCAGCCTTATCTCACAGAGATGATATTACAAAAATAAAGAGGGTGGAAATGGTGCTGCTAGCTACTCTGGTTGACTGCGGTTTTGAGCATAGCTTCTTAGTTTCATGAGCCGTTCCAAGTTGGGAATAACATAACTGAAAACATACTGCATAAATTTGACAGGAACTCAAATAAATCAAAGTATGTGAAATCTAGAGGTAATATGAGTCCTTCCTCCTCTGAGATCCATCCTGTCATACAATAATGCAGTCAACACATGCACTGCCTCAGTTTTCACACTCTAGTCTAATTTTTCTACAACCAAACGGAAAAATGGGACAAATGGGACAGATACATATCAAGAAAATTCAGTAGCTACAATCAATATATGGTATGTATTAATAATAGATTAAATGACTATGTGTAATGTGAAAAGGGTTGCCTGTAAATGATGAACCCATAGACAATTCTCACCCAACTCTACAATTTCGCTCAGTTTTACATTGTGTTTCATCATTTTTTAGCTCATTGTTTTGGTTCACTCTCACCATTCTCATCAGTGTCAGACACAACAGCCTGTTATCACTGAAAAGCCTCTAAAACTCTCTCTATGTTACCTACCCAGCACCAAATACAGACAGATACAGGAGCCTTTAGCAATTAAAGAGCTGGTGGAGACTAAAACAGAGATAAAACAGGGTGAATACTGGACTTACACTCATCAGGTGGTCATTACTAATTTTACTCTGTATCATTTGGATGTGTAAATAGATAACTGTTTCATGACACATTATCCATGTCAATTTTATAAGGTGATAATATATCTGTGTTATGTCTACAGATTGTTATATTGCCCCCAAGGGACAAAACATGTTTGAGAATTTGGGTAGAATTCAATTTATAGCAATCCAGTACAAAGAGTAGCTGTTTCTCAGTTGAAATTAATTAAAACATCTCTCAAAAAGTCAGTGTTGATCAGTAAATACAGAATGCATCTGTGAAAGTGAGCAGTATCAGTTGCTAAAGCTGAAAGTAGTTCACTGAAGTCTGGTTGACAAGCATGCAGCCTCATCATGTTGATTGTCTTCAACACTTGTGTTATTCCCAGAGGGCTGAATGAGTTTGAGACTAAGCTTAATTAATGAAGCTGCGCCATAAGGCCTCACAGTCAGGTGTCTGTCAGGAAGACTGAAAGGACTGACAGCTAGTCCTGGTTATATTAAGACACTTAACACCATCTGCTTCCAAAAATATGGGGTGTCAAAAAGTGATGTGTTTACCGCCTTTTCCCTCCTGATTTGCACACCTAAAAAGGATTAAAGATGCAAAAAAAATATATATATAAATATATATAAATAAATATATATATATATATATCAATTTTACTACAAGGGTGAGGTTCCACTGGAGGAAGCAGACTGAGAAATAGAGATAAAAGGATGGAGCCAGACTGCAGATGATGTATAGGCAGAGCGGGCGTCCTCTCCCTCCTGTCACATGGACACGAGTCAAGCTTGTTACCTGAGCAGCGCGGGCAGTGAGACGAGCCAGTCCTGACAGCTTGGGAGGAATCTCAAAGGACGCGCAATGTCAATATCTCTAAGGCTTACGGCTTGTCACAAAGCGAGTATAAAGAGGGAGGAAAAGGGTTCGGCCCTGATCAATAAAAACCTGCACATGGAGAAAAAGCCTGAACGTGTACTGCTTTCACTCTGACACTTTGAAGGATTTTTTAAATATATATAGTAAAAATCTATTATATAACCAGCACATGATTTTCTCAATGCTCACCCGGAAACCTCAAACCTAGAATAAACCTGCAAAGATTTGAATTGTTTCAAAATGCATTCCTATTTTGTTCAGGAAAGGGCTCTGACATATTTATATCACTTAATTAAGCTTATATTAAAAGATACTTGTCATTTTCCTCAGCTTCTCTTTTATAAAACCTTTAAATAAGTCTTGAGTCTTGAATATCAGTACAGCTGTGTTATGCCTACTAAACTCTCTCTTAAAGTTACACACCGTGGTTAGCAAGGTATAGCAAGGTAAGTGTAAATAAGTGTATCTCTATTATCTATTTATTATGCTTATTTATCACTTATGTATCTGTCTTAACAAGAATAACCGAACATGATGCTAACATCAGTTTTAAAATAATGAAATTATTATTATTCACTTCTTAGCAATGCAACATAAAATAACATTTAACCCTTCTTTTTTCTTTTTTTTAAACTTTGGTGTCTATTCACGTATATGATATGAGAGATGCCTTTAAGTTAAATTCACACTGTGGGTCCACACACATACACCCCTGTTACAGGCCTTAAGTAAAGCTTAGAGAGGAGCATAGAGGCCCAAAAGTATACAACCATTTCACTCAAAAGAGATAAATAAATAATAATAAAAGTGTGGTACCTTCACACTGTTGATCCTCT
The DNA here is from genome assembly GCF_027409825.1 of Scomber japonicus. Taxonomy (NCBI): domain Eukaryota; kingdom Metazoa; phylum Chordata; class Actinopteri; order Scombriformes; family Scombridae; genus Scomber; species Scomber japonicus. The sequence goes on along the minus strand of NC_070590.1, from coordinate 26,767,467 downwards.
GTGAAGAGCACGGCAGGTAAACAGGTGCCCAAAATGGCGTGGTGAATGCAGCTTCAACTTTCTCTGCCTGGAGTGGAGACAGACGGCAGATAGGTGTGATGGTGTGTGTTGTCTCTGTAACATTGCAGTCTCTCTGGGTCTTGGATGGGAAACATGGCGGCATGCGTGTATCCAGGTTTGGCGGGTCTCTCCCATATAGTTAGCTAGCTTACAGTTAGCGCGGAGCTCTATCTGCTCTATCTTCCACATTTCCAGGTCGGAAAGGCTAGGTAGCTAATATACACCTGAGAAGCTAAGCCAGAAACATAAACAACTGTCCATCATATTTAGTGCAGAAATATCTACAGGTGCTCTCAGAAAGTAGCTATGCACGAATAATGTCTTCGAGTAGAAAGTCTCTCAGATATAAATTACAAAGTTGTATATAAATATTTGTCAACACTGCTATTTCCTCTTTTCCCGCTTGTGTTGATTACAGTTGCATTGACCAATGAATGACTCTTAATCACATATACTACTTCCTGTTAAGACCACGAACTCTTCAAAATAAAAATTTAACTTTACGTCTCGTGTTTTTAAAACTTCTTTAATACAATAGCTTTTCAACACTATTTTAACCACTCTTTTAAACCATATTTACATTCATCTTAACATTTTTATGACAATGTATGATATTTTTAACACATAGTATAGCCTGTTTTTATAACAAGAACTGGGGCCTGTTTCAGGAAGCAGGTTTAACTAACTCTGAGTTAAAACCTTAACTCTAGGTTGACCAACTCTGAGCTGTCAAACTCAGAGTTTTCTGTTTCAGAACAAGTATTAACAGTTAGTTCAATCAACTCTGAGTCAAAGTAACTGTGAGTGAAGCTCGTACATGAGGAGATACCAAGCCCTCATCAATGGAGCACAGATAACATGATTCACCATGACAACAGGAGAAACAAAGGGCTCAGTCCTCCTACTTCTCCCCAAAGGAGTTAGAAATATTAATGAATACATGCAGATGGTGAGTATATATTTAAGAAAAAAAGCAATACAGTAGCAGCAGCAAAAGAACATGAGCTGATGTGGCAGAAAAGTACTGACAGTCAACAGTGAGTATTAATGGAAAAAAAGAGAAACATTTTGTCTCAAGTGGTCGACTTATTCAACATTTATATTCTGTGTATGTGTGTGCGTGGCACATTTAACATTCATGCAGACCCCAACAGGTACAAAACGTAGGCCTACTTGGCAGTGACTGAATATGAAATATAAAAATATAGCTCAAACAAGTAAGGTATTGATTACAAGCAATTGTGGTGTTTAGCCTGCCCTACCTCATTAAACAACATTTAAATGCTACATTCAACATGTGATATATATTTCAGTAGTTGATGAAATCTTCTAAGAAAAAAAGAAAGTCAATTTTTCAGCCATCCCAACACTGCCAGTATTTAATATTGTATATTTGAAAGCAACACCTATGCCTTTATACATACAACACTACAAAAGTGTAAACGTTTCAGTGCAATAGTCAAATTTAGTTTTATTTAAAGTTTTATGTTTGGGCACTTTCACCTTAATTTAACAGTAGCTGGTATGGAGAGAGAGAAAAAGTCCCTCACTGGTATCAAACCAGCAACACTGTCACTATGAAGCATGAGCAGTAACCACTTGGCTATCAATCACCTTCAAATACTGCATTTGTGACAGCCTGATAGATGGTTGCCTTGGAAACATGAACTTGAACAGAGAACTTATTCTGAACTGAGAGCATGTCCATGTGGTGTCGTACAGACGATACGAGGGCTGAGAATATTGTTCAGATAAATTATCAATTGTACAGAAAAATGGAAACACTCAAACAGAACATCATCAGAGAATGATAAAACATCCCAGCGGGGTCTGATCACCCTCTGACGGAGATTTATGCTTCGTATTTGTGCTTCAAGAAAAGGACACACCATGTCTGACACCTCCTTCAGTCTGCGGGCTTCAACTAAAAAGGAGGAGAAACTCAGGGTTAGTTGAAGAAAACCTACCAGCGAGCAGGTTAGGTTCACAGAGTATGTTGCCAGGGTAACTGACTCAGAGTTAAGCTGAACTGGCTTTGTGAAACCGAAAAACCAGAGTTTCCCTCATCTCAGGGTTAACTAACTCAGAGTTCTCACTAAACCTGCTTTCTGAAACAGGACCCATCTTTATGAAACCGGCCCCTGGTTTATAGGTAGCCTACTGTTTTATTTACATTCATAAATAGAAAATATTGTTTCCATATTTTTTATTGAAGTGAGCAAGGACACAAAATATATAACCTTTCAACATATTTGTCATTCCTTTTATAAATTGAATTACATACATTTGATCTGCTTATATTGCCTGACCACTAAATTCCAAACAATCGCAATCATTTGTTAAAGGTATTATATTATTTTCACCCACCCAATTATATATATTATACAGTATACAAAAGTATACAGTAGTATACATACAAATATGTTTAAAGTGTATGAGCAGCATCACACAATCCACAATGAAAAGCACTGCTGCTTTAAGTCACTGTTGCCTTAGATGGAGTCTCTCTCTAACTCCAGTGGCTCATGCAGAGTATTACACAGCGCCACCCTGTGATCAAGTCTGGTAGGCTTTATTGTGTTACCAAAATAGCATATTGGCCTCAGTCCTTAACAAGCACCAACACAGCTCAAACCAACACCTGAGGCCTGTACTACGAAGCTGGATGAACATACCCAGGATATCTCTCCGTTACCTGGGTTGATTTACCCAGATATTCGCAATCCTGATAAGCGGTACTACGAAGCTGGTTATCAACTAGGTAATTGAACCCAGAGTTTTCCAATCTGGATCCAGGTTCTGGATAAGAGATCAATGAGTATAAAAGCACCACCTCCTGACCAATCAGTTCTCTTAGAAAATGACCTGCCCATTCTTAAAAGAATCGCTTAGGAGAGAAATAGTTTTTAAGGATAGAGGCAATTTTTTAATTGACCAAAATATATATTTAAAAAATAATCCTTGAGGCACATGAGGGATATTATTCTGTATGTTATACAGTTGGTTCTGAGATCAAAGGATCAGGGAGCATAATAACTTTATTTATTTATTGTAATTGTAAAAAAAATGACTAAAAGATATATTTGTAAAATAAGCCTTGAGGCACATGAGGGATATTAGACTGTTATACAGTTGGTTTGACATCATTCACTCAAATGGTTGAAGCATAATAGGTTTGTATTTTGAATGTTGAATATTAAACTAACTTAATGTCTCTTATGAGAGGAAGGGCACTGAGGAAGCACTCTGCCCCAAACGTCTGTGCTGTAATAAAGTGACATTGTGTGATCAGAGTGCTGTCCGTTTATATTGTCTGATTAATTAATATTATAGCTATAATGTCATGAATTTACACATTAACAGAGTCAGCTATTGTCTGCCAGCATTCCTTCCTGGTTTTTGCTGCATCAGTGTTGCTTTTGGCCTGGATGATGTGATTGAATTCTTCATATTGTTGAAGAATAATTGTCTGCTCCTCCATGGTAAAGTAGTCTGCTCGGCAGGGTTTCTCCATGTTTGTGATTGGTCAGACGCTGCAGACTCCTCCCCTTTATGTGAGCGCAGTGATCCAGACCATAACCTGCTCCGGAGCAGGTTAGCCGTTCAGCATAAGTTACCATGGTGATTTACCCCGGTAAGAAGTGAACCAGCGTCGTAGTACGGAAAACCCAGAGTTAACCCTGAAGTTACCTCGATAAGAGTTAATCCAGCTTCATAGTACAGGCCTCTGTTGTTTTACTTATTTGCAGCCTCTCTGTTCTCATCATTGTGTTTTGAAACACTGAGAAGGCTGCTTGTTGAGTTTCCCAGCCAGTCGGTTTAGAGATGGAAAGCACACATACTGCTCATGGTCCTTTAATATTTCAGGAAATACTTAAGGGATTGTCAAAAAATAGCGATGTGTTAATTTATTTAATATAGCATCTAAATTTTTCTGTTTTCAAAGGAAAAACTGGGAGTTAATTTAAATACACATTTATCATTTCAGAACAAGCCCTTGGATACAGTATGTGTCATGTTGTTTTCAAGGGGTCACAGTGAATATGTCTGTCTGCTTGGCAGGTTGTCATAACCAGTACAATCACAGCCATGACTCATGAAAAATCTCCTCAATTATTTCCCAACTGTTTACTTTGCTGTAAGATGGAACTTTTTATTTGAACACATTGTTTGGAAAAACGTGGCCAGCACAGTAGATCATCATAATAATGCATTCATCTAGCTGTCATTTCCCCTTCCGTCATTTATTTTCAGTGTCTATCCTACTTCTGCTTCCTGTTTAAATTGGAAGAAAAGAAAGTTGGACAGGAAATAAATCTCTGCCAATACAAACCTAATGATCGGCATCACACCTAGTTAGTTTAGCTGAACGTTTGTTCTCAGTTTGAAGTGCAGTTTGCACACTTTTTACTAGTTTTATAAGCATTCTATGTGTTGTTATATAAGGTGTTAATCACCCTGTCCTTCACATGTGATGATGTGGATAATGATCATCACAAAGCAGCAATCATTAGTAGTATCATCACTGATACTACAATGAGAAAACAGTGATCAGTAGAACTCCTGCTGTCCTTGCTGGAGTCCCACTGTGCCTCCCCTCATTTTGAAAAATAATTTTTTTTCCCTCCTCAAACTGATGTCTCAGCATACAGTCATACTGATACCACAAAACCATACACATCTGCTTCTGTTCATCTCTTGCCTACACTACACACACACACACACACACACACACACACACACACACACACACACACACACACACATTATGTGGACTGTGTCAAAATAGATAATATATTTTAAAAAATAAGATATTCTAATAATAGTTGTGTTATCAGTATTCAGTCATTTAGTCAAGATATCCCAACTTCAGCTTCTTTAGCTCCTGCAGCTGCTTGTACTCTCAGTAATTTCACTCCAGACATTAAATCGGGTATTTTCATGATGGATTCAGCTTTGCCAGCATTTTAATTCTCTCCACACAAAGGGGCCGTCAGAGTGAATAGTGATTATGTCAGTGGTGAAGGTGACATTTCTCAGTCAAACCGTCTGCAGACTTAAGCACATAAAGGAGTCCATCTGAGAAAGCCTCACACAAACTAATCAAACACCTGAAGAGAGATTAACGAGCAGGTCGAGACTGAAGAGCTGGAGCTAGACCCTCCATCAGGGTATAAACCGTCTGGGTCTTGAGTTGCAGTGCTGCTTCATCATACAAACGATTTTGGGATCGAAGTAGACAGCACACAGCTCAAACTGATGTAAGAAGGTGGACATGGATGTTTAAAAGTTCATTCATAACTATGAGCAGCAGAAGCACCACAATACACACAATTCCCAATTTTTCTGTTATAGAAATACACTATGATAAGTCAACAAAAGATACAAAGTCTGTCCCAATAATCAAACTGCCAATGCAACATGATGACAGATCATGACATGATGGATTCAACATGAAAATGAGTATAGATATTATGCAATGTAATGTATTTTTATTTTGACAGGGACAGTGCACACTTAAGCTTGAATAAAACAAGGAGAGATGCATTGTACCAGGTTTTAGCACAACTGCCATTTTCCACCTGTCATTCAATAAATTAATGACAGAATTAGATGTAATTGGAGTACAAACACCAGGTCATTAAATGTTACAAACATTGTCATCCCTACCTAATCACCAGAATTCACACATTTCTGGAAATTTGCAACAATAAATCAGGATACAGTCCCTAATGTTGACCATGTACACCATCTTAGTTTAGGATGCTGACATGGTAATATTTGCTAATTAGCACTGAGCTCCTGTGTGTGACGGTAATGTCATTAAAAGGTGTTCACTCATAAACCAAAATTCACTACATGAAAAGTCAGAGGATCACAAAGTCATTAGGATTCCTCCTCTGACATTGACCATAAATTTCACAGCAACTCATAGCAGTCAAGACATTTCACTCAAAACCAAAAATGTCTTATGGCAGCACCAGTAAAGGGAAACCAAGTGAGGGGTTGAGATATTTCGGTTTAGAACAAGGTGGTGGACTGACAGGCAGACACTGCCATTTCATTTAGAATGATTTATCTATCCCTATATATTGATATGGTCAACATAACTATAATGTTGGTTGCAGTGAATGATGGGGATGATTGATGTGATGATGACAAAACTGGTTAGTTTAGAGATATAAAAGCATATGTCCTGGTTTGTATTGCAGTCGTAAAGTTGAAAATGTATTAATTAGTTTGGTTGGAATAAAAACCTGCAGCAACCACCCTTGTTCTAGATTCAAAAAGCTACATGGAGCCTTTACTCTGACACATGACACAGGTGAAGTATCTCATACCTCAGTCTGGTGAAGGGAGCACATGGCATCCGTCACTTCTGCTTGTGAGTTGCAGCTACCTGTGTTGCCAGCTGTCACTCTGCGTCATCTCATCATGTGGTTCGATATTTCCGTCTGGACCCGCTCCGGAGACAGTGTTACAATATTACAGTTTCATTCTTGGCTGGCTGTTCATCAGTACAGTATATGAGCATCTGTAAAACATCTGCAGACAGCACACTCAGGTTTTAGGACAAACAGAGCCACAAGCTGTAGAGAGACTATGCTGTATTTGTCCCCACTATTCCCCAGCTATCAGACCTTTCGTTTTATTGTTTCTTTTATGTTGTGAAGATAAATCAGTAGGAGCTACAGGGAAGATAAACCACAATAAAAGAAGAAAAAAAATCTGATGTTGACAAGATCCTGGGTTTTGCAGCTTCAAGTATCATCTCCCAGCTGGACTGGTAATATAATACTTTATGATAACATGTCTTGGATAGGCACTGGGCTTCAGACTCTTCCTCTTGCAAGCTGGATATCAATGTTGTCGTGTTCACTTTGATGTCACTATTTCACTCACTGATAAAAAAAAGAGAGAAGAATTTGTTCAAATGGAAATCTTTTGGCCTTTTACTCTGCATGATCTGCATACTTCCTGTGAATGGAAAAAAAATGTTGCATATAAGCAAAAACAAGTTCAATACAAGTGTTTTATTTCATTGTAGTGGACAGATGACACACATAATTCATCCCAACTTAACATCATGCATCCTTACATTCCTTCAGAGATCCAGTCTGACATTTAAAGTGTGTTAAAAGTAAACCTCTCTCCTAGAAGAGTCACTGAGAGGTTATAAACAGACTGCTGCTCCACACAGCCGTCACAGATGATATTAGCAGCATTTGGCTTGTTACCCAAGAAAGCAAGAGAGTAATTACTCATTTCAGTAACAATGACAATGATGTATTGCACTAAGTTAATCCAAATTGGCACCTACTCCAGTTGCTTTAATTATCTGTGAAAAGAAATACTCCATGTATTCATTTTTTTAAATTAAAAAAAGAAACAAAATAGTGGTGCAATATTTGTGTGAAACAAATATAGTCACTACACAAAGCAAAACTAAAATTGTATATCGAAACCTCATCTATCTCTGACACAATATTTCTGTGATGAAACTGCAACAATAAAGAGACTCCTGAAACATGAAGAAGAGACACAAGACACAGATTTTTTGTAGAAGCCCACAAGTCAAAAACGATGGTGAACCATTAGTTTAATCTTCAACTCTGTAGTTTACTTTATAATCTCATTGTAATCTGAAAAGTAACAAAACTGTCATATTACTACAGTGGTGTATGCAGGACAATATAATAAAGTGCTTGTACTTAAAGGTACAGTGTGTTGAATTAGGTGGCATCTACTAGAATGGACTTAGCAGACAATAATATTCATAAGTATTTTTTAATTAGTGTATAATCACCTGAAAGTAATCCTTGTGTTTTCTTTACCTTAGAATGAGCCCTTTAAAGCTATCTATACAAAACACTGGCTCTAGAGAGGACAATTACAAAGTCAGCCTGCTATCACTTTAAGAGTATATTGAGGATTAAAGGACTTATGTCTCAGCAGGATTTGGAGAAACTTGTACATGCATTTATCTGCAGTAGACTTGAGTGTTGTAACAGAGTCTTTACAAGTCTGTCGAAGAAAATAAATAAAAAGAGTCGATCACACAGGTGCAACTGATTCAGATCACTGCTGCTCGAGTCCTTATTAAGACCAAGAAAGTGGATCACATCACTCCAGTTCTCAGATCTTTACGCTGGCTTCCTGTCTGTGACATATTGATTTTAAAATACTACCGTTGGTTTATGGCCAAAATACATTTGTGGTCTGCTGGTACATTATGAACCATCCAGACCTCTCAGGTGGTCTGGGACAGATCTGCTTTCTGTCTCCAGAGTCTAAACTAAACCTGGAGAAGCAGTGTTCAGTTTCTATGTTTCACATATCTGAACAAAGTCCCAGAAATCTGCAGGTCTGCTGTAACTCTGTTCTTTTAAATCAAGGCTGAAGAATTATGTTGGCCTTTAATTAAATCAAATAATTATAAACTGCACTGTAACTTGTGTGTTTTATAACTTTGTTATTCTATTTTAGACTATTTGTGATTGTATTTAAGTGTCCTTTTATGTTGTATTTCTTTTGCAATTTGTCTCAGTGCTTTTAATCTTTGAATTGCCTTGTTGCTGCAATGTGTTATATAAACTTGCCTTGAAGGCAAAGGTGGTCAGTTGGTTCAATTGGTTGCAATCTACAATTTCAACACAAGATGTCACTGCATCCCACACACTGCACCTTTAAGTGCAGTATGTGAGTAAATGTACTTAGTTACATTCCACCTCTGTTTTGGCACAGAAGTGATTTGAGCTTAATGCTAAATGCTCTACTACAATGTATAGCTGAAGCTGATGTGAATGTTAGTAACTGTATGTAATGAAAGTAGTTCTGCAAGTAAGTGTTAAACATTGACCTGATGATGGCTTTAGATGAAATGTTAAGGGATCAACACAATTCAGGTGATCCTTTAACATGAATGTCTGGCACATTAATGTCTGTACCCAATTTCAATCCACCCAATAGTTTTAGAGATTTATTCTAGACATTGTCATCCACAGAGCCATGCTGCTACAGTGGCTAAGAAGATGTTAGAGGAAAAGGTCTGTCTAGTCATTTTTAGTGAAATACACATTCTGTATATGTGATATCTTGGAGTAGTTCATTGTTTGTTCCATACTCAGTAGTCAGTGAAGAGATGGCACATATTCTTTAGAGGCTATTTTGTAGAACAGGGCTGTTTTGACTTTGTGCTGGTTCCCGACAGATCAGTGTAGAGATAAACCACAAAGTTAATGGCATACATCTTCATGAGAGCACCCCCCCCCCCCCCCCCCCCCCCCAACCACCATCACCACCACCCATCAGACTAGGGATGGGCTCCTCACGAGGGTATTTGCATAAAGCCACTAAGCCCAGTTGCAGTGACAAAACACTGCACCCTGTCAGGATTCAAAAAGGTGCATTACTGTCACCTGCTGGTAGATCTCTGTGGGGGAAAAGCAGCGTCAGTCTAATTCACACTGACAGCATGGCGGCCAGCAGAGCTCGTTCTGCCTCTGAACTCGTAAACAAGTGGTTCTGCACATTAACCTCATTTACATCTTTAAGCTTTTTGCGGTTGCTCACTTTAGCCCACAGCTGGTTACAATCCCACCACGTTTGCTCACTCTGCCACATTTAATACTGAGATGTGTTGCATATTTTCTGTTTGGCAATCATAAAACTTCAGCAGCACCACCAGAGTAACAAAAAAAACAGTTTATTATGGTAATATGATGGTATGATAATGATGATGATAATGATTTAATAATTTAAATGAGAGATGTGCAGTTTTAACTGATAGTAGCAGGGCTGAAATATATTCTCATTCACCTCTCAGTGGTTTTTAGTCCTGCTGAGAGTTTTGCTTTTAGTTGTCCAGTCTCTGACATTTCTGCCTTCATGGTTTAATCTTGACCTTACCTGTAAAAACATGTTGAAACTCTGCTTTGAAAGGTACTGCATAAATAGACTTTATTGTTACTTTTATATCATTAGCACATACAATTTGGTCAAGTATACATACATGCATACAGAACATCTCTTTCAGTGTCCCTATTATTCTAGATGAGAGTCCTTTTCACAGGAGACATTTTCACATGTCACCATAGAAAAAGCAGAGTTGTAAATGATAAATGAATGATGGCTGGATTCCATTTAGCTGAGACTCACTGTCACAGCCATTGTTAATGTTATGAGTAACACCTGTGGAAGTCCAAATGTGGAAAACTGGGAGTCTGGAGAGAGTCTACTGTAAACAGTTTTTATCGGAAGTACTTTCTACCAAAGAATAGTTCTTAAGAAATCATTGGATAGGGTAAACAATAAGAAGAGATGTTCTTTTAACTGGAAAAGCTCATTTTGGCTGCTGAGTAAAAGGAGGAGGAGGGTTATCTTACTGTGCCTGACCAAGAAATGTTTGTATTCCTCCTGCTTCTTTTTCATCTAAAAACAAACTGTAATTTCTGTGAAATGACTGCAATCCTGTTTTATTTAAGATTGTTCTTCTTTATTAACAGACTCCAACAGGGATTAAACTATGTAAACAGAGATATAATGGTGTAACAGAAGGTGGATGGTTATGACTGTCTTAATACTGGCTACAGGAAATCATTGAGCATCGACCACAAGATGGCACTAGAGCTCTCTCTGGTAGTAAAACAGCACTGCAGCTTTTTCACCCAATCACTTGCCAGTAAGGTCTACACACTACTATCACACCTGAGAGAAATGATCTTATTGTTACTGTGATATTTCTTATTGTATGAAGCTGAGGAACATCTTCAAAGGTCACTGAATGTAGTCACCAGCTGTCTTATTCTAATCTATTTTCAGAGGTTTGTACTGCACGTCTGTAGCTATTAAAGTATAGAGGCCTCTGGTACAAAGAGCTGTCAGTCCCTCTCTCTGTCTGAAATGTTCACACCTCTGAGCTGAGACTTGAATTAGTTCCTCACAGATGATACACTGGCTCCTTAACGCACAACAGCTCTGTCTTCTCTGTTCCAGCGGCTAATTCTGACACAAGTCCGTCCTCCACAGTCGTTTAGGCCTCCATCACTGAGACCGTCTCCTCTGTCTCTACGCTGATGGATGTCTGTCTGACAGCGGCATCAGCAGTGCTGCGTGTTTTCTGTCTTGCGTGTGCAGGCACCAGTGAGCCTGTGAGGGACGGAGACATCTGTATATTCAAGTTTTCTGTTTTCCCCGCAATGTGCTGCTCAGTGTGCATGGCAGGACACGAGGAAGGTGCAACGCTCGCCTGGCTGCGTGGCGAGCCGTGGCCGCCATCATTGTTGTGTGAGACTGTGAAATAAAGATGAATCAATAAACTGCAGATATAGTGTATACTCTATGTGTGTGTGTGTGTTCAGTGTAGATGTCTATAGGCAGTATGTGTTTGTTGGGTCTGGGCATACAGAGGCCTAAAATGTTGATGACTACATATCTCCACTACAGAAAAAATCAAATAAGATAAACACTTAAATATAACTTGTACGGCTTTAGATGGAGTCATAACCACATTTCTCCATGCAACCTTTCAATTCTTCCTTGCCTGTGTATGTGTGTGTGTCCTCTGTTGGTCTATGCTGCTGGGGTGTGATGCTTTCAAAGACTGTAAACAGGTTGAAAGTAAAGCTACGTGGTGCTCTTCAGGGAGTGAATACATTTTCTTCAAGCATACTGAAGCTGTGACAGGGGGACATGGGGTGGGAACCTTGTGAAGTATGTTGAGCTGTTTGTGTGACTGGAGAACAGACGGACTGTCACTGGTGTGGAAATCCTCATGTGGGACCCTATAGCGGTCCTTAGGTATAGGAGTATATGCACATTTTAAGCCTAGGGAGTGAGAAAGAGCACATTTTGAAAGAAAAAGTTGATGTAAGATTTTGTTCTTTGGTGCTATAGAGATTTTGGAGAGGTCAGAAGTTAGAACATTTGATTTAATTAAAACTGGGATAAGTATTGAAAATGATTTAGTGAGTGCTGATGATGTGTGGTATCTGCTATCTACTACTACATCTGCTAACACAATGTTTTATTGGTATTAATGAATATTACTTTTGTTAGTTATGCAATATTTTTACAATTAAATGCGTATGTAAAAGTTTTGTAGCTTAAAAGAGCATAGTCTCTACACCTACACATTTTCAGCTTTCCAGATGTTACTGCATATGTGAAAAAAAAGTATAAAGTCTTTTGTGTCTCCAGAGGAAGCTGATAAATTGCCTCAAGTGATGTCACTTAAGTCAATGTCAGCTGGGGCTGAAGACTTTAAGTTTGAAAAATGAAAAATATCTAGGGGGGTTGTGGAGCTAGAAAGAAGTGAAGTATTAAGAACAACAATCCATTGTGAGAGTTTGACAGTGTTAACGGAATGCAAATGCTAAACACTTATTGTTAACTGCAGTGCTATGTGCTAAACTGAAGCTCTTTGTTACATGAGCTCAAATCTTATCATTTATAATAAAAGTCTTTTTTTTTTTACATTTTGTAGAAGCAACTTTAGAGTAGAGGCATGTTGTAGAATAAACCTTCAGCTTGGCCAGTAGAAACATGTATATTCAATTATAAACAAAAAAGAAGTTCAGGAGTCAAAGAGACACTGACTCACACAGTTTAAAGTGATATGTGATACAAAGCAAACTGAGGCTGCCCATGGAACAGACACTGAGTTGCATCCTCTCTTTACATACTTGTTTTACCTCATCCCTTCTTTCTTTCACATGTTGGGGGATTTTTCACAGTTATTTCCTGAACCTTGTCTGGAAGTTTAGGTACTTCCCATAGGACTCCTAATTCAGATTCCATTACATCCAAACCTCTTCTCAAATGAATCAGTTTATTGACTAAACTTTAACAACTGATTTGTATCATTATTTCTGGTTCTGAACTCAATTTAAAAATTAAAAAAATATGGCACGAGGCCTTTATTAACTTTGATTCACAATAACAGGTATCCTTCTCTCATTACAGATTGATCCATTCCTGCGTCTGTTTATCATTATTATTACATATTGTGGTTAGACTCATATAATGCTGCATTGTAATATTTGATGATGTTGTCTTACCATCCTGATAATACTGAAAACTAAAACTTTAATGTTGCATGTTTATTAAGTTAAAATGTGTTTAATATTGAGCTTTTATATAGTGTTTCTATTCATTGGTGTTTCTGTGTAAAATATGTGTTTTACATCTTTTTGGGGTTGGAGGTTTTACCATGTGCCACACTACAATGCATTGTTGGGTGTTTTTTTGTCCTTTGGAACATCAATATCAACTATAATTATTATAAGAAAAGATAAAATGTATCGTTATTGATCTTCTTTATAGTATAGTAGAAAAAAGTAGCAGTGTAAAGGGATGTTCACACCAAGTTTTAAGGGTGTAAGTGTACTAAAAATAGAATCAATGATAAATAAGACAAAATAGGATAAAATACAAGGATATACACAGTGACCTGGATCTTTGTGTAAATAAATCAGCAATATATAAATATGTAATATGCAGAAGTTCCTGAAATTATACACATGTGAATGTTCCTGAGATTTACACACAGAATAAACAATAAACAATAAATGTGCAGAAAATCAGAAATAAACACGTGCAATGTTCTGAGGATTTATAATAAGGCATTATTGTTATAAAATCCCATTTTTCACTCCATCAAAGCAGTTTGATATCACCCAAAATGAACTATGCTTTAATGATATATCCATCATCTGTTTCTGTTGTGTGTGGATACTGAAAAGCAGAAGAACTACAAAGTGCATCTGCTGATGAGTTTACTGCTGAAACCACACACGCAGCCACATGAATTTGTGGGTTATAAACAAACACACACACACACACACACACACACACACACACACACACACTTTCCGGTGTAGGCTGAGTTTATGTGTTTTCAAGCCTCATTTGCAACATTTGAGAAGCTAGTGTTTTTTTTTTCTCAGTGTGAGATTCCCCGAGGCCACTTGAGGAGACACAGTCAGCAGATTCTGATAACATGTACAAGCATGATGTTTATTTTACTCATCAGAAATCAAAGTCGTCTTTGTGTGGAGCGAGGGTTGGATTCCCATGCTCCACGGAGCTCTCTCTTTGAGCTCAGCGTAGCGTTTGCAAGCTGTGGCTGAATCACAGTTGCACTGATTTCAAAACAGCTGGGAGCTCCACGCAAAACTCCCAGATAGTGATGCAGCGAGACACCCGAGCAGAGCAGAGCAGAGCAGAGCTGAGGGAGTTTATAATGTGGAAAGTCTTAATCAAGGAGAAGCGGGCTATTTCATCCTGAAATGCTGCAGTTGGCACTTTGTTTTTAAGTGTGGCTCATTTATTATGCACTGTTTAAAGAAGCAGGACACATGGCGTGAGGCATATTAATTGTTTTGATTATGTGGTTCTTTAACTAGCGCAGACATGTTGACATGGAGACACCACCTTTTTTTTTTTTTGCACAATTATTTCTGCGCAGAAACGGCTTGGTGCTCCAAAACAAAGGGCTCACGCTGTGTTCGCGTCATGCGGGATAACTGAGGAAATTGCTTCTTGGTAAAAAAAAAAAAAAAAAAAAGGCAAATCATCTGAAGAGTTCATATTTTGAAGTGCTTTGAAGCTGGATGGAACACGGTGATTGCAGTTGCCTGTAGATTTTTTGGTTTTCTCCCTCCTAAGTGTTTTCACATGTGCACTCGGTTATAAAGTTCATGAGTTCATGTTTTACAGCAAGCCAAACATAGAAATGCAAAACCACAAATAACAAATCCAGAACGTTGTATGCCCACATGCTTTTTTTTTTCTTCATGTCAGCAAAAAATGGCTGAGGTCATGCAGTTCTTTTTCAGTTTAGGTGGATATGTCATGTGACTACAAGTATTTTGTGTTGGCCACCAGGATTCAACTCAGCTATTTAGCATTTATGGGCTGTGTATTAATAATGAATTCATCTTTTATTACACACACACAAATCCTTATAAATCATTTATTAGCTGTTTACACACATGTAGAAATCATTAACAGACGGGTTTATAACTGCTGTGTTGTGTTTAGAGTTCATGAAGAAACTTCAAGGTTAGTTTTACAAAAGAAATCTTAACTAAAGATCCACTTACTGGATTTTTCTTGTTGCTTTCAGCTGCATCTGGTGGCTTTCATCAAGTGGATGGAGAGTCAAGTGTTCACCGATAAACATTAATTTTTTTGCCCGAAGCATAAAGAAGAAAATAATTGAATGGGGAATAAAAATAAATTGGAAGCAAAAATGATATTAAAGGCAACATTTCGAATAAAATTTCAGTTCTGCTGCTTAATTTTTCAGTTCTGACACAAAGCTTTCATTTGGGTGTAAGGCCTTATCCTGCGTCTGTTTGGAGCATCATAGAGATGCAATACGAACATGGACAGTAGGGGCAGTGTAGTGGTGTACGGTCAGCGATGGAGAAACTCATCAAACATCCTGGTGAACATTGGTAAGTACCGGTGGTGTTTCTCATCATCATTTCCTCCAATTGGCAGAAGGAAGGAGAGAAACATACTCGCTGTCATCACCATGTTCTTGATTTAGGAGCCTGGCAAATCATCTACGACGGAATTACAAAACCTCCTCGAGCGTCGCCATGTTTATAGTTTACATCATGCAAATCTGGAAGTTCTATTTATATCTTCAGCTCTCTGGTGTTTGCTGTTTCAGTAACTATGAAGGAAAGTATGTGAACAATCCCGTTAAAGAAGTAGCAGTTGTCTGTGAACACGTGGTTAAATAACAAAGTATGTGTCTGGTCTTATAGTGCTGCTACCCCATTAACCATTAACCAATGACCTGAGAGGGAACAGGACCATGTTGAGCTGTACTGTTACATTTCCAGACCATTTTAACTTAACATTCTGACCTTAAACTAAAAAAGTTAAACCGTGAAACTGAACGTAAGCAGCAAAAGCAAAAACCCTGAAGAGGAGAATATTGTAATCAGATGATTCACTCTTTTATAGTTTTATCCAAAGTTTTGCAGTTAGTCACTTTTCTGCTTTCAGTTTATGTTCAATTTTAATTTATCTTATCGTTTGATTTAATGGTTTGATTGTTGGGAAATTGTGTTCCATTATTATAATAATCCCATTCATTAATAAATCTAATTAGTAAAGATAAAAAAATTCTTCATATTTAGACATGAACACATATTAAACTGTGTTATCCTATATTGTTAATCATTCATTAACTGTTTATACACCATAGCGCTATTAACAGTTAAGCTGACTTACAAAACACTTAAAAACATCCTTAAATCTGCTATAAATAATTAAATCTTATATAGGGGTCTTTAAAATGTAGTGTTACTAAATGAAATGTATATTGCATACACTACTCTGTGATAATATTATATAGTAGTCCAACAGTACTGAGTATAGACTGAGGCTGATTGTGTATTGTCTACATGTATTCAGTTTATGGATCTGAGACATTATAATAGGCAGTACAGGTACATGTTGTTCAGTGGGTTGTTTCCTGCTGTATAGTTAAGTAGAGTATGTATGGTATAATTCCTCTGTGGCTAACATACATTACCTCCCACCTAACATGTGGATGCTTTTGTTCAATACTAAATGTGCTCTGCTGCATGTTAACAGTGAAAGCAGTAAAGCAGGCCTCATCTTCACAGCTTTGATTATAAATTCATTGGTTTTAAAGCTCATACAGTTGTTCACACATCAGCTATAATTTGGGTTAAAGTGGAACTGCCCTCATCATGACAGCTTGAATGAAAAATGCTGAACTCACTGAAATCCTAAACTATTTATTATCATAGTCACCTGATCTGCAGCCTGGTGTTATGACTCAAAACTGGTGTTACCACTGTGAAACATGAATATTGATATTGATGTGTTGCTTTTATATATGTTGACAGGATAAGCAGATCCATTTTAATCAATCTCAAAAAGAGCATCATCATTCATTTCATTCAGCTGCATCACTTCAGGAAGAAATATCAGTCTTTGTTCGCTACAGCCACACTTCTGACGGGAAAATCAACTATTTTTTTCATCGATTAAATGTTGAACCTTTGGTGGAATATTTTGAACAATTATGTCACTTAAAATGAGGAAATGTGGGAAGAGGCAACCTTAAAATCAATGAGCAAAAATTACATAACTGCACTGAAAGAAAAAAGCTATAAATTCTATGTTTAAAGGACAATTTTTGTTTGTATTTGTGTATCAGGAAAGTAAAAAGCTATATCTATTACACAGTTTATATGTCATTTAACACCAAATATACAATTTTACATTTTTCTACAATCACTCTACTAGGAAGAGTTATTCACATATTTATCCCTATTATTATATTTACATGACTTTCATACATTGTGTAGCACATTTCCTTATTATCTTATATATACAGCTTTACTTGAAAATGTGTCTATACGAGTACTACAGTATGTGCCTCAATTCAAGTTTTCAGGAAGCTTCTTAATGTGCTTCATGACACGTTTTAACAATCAGCAAAGATTTACATGATTTATTTATTTCTTTTTAACCACATTAACAAAAGTCTGAGTGAGAACCTCCAAACAACTTCACACAACCAGTGTTAATTTAATCCCGATGCCATGTGTTTATTTGATGTGTGGATACCAGAGACGAGGAGGAGAACACTTGGGAAAGTGCTGGTGCATGTAACAAAAGGAATGTCTGACAACAGCTTTATAGCACAATTAGTCACGGCTAACCAGAAAGCATGCGCTTCACAAATGTGAAATCACTGCAGTGTCATCAAGTATCAGTGGGCTGTGTGTGACCTCCTAATTAGATGTGATTTAAAGGAGGGATCTGATTGTGTGGCGTTCCTCCATACGCGTGCACGTTTAACTGTGGCCGTCTGCGAATGTTTCTATAAAGTGGAGCCGATGCAAAGTGTTGCTGCTCAGAGGCACGGCTGGTGCATGATGGGAAGCTGATACGACTCGCAGCCAGCGGTGGCCCGGCTCAGCTCGCTGCTTTGTTCCCAGATCGCGGGGTTAATGGTTTTCCGTACTGGGTGGTGAGGGAGGAGCACCGCAGCTTTTTCAAGCGTTCTGTGTCGGAAAAAAAATTAGGATGCAGCCTCTGTTGTCAGAGCTGGGGAGCTGTCTGCCACTTTCCCAGCAGCCCCTGGGCCGGTGACAGGGAGATGGATGATATCTGCAGCCTGGCCCCGCACACACATACACACACACACACATATATACACACATAGAAGCACACAGTCTTTTTCTAGTTCCTTCTCGCACACGTGCACACACACAAATAAAGGAGCAAACAAATACACACAAACACCTACACACATAGCCTCTTTCCTCTCTTTCTTTCAATCTCTTTGTATTCTCTTTTCCTCTGACACACACACACACATGCAGTATGAGAATTTGTCTAATACACCTCTCTCTTTGTTGCCTTTGGCAACAAAACCAATATCCTACATATCTTGGGGAATGAAAACCTCACAAGTGAAAACAATGAAAATGTTTTGAGGGGAAACTGCAGGATTCCTTCATTGTTTGCTTACATGGAATAAAACATTAGATTTCCAAATAACCAAACACACACAACATATTCAATTGAGACATTTATTGAAATCACTCCATTTACAATATGAAAAGTAGATACTGTAACATCTTCACAAACCACATTTTCTATTAAGACAAGAAAATGTATTATTAGTAAATCAGTACATGTTGGAAACTGCACACAGAATGTTTTATTACTACAGAGAAAAAGAAGTTTATTACTATAATAACTCAACTGATCTTTGAATGAAAGCAAACAGACTGGTACTGGACTACAGTGTTAGATAACACACAGGGAGGGAGGCTGGACTGAAACCTATAAATATGTGTGTCCACTACAGTGCGTGTATGTATGGGGGGGGGTTAGTCTTTAAGAGAAAAGCATCCTTTTCCATTTTCCCTCCCTATCCCCTCCCTCTCTCCACACACCTCCCTCCCTCTCATTGTCCTTACCTGCTATCCTGTTCTCCACCGCGCTGCTGCTGATGCTCCTGCAGTCAGGATCCAGCGGCCATGTCACCTGAGCAACAGCCGGCGCATATTAATGAGGAAATGGCGGGGGGGGGGGGGGGGGGGGGGGGGGGGGGGGGTTAGACTCTGCTCTGGCATGAAACGCCTCCTCCACTTCACTTCAACCCCCTCCTCCCTTCTCCCCCACCTTTCTTCTTCCTCTTCCTCCTCATCGCCCTGGAAGAAGAGCAGAGAGAACGCAGGGCTGTAAAATAGCAAAAGGATGGGGATGGGAGAAGGAGAGGTGAAGGGACAAATAGGGGCGAGAGTGATGTCGGAGAGGGTGAAGGTAGCAGGGAGGTGGAGAGAAGGAATGGGGGGACGGGGGGGGTGGGGGGGTGGTGCAGAGTGTTATGGGAAACATCCATCACTGTTTTAAGTGAGTGCAGTGGGACGGAGCAGAGTAAAAGGTCGTCTGGTCCCTTTCTGTGCACAGTGGGCACCTGGGCAGAGCTGAGCCGCTTCCAAATGACTCCCGGCTCATTATCTCACGCCGACCGTCTGTTACAGCGCTCTGACACTTTTACTGACTCACCCGTCTAACTGAGAGTGCGCAGGCAAAACAAGGCAGTCACACACACACACACACACACACCTAAATAATCAAAAAGGAGCACACACAAAAAGACTGGAAAGTTTTCTGGACTTCGTTGCAAATGTTTAAACTGCAATTTGTCTCACCTGTGAGTCTGGAGAAAGACGGACGACTTCCACGGCTCCTAGAGGAGAAAAGACAATCATATTTTAGTGTGGGGGGGGAAACAGAAAAGGATGGGAAAAGCCTTTAGCTGAACTGGGAAACAAGAGACGAAAATGTAGCAGAGTTCATCTCTAAAACATCAGCTCTTCTGTGGTTCCGGCCCAAAGAGTAAACACGCTGTGATTAAGCCAGTGTCCACCTGCGCGGGGCTCTGAGCGGATGCACTTGAGGACACACCAGGAATTTTGTGGTCATGACCCGTTCCAGCGGGGACACAAAGCAAACCGCCAGTATGTGACTAGGCTGGCTGAACGTGTGTGTGTGTGTGTGTGTGTGTGCGCGCTGGAATTGCAGAGAGAAGTTGGAACTCTAACTTAAACTAAAAAATAAAACTGACTGCAGCACTAATGCGGCGTCAGCGTGCAAACAGGAGGAGTCACAGAGAGGCTCCGAGAGTAAAGTCTAATTAGGCCTCTGAGTCAGATTGTCTGGTGGCCGAGGGGTTAAAAGCTTTTGCCTGTGGCGACAACGCCAGGCCAGCTATAGGTCACATTCAAGTCCCAGCCACTGGATAGCCAACCTGCAAGACAGAGCATAATTATCCCAGCCAGTTACAGTTCAATAACTCCATCAAGCTGCTAGCCAGATACCAGGTTTCCCTGGCAACGCCTCCGAAGTGAATCACAGATCAGAGACAGAAAGGGGAGATAACGCCGGACCATGGGAGGGAGAGGGGCCAGGAGGACAGAGGAAGAAGAAGAAGAGGAGGGGGGGGGGAGGAGGAGGAGGAGGGATACACCCTCAAATACTATGGGCCTTTAAACAATACAAATCACACATGTGCAATGCTGATGCACACACACACACACACACACACACACAGCGATCCAGGGAATGGTCTGAGAGCGTTCCAGGTGTCCGTGCAGAGACGTGGTCTGCCGGGCCCGAGTGAGTCTGCTTCCTTTCAGCTCTGTTGTTTGGTTTTCAATCATCAGCTCCACTTTCCAGACTCCTGCTCTGCGCCCGCGGGCCTGTCGCGAAAATCCTGAAGTCTCAGCGCAGCTCAACTGTCCTTTCAATAGACCCTCACCCCACTCCCCCCGCCCCCTTCCTCTACTTCCTCCTCCCCCTGCCTCCCACAGCACTTACTGTAATCTGAAAAAGTTAATGGAGTTTATCTCTCATCCCTGTCGCCCTGAGAATAATAGAGAAACTTTTGTGCTTTGGATGCACGGGGGATAATTACATTACGAGTGGCACTATGATTTATACTCTTTATTGAATTAAAAACTAAATTGAATTGGCTTTTAGTGCATTGTGTGTGTGTGTGTGTGAGTGTGTGTGAGTGTGTGTGTGTGTGTGTGTGCATGCGTGCGTGAGAAATGTGTGTCCGTGTCGCCCGAACAGGTGTACTGGTGCGGTGTCATCGCTGCACGTTTGTGTGTGTGTGTGTGTGTGTGTTCAGGTGACTGTCTGGCCTCCTGCCGCAGTGTCTGGAAACTCAGACGCCATCCCCCTTTGCGCCCCCCTCCGACTCCCCCCCTCCATTCCACACCGTTGTGCTATCAGGCATACCTGACGCCCCCCCCCCCCCCTCCTTCCTCTCTCCGCCCCCCCCCCCACCTGCGCCTCTTCCTCCTCCCACCCCGCGGTGATAAGAGATCCACTAAACACTAAGCTGCTTCACCAGACAACACAACCTGACAATCAATGCAAACAAAAAAAAAAGAAGAAGAAGAAAAAATAAAGCCTTCTAATTCACTAAATCCATCTGATTTCCATGTCAGCTCGAGCCCCCCCCCCCCCCCCCCCCCCAAAAAAAAATCCAAATGTGGCCGATAAATGGTAATCTGTCCTTATTACTTTTATCAGGGAGCGATGTGACGGCGCTGCGTGTTACATGACCACCTCTGAACAATAGAGTGTAATCTCTGGCGCACACTCGGGTCCATCAGCTGGAGCCTTTGGTTTATCTACACCTATTCAGGGTTTGAATCAATCTTTTCCTGCAGGAACTTGAAGACTGGCGGCGCATGGGAGCCGCATGCTGAACGCTGTTTATTTAGGACTATCTGATGATCAAAGTATTAAGGCGCGTTTTATATCGTGGAGTTGCGTTAGAGACTCGGGCGTGAAATGAAGCAAAAGCAGCAGTTTGGTGTATTATGGGTTTCATGGCTTCATGTTTAGCAGATCTTTAAACATCTCACTGTATTTACTGGTGTCCTCTGTTTAAAATGTCACTGATTAATATATATATATATATGTATTCTATATTAGTGAAAGAGTTGGATTGGCCCTTTGTAAAAAAAAACATGATGATTAAAAACTAATATTACACCTCGATGTTCAATTATGTGACCCTGACAACCACTTTCACATCAGCTTATTCAACTAAAGTCATGTAATATGACAAGAACTGTCCTGTTTTTAAATGAAGCCATTCTTATGTCAAATATATTCACATTTCATACAGTAATTCCATTTATATTAATACAATTTAGCAAACTAGTCACGTTTTTCATTCTGCATTATTATAATAATTATTATTATTAAACTCAAAAGGTCAAAGATTCAAAAGATAATTAATTAGCCTTTTTTCAAAGCCAATAAAACAGCTGCTTTTACGAAGAAAAAAAAAAGTTCTTTCATTTCCTTAATACCATTCTCTTTCCCCTCCTGCTGTATAAGATTCAGTATAATGTTGAGATGGCACAGAAGAGATCAATTTGGCAGCGGCTCACTGAGAACTCGTTTGACTTTGAATAAAGTTTGTATTCCCCATTCAGCTGAGTTACAAACTAGCCGGGAGCTGATTTTTACGGGGTGATATTTATTGGATCCTTGGCGGATTGCTCTCAGCATACTGCTTTGTTACTGCTGGAGGGGAGGGGAGGGGAGGGGGGGCGCTGAGGATTTCATCAGTGGGTTTGGGTGCTGCCAGACTTTGCTGCGTGTCAGACAGACCCTAATAAAACTGTCTGGCTGTTTTGTGGGCACCAGCGCTGCTCTGGCTGTGCTGCGTCTGACTGCTCAGCACTTGTCGCACTGTGCATGGCTGTTTGGTATTCATGGGGCATGGCACTCCTTCAGCTGTTGCTGGGGGCTCTGTGGCATAGGCACAGACTGATTAGTTGGCATTGGCATTGTTCACTATGAAACCAAATGGGGAGACGAGAGAGAGAAAAAAAAAACATAATTAGACAGAGGGGGATACTGGGAGAGAGGGATGGAGAGGAGGGTATTCGAGAGAAAATCAATTGTTTTGAACTGCATTCCTAATATGAGTCATTTAGCAGAAATTAGGTTTTCAGAAAAGCACACTGCCTTGGGAAAAACTGAAAGTTTAAAAACCAGGTCAAGCTGTAATGTTGAATGAATTTACACCTTTGAATAGCATAAAGGAAAAAGAACTATTTTTTTCTTTCAGCAGGCCTAATTTATTGTAATTGCTCTTCTATAGTCCTGTCCATAAGAGACCAATTCAATGTTTTCATTTTCTATTCAATGTTCAATCTTGTCTTTTTTTTTTTTTACTGGGCTTGTCTTGCTGAATTACAATGTGTGTGTGAGTAGTCCTGCGTCTGCACTTTAAATATTGATTCAGACCATTAAGCAGTTTGGTTGTGACATGGTGTGACAATAGAAAAGTTTGACAGAAATGATCAAATTAAAGAGAGCAGTGAAATCCAGAGGAACTGATTTAACATTTGACATTGTGCTCATTGATTTTTATTCATCATATGTACTTATATCTACTCTGATTTGAACACAGTCAGCGACTTTATGTATATGTAAGATTTCACTTAGTCTTTCACTGATTCTCATAAACATAAAATAGGTGAATTATTTAAACAATTACTGTTACTATTATCATTTTAAATTTTTTTATAAAGCATATAATTGTCCTGTTATTGTGATAATAAATTAAAAATATATTTATGTATGTATTTGGCATTTGTACCTGAGTATGCATATATTTGTGTTTTTTAAATGAGTCCTTTTTAGTGAATTGTTTCGTATTCTATATTATAATATCTATATTTTGAAAAACAATATTACAACTGTAAAATATATTTTATACATATTTTAATACTATGTTTCTTGTGAAGAAATGTAGAAACGCATGTAGCAGGATGACAGAACGTTTATGTGTGTGTGTGTGTGTGTGTGTGTGTGTGTGTGTGTGTAAAAGAAAAGTGTTTACCAGGTTATTTGTTGGTAAGGGTATAAGTTAGCACCCTGTTAAAAATCTAAGTGTATAACAGGTATATTAAATATCTTTATTATGTTGCAAACAGCAGCGGCAGACTGCTGTTCTGAGTGATCAGATTCGGAATGACTGCCTTTGGTAATGGAGGATCAAATACATTGGCTGGGTCTCTGCAGTACTGTGCTGTGGTGCTGGTGACGGGGGTTAATCAGCACCGGTCTGGGGTGTGGTGGTTCCGAGTGGTTGGTGTGCTGCCAGTTTTAATCAGATCATGTGTTACTTGAACGGTATTCAAACAAAGATGTTGACACAAAGAGAGATTACAATGTGGCTTGACATCGCAGTGCGGCGTCGACGGGTATTCCAGGTTTATACGGCCGTGACGCTGCTACAATCACGAATGTGCTTGCTTCATTCATTTAACTAATTCATTTAACAAAAAAAAAAACATGCACATTCCTGTAAATACAAGTCCATCATGCTGCTGTTTTTTTAGCGCTGAATAAATGATGTGACGGAGGAGCCGATGGAACACAAATCCTACATTTCCACTTTATTATACCGAACAACTTCCTTTCCATGTGTCGGTTCTTCCTTCCTTTACATCGCCCTAACTGTATGTACATGTTTAACGGTAAATCAGCTGCTGCTTCATTCCGCCTCCACCCCCGGAACATTCGGTAGAAAGTCGATTGTGCCCTCCGCCGGCGTCCCAAGAGCCTAACCCGTGATTTTTGATCAAAAGAGCTCACAAGTTAGGGTCTCAGGGAGCAGGTGAAGTACGACAGAGTCTACTGAGGAGACGCAGTCAGCTGCAGGGCACTGAGTGGCACTGACACCTTTCCTTCTATCTCTCTCTCTCTCTCTCTCTCTCTCTCTCACACACACACACACACACACACTGTCTTTCTCAACCACTGCCACTTTGCCACTTTAAAGTACCCACTTTCTGCCCAAAGGCGCCCACAGTGACTCGTCTTTTGTGAGGCATGAGATGCAGTCAAAAAAAAAAAAAAAGTCTGTGAGCCCTGGACAGAGGAAAAAAGGGAAAAAAAGGAAAAAAAAGGCTGCCATGTTCCTCCTTTCCTCCACTGCAGATAACTTATTTTGTCCAGAAGGTTCAGATTGATTCCTGCGCACACAAAGACATGCAAAAGCTAGAAATATTTTCACATACATGCACTAAAAAGCGAGGAGACGCCAGCAAAAGACAGAGAGGACAGAGATGATAAACGAAGACAAAGAGGTTGAATTGGTTGGAGAGACAGCCAGACTTCACTGATCTTCATTGCAGCACTGAGATAGAAGCAGAAGCAGAGGCTCAGACGAACACACGAGCCTGCACTGCCTGCTCTGTGCTAACTAGCCTTTGTGCTGGAAAAAGGAAAAGCCCCCCAGCCAAGCAGCCGGGCTCGCCTCTTTGTCCTAAAGAGCGTCGGCTGATCATCAGTCTACATTTTTCTCTTGCAGGACGGCTGGACCCGGACCCGTCTGCTGGACCGTCTGTCTGTGTTCCAGCTGACGGATGAAACGCTGCAGCCGCCTAGCAGCCTCAGCCTCTGCTCCACAGTGCAGGGGCGAACCCCGATAGTGCTTGGTCATATATTTGATGTAAAAAAAAACTAAAAAACTAAAGGGAAACCACACACACATATACACGTACACAGGAGCGTTTGAGGGTCTGCTCTGTGGCTGCTCAGCATCAGAATGCAGGTAAAATCCCACATAAACGACGCTTATTAAGAAAGCAGCGTCTGAAAGAAGCAGGTTTACCTCCAGGACAGGTACAGGCTTACAAAAACTCGCCCCCTCCCCACCGCCGCCCCCCACCCCTTTTCACTTTCCAACACTGACTGCAACACCCTCGACGCCAGACCCTACCACCTACCCGCCGAACTCTGCCGCCATAGCGCCAGTCTTGGCACACGATAAGTTGTCAGTGTCAGAGGCAACAAGCTTCAGTCAGACATGAAGCTAAAGAACAGCTTCAGGTTCAGCTGGAAGCAAAGACTCCAAACACTAAATAATATCACATTACAATATTAACTAAGTAATATTGGTAACATTCCCATGTCATTTTTGCCTGTCATGTACCCAAACACTCCACCGACTGTCCCCACCCCCCCTCCGCCCCGTTCCCCCCATCCCGCCACCCACCTTACGACTCCTCCCCCTCAGACTAAGGAGAAAAAAAAGAAGAAGAAAAAAAAAAAAAGGGATAGATGTCTCTGACTGTCTCTTTTCTCTCTGGGGAACGCCGAGGCAAAGTGGAGGCTTCCGGAAATGAATGCTCCGCACCGCCCGACGCGTTGCCTCGCACGCTCGCACTCCTCTGTCTGCCACCGACTACGCCTTTTGTTATCCGCCTCTGAGCTGAGGATGAGGAAGAACAGAGGGGGAAAAAAAGGGCAGTGGTAGAAGAAGGGGAGAAAAAAAAGAAGAAGAGGGTGAAAGAAAAGAAAGAGATGGTGGAGGGAGGAGGAGGAGGAGGAGGAGGAAGAGGGGGAGGAGCGGGGGTGAAGCCGAGGTGTCCGCGGGAAGCTGCAGCCAGACGCAGGTCAGTGAGGTGGGACGCCCCCCACCACCCCTCCTCCGACCCCACCCCACCCCTCCCCAACTGCCCCCAGCCCCCCCTCCCCAAACACAGAGCGTCGCTCCATCCCAGCGCTTGCATTGTCAGCTCCATCTCAGCATCTTAACCCCCCTCACCCACCCACCCACCCACCACCACCACCAGCACTCCTCCTTCTCCTCCCTGCTCCAGACACCGGGACACCAGCCATGTCGTGACACTGTCATCTACACCTTCTACTTTTACTCCTCCACCTTTCCCTTTTTCCTTGATCGTCACAGGTCCGAAGTGATGGGCTGCCATCACAGGAAAAAAAAAAAAAAAAGCCAAAAACATTTGCCTCCTCCAGCTGCTGCCGCCACCAACACCGCCGCTGCATCCAGCCACCTTGCGCTCCCCCAACCCTCCTCCCCCATTTGACCCTTCCACCCTCCCCCCACAAGCCCTGCCTCTCCAGCATCTACTGCCCTCTATCACTATCTCCACACCCCCAACCCCCACCCATCCCCTCCCCGTCACACCGGGTCTGTACCTGTCCGCTTGTCTCGCTTGTCTGTTACTCCCTGTCTGCAGCTTCTTGCCCAAAGTGAGATACTGCAGCAGGAGTCTGCAGCGACAGCCCTCGCTCTTTCTCTCCCTCTCCCTCTCTCTCTCTCTCCCTTTCTCTCTCACACCCTCCATCCAGCCTTTGCTGGTGAACACGTTCCTCCCTGTGCTGATCAATTTCTTCTCTTTTCCAGCGGCGCACAGACACACACACACACAGACATACACACACACATACTGCAGTGAACCGGTTGGCCGTGGAAAGAGGGTGCACTGTTAGCAATCGCACTGTCTTGTAACACAGACCGTAACATGAATGCAGAGAGCAACTCTCACATGCAAACACACACACAAACACTAATCAACAGATACAGCCGCTGATACAAAAAACCAAGCGTAAACAGCAATCTGAGACGGCACACGCACGAGCGCACGCACACACACACACATATACACACACACACACATACACACACACACACTAACGGAACTGGCAGCACAGGCAACAAGCAAACAAACTAACACGTCCAACATGAGACGACAGACATCCTGCGCCGCTTCAATGGAGAAGCAAGACACAGGACACTTAGTGACACACAGTCACACATACACACACACACACACACACACACACTGTCACACAGACAGCGATGTGGTCAGTGGAAGCAAAGCAACAAACAATCACTGTCACAATATTGTGACCAAGGCTTGAAGACACAAGGCGGCAGCGTCCCAGTCATGAAGTAAAGCACAAACGCCTGATATAGTGTCAAAGAATTCCCCCGATCACAGATCACTAGTTTAATATTCTCTGCAGCTCTAGCATTGCATTATTTAATGATGATTTAAAGAGTTCAACATCTGTATGATGTACAGCACGTATACATAAAGTGACCTCCTCTAAATTTGCACGGAAACACACAGAGGGCCTTAACACAGAGAGAGCATGACAACACACTGAGGACTGCCAGCTGAATACTTACTATATTATTACTATACTATCATATAAATATAGTGTATTTATACATGCACATACAGATATTTCAGTTTCAATATGCATCTGCAATCACAGTTTAAAGTCCAACTGTTTAAGGTCGAGTGAAATACGTTCATTCCAAAGTTAGAAGAATACATTTTCTTTTCTATTCATCTGAATGTTCTTCAGACCAGACATCCCCAGCAGCAACGCTCTAAAGCACATAGTAAAAACTCACCATTTTCACAGACTGTAAATGTGATACATATTTTATATAAAGAATCTGGAGGAGCAAAGGCAGTAAAATAAAAATTAAGAAGACGACATTTTTCTTTTTTTCCCCCCTGTCTGAATGAGATCTGCCCTTGACAGCTTGTTCTAATCTCGGAGCTTAATCACCTTCAACACCCTGGATAGATTAGGGTTATGATCCTGCGTGACACAGAGGGGGGCAGGGAGAGAGATCTGTAAATGTTATCATTGATTGATTATGCCCTTTAATTCAAATGGAAAACAGCAGCTTTTTTTAAAAACTCGACGCAGGAAAAAAAAAAAAGAAGAAAGGCTGAAGTGGAAAATGTCAGTTGATCAAAGGCGGTGGATGCGTCGCTACCTTCCTGTCCTACGGAAAGACGCTGAGAGCCGAAGACGTACGGGAGTAAATACTGCAGCCAATGTCAAAATCGTGGCCAGGTTGAAGTCTATGGTGGTGGTTGGATGGGGGTGTGGGGGGGATGGTTCGGTCTTCGCAGATTGGCTCGCTGATGGCGGTGGTGACGCAGAGACGGGGGGTTGGGAGTTGCTGTATGCTAAAGCCGGCGGGGGCCAGCAGGCGGCCATATAGGTGATCAATCAGCTCCATTACAGCCGTGTCACTGCGGAGTCTGGAGCTGCCGCCGCATCCCGCCGCATCCCGCCCATCGCCCCCCCTCCCCTTTCCACACACACACACACAAACATGGCTGGCTCCGTTTCTAGTCAGGACTGGAAATAGAACCCATTCGGGTGATGAAATTGGTCCACGAGAGCAAACATCACACGGTGGCAGACGTACAACACTCTACAATCTAGTGGCTGTTATGTATCAATGACACGTTTTCAGAGGAGAGGAGCGGCGGTGGCAGTCGGGGGCACGCAGGTATCTTATTAGGGTGGGATTTGCCATCGATCAGAGAACACAGAGGCAAAGTTGTTGTGACAGAGTTGAAGCGGATTCTGATTCGCACGTTTTTGAAATGTACCAAGACGGCAGCTTTTCAAAGCGCCCCAAAAATAGGATCGGCTCCATTGTTGATTGGTAAGTAGCACGCACAATGAGCCAAGAGACATTATGCAGCAGTCACTCGCAATGACACTGTTTTTTTTTGTTGTTGTTTCCTTTTCTTTTCTTTTTTTTTTTTTTACAATAAGCTCAAAATATCTCCACACAGACTGAAGATGCGTATCTGTGCCACAGATGCCAGACGAGCATCAGACAGGTATCCAAACAATGGACTTATCTCAGTCAGTGAAAGCAGCACAGAATGGGAACATGGAGTAGCAAGTAGGAGGGGTGAAGGAGGAGAGTGGAGGATGCGGAGGAGTGTGGAGGGGGGGGGGGCAGGAGGCAGGGAACATGTGATGCACAGCGCCTTGGTTTGCCAGCCAGCCAGCCAGCCAGCCAGCCAGCCAGCCAGCCAGCGGGACATTAATGACGATCATGTCTTGTCACACTAGCTGTCGGGGGCCAGTCAGCAGATCCTGCCCTTGTCCCTGTCCTTCCACAATCAATGGCATTGATCTGTCCCAGGGGTCAAGGGGCAAGAGCGTATCAATAGGGGGAGAGTGGCT
Source organism: Scomber japonicus (assembly GCF_027409825.1). Lineage (NCBI taxonomy): Eukaryota > Metazoa > Chordata > Actinopteri > Scombriformes > Scombridae > Scomber > Scomber japonicus. Next base: position 26,737,527 of record NC_070590.1, on the reverse strand, counting down.
GATGCAGCAGGCGGAGAGGGGCTGACTCCAGACAGATCGATGACACCCCCCGTCTGCCATCGGTGTGTTATGATTATTCATTTGCCATTAACCCGACCACATTAAGGGAATATGTTTCCTTGGGAAGAAATAGTGCTCGAGGCTGCTGGCTTTTATAGGGAAGTGAGATTTTATGAGTTGGGGGAGCTAAAGTACCAATCTGGCCAGAACTGACAGTGTTCTGGTGTCATTTGTTACTAAGGTCTCCACCCATCCGTGACGTCAAGAGCAGCGGGCCAATCGCTGCTCGTCTGGCGGTTACCAACGTGAGCGGCAATTGGCTGATTTTACAAGTATTCTGTGCTGGAGTGTCATTCCCTGTGATAGATTTAAACAGCTCCTTAAAACTTAAGGAAGAGAAAGTACGACCCCTGTGTGCGAGGTCAATCCCTGCGTTTATACTGCTTCCAAAAACCTCAACACAAAAATGCAAAAAATGCAATCTGCTATGTGATCGTCATGTATATTCTGGATCTGCTCCACTCACAATTAAATAACTTTACTTTGGGGGACTGTGTGCTTTTGCTTTTCTAAGATTTATCTCCAACTGTGGCTATAAAGAGCTCTGAAGCGGCAACATTTTCTGTCTTTTCCAAGTCTTTCTCAGTTCAGCTGTACACACAATTGCACACCATAAACTTTTTTTTGGCTCTGGTAGTAAAAGATAGCAGCCAACTAATGCATATTGAACGAACCACGGATGAGGAATATATATGGATAAGGATATTTGACATGGTAAATTCAAGGCTTTTATGAGAACGTAGAGAGAAGTCTTAAAAAGAAGACACAAAGAAAACAACATTTACTATCATTAAATGAAAAATATGCATAATTCAGCTTGTGTGGTTTCTCTTGTGTACAGTTTGTTGTAGAGGAGTCATTGTTGAGCTTCATGGCATTGTGAGTGCTCTCTGCTATACATCATTTGGACTGCAGCATACCAAATTCAATCAAGTGAATCTTTATTTTATTAATTCTTAAAGTCAGCCGAAGAACCTTGAGGCTGCTGGCCAACTGAACTGACTTCTCAAAGAGGCTGTTAGAACCGTGGGGAATGAAAGAAAAGAAAAAAATCAGCGGCCTGAACCGCCCCTATCTAATCCCATAATTTATTTGTTCAACCATCCCATAAATGAAGGACCAGCTGGAACCAATGACTTTTAGCTATGCTGCTGGGGCAGCTGGACAGGGGAGTGCTGAGGCAGCATGATTCTGAGCAGCGACGCTTTCCTCCACACATCTGGAGGAACGATTGGGGTTCAGAGGTGAGGAAAGATGAGAAAATCGCAGTTCTTAAAATAAACTCTAGCGAGGCACATCTTGACTCTCCTCCACAACTCTCCTCCGTTTAACTTGTGAGTACTAAAGAGGAGGAAAGACTTCTTTTTAGTTAAACTGTGAAATAAAGTATATATTTCTGATTATATAAAGCAACTGCATTTTGTTAATTCTTCATTTCAAGCTGACTAGCATGATATTCCTCCTAGGTCACTGCACACACCGTCTACTACATTTAAGCAGTTCCTCTGACTATGTTTCATGTGAGTGAGTTAGAACAGCAGGTGATATTCGGTTGGATGAGGAGGCGTGATCTTCCTGACAGTGGGGTTGCAAAATAGAAGATAAAGGAGCTTCTTGGGTTTCCAGGGATTTACCTGGATCATATTTCCCCACAGAAACCTGTTTGATGACAATGACTTTTTGGCAAAGTGAGGCTGAGCAGGATCACGGGCTTCAATGGAGGTATTAGTATCACTCCGGATGACCTAAAAAAAAATTGCTGTTTCCAATGAATCCTGTTCAATAACTGCTCAGATACGATTTTCAGGAGTTGAATCCATTTGCTAACTTTTAAAAACTCAAAGGCTAGTGTGTTTGTTAAGCTGCTCTCTTGCTGCATAGCCTTGGGACTGTGGCTTAAGTTTCTCATTATTATTGTAAAAAAAAAAGATAACCTTTCTTTGTTATTATTCAAAGTCTAATGTACACAATCTTTCAGCCAGAGGGAATCTTAAAAAAAAAAGAAGTTATTGTAAAAGATTCCACAATTTGAGTACAACAACACATCTGGCTGAGCATGAGGTCGCTTGAGTGGAAATTCTGAGTATCAAACAAAAGATGCAATCTCAACCACTTGAAAGCAAAGGGCTAATTGGTTAAGGACCTTAGGTTGCAGAAAGGTGGTCCACTCAGCCTCTGCCCTAAACACAGCAAAAAGCAGTGTCATCCATCAAAATAAGGAAAAAACACTGTCACCATGATAAAGAGCTACAAGCGCAAATTACAACAACGCTGCCTACCTCAAGCTGCGTTTCCAATCAAGTCGTTCTACAGAGTAACAAACTGTGGTAAATCTTGAGCTGATCCGCCGGGCCATTTTTTATCCCCGTGTGGCACTTCGGAGTCATTTTACAAGCCGTGGCTCAGTGCCAGACGAGAGATGAAGTCAGACGCTTTCAGCCTAGTGGACAAGTCTACAGTAAACAGAGACCTCAGTGTCGCCGAGGCCAGCTTTAACCTGAAACTAGACCCTCCTATCACAAATGCTCATTGTATGGAACAGTGGAAAATATATGACAAGTCCCAGAGACAACATATAAACATTCAAGTTTTTTTCCCATGGTGGGAAAAATCCATTGAGGCAGTTTGGTGGTAAACCGCTTAGTGTGAGATTATCAAACCTCCAAATCCAACGGAAATATATATAAAACTTGAGTTGGCTGCTGAGAAATGTTCAAATGTGTGTTCAAACCACAGGGCACGGCAGCCACTTTGAAGAATCTGTTAAACACAATCAGTCAGATTTATTATGATTATTGTATTTCATATTTTGGTTGTTTATGTGGGAACATCTGTGTGTTCCGAGTGTTTGGCACGCGGCTCAACCAGAAGTTGCGAGTGACTTGATTAAGAAGACGCCGTGGCCTCGCTACTGAGTAAACAAGTCTGAGGTGTAAGACCGGACCGAAAAAAAAAGATGGAGCAACAGTTTGAAGAAAAGCGGAGCCATTATTGTGTGAAATAGGTTCCACTGTGCAATTACACCTGAAGTCTGAAAATTCCCTAAAACATGCCCGTAAATAAAACCTAGTTAGAACATTTTAACACTCTTTTTTTCCACAGTTCTAGTTTACAGCCGCAGCATGACAAAGTCTTTGAAGATTGAAATGCTACTCTGTTGGTTCAACAATTCAACATTTCATTTGGCTTTTTTTTTTTTCACTTGCATAAAGCTGCAATTATTCCTAACATTTGTCAATATGAAACTAAACGTGGTAAACATGAACTCACTTGTTCTGTGTGTTTTTGCATTTAAAGAAAACATCATTAAGCAATCGATGCAGTGTGGTTACTCCAGCTAACTTAACTAGCTGTGGGCCAAAATGACATTGACGTGAAGGCCTTTGACACTGCAGAGAGCTGCTATACAATCCGATGCTATTGAAGAATATCACACTGTATACTGTGACTTTAAGCAGAGCAAAATGTTCTGCACAGACTGATGTCATACGTGTACTCCAAGGAAAGCTAGAAGGTTGTACAGTTAACTCCCAGGGTGTAATTCTAAACCATACAACCTACTACCTCAACCCGGATGCACACATTTTCAACTAAAACTCTTCTTCTCTACATATTGAATTACATTATATACTTATTTATTGAATCTTCTGGCTGAAATGACAGGTTTAAGTTTTATAACTAGTAGAAATGTTGTGCATTGCTAGACGTCAGAGCAACATTTGTTTTGCTTTAAAAATATATGTAGTGCTATTAGATTATTATATGCATTACAATGATACATATCACCTATACAAGCTAATAAGCAAAAAGAAAAACAAGGTTAAAGGACGACGTTCACACCACGTTGACAAAGACCCACAGAGGCGAGCTTGTGCTGTCAGATTTGCCACAAGATCGGATCTACGGGTTTGTGCCAAATGGTTATGGCCAAAGTATCAAAATAATTCAATAAAGGGCTGAAAATGCAGCGTCAAATCTGAGCACGGGACAAAGAAGTTGAAAAGCGGATGCAAAGTGTCATTTATAAAGAGTGAGGGAGATGCCTATCGAAAAAAAAAACATACACCCTCGAAGCGTCTCGCCTCGTGTGCTGAACGTCAGATGACGTGCGACCCGCTCGACGGCGTTGGTTGAGAGCGTGAGAGTGACAGCGGATGGAAAACTCTGCGGCGAGAGGCTCGTTTGACTTGTTGGGAAACTGTAGCGAGAGCCTTTTGTTGAGATTCACCCCCGAAAAATCAAAGTTCATGAAACAGATGGCGAGAGAATTGTGTCAACTTACCCTTGGTGGATGTGTCTCACTCAGGAGGGGACAGAGGGTGGAGGAGGGAGGAGGAGGGGGGGGGGGCTTTCTCTGATGGCTGTGGTCAATTCTTAACTGGCCTCTCTGTAAAAAACAGGAAAAAGAGAGTTGTTTTGAAATACCACACGACGGTATGCATCTGCTTTGTTTCCGAGGCCTATCAGTGAATATTTGCCTTTAAACACTGAATCAGCAGCTACAGTGCTTTATGAAATACCAGCAGCATTATCAGTAAACCAATGAGGGAGAGAAAGGGGGAGGAAAAAAAAGAGGATTATTACATTACAGAACATGAAGGTAACTCTCATAACAACATGGGATCGGCGTGGGGAGGAGGAAAAAAAATACAAATTACTGTACGTTCTTAAGTTACTGTGCCTCGGTTTAGGAGCGTCACATGCCTCTGCAGTTCCCAGATATGAGATGAAGTCCGTAATAATAACACTCATAACTCTGTTGTGGACTGCTCTCCCGGGCTATACCACAGAATTGCCATAGCAGTCCTCCTTCCCTGGCCGGCAGCAATGTGGCTGTGGTGAGAGGTTAGCTCGACTTAGCCAACACCGCAGATAGCAGGGGAGCAGAGGCTGTGGAGAGGGATGCCAGTGTAATCAAGCATGCCACGGCCAGCTACCATTAACTGTGCCAGTGCCAGAGAGCCACAAAACAGAAACGGAATATTCCTACGGCCGCAGTGCGACAAAAAAAAAGGGGGAAAAAAAAAAAGTCTTGGAAGTGAGAAGAGAGAGTGAAGAATGCCACACTTACCCAGATTCCTACTCTCCTGTCTGATTTATCATCTATGCCCCCCCCCCCCCCCTATCCGCACTTTTCTACCTGGATGTAAGCAATGAGCAGTGAGCATGTCAAAACCGCTTTTTCTTTCTTCTTCTCTTCGTTTTTTTTGTTGGTAATGAGAGGAATAATGAAAATAGGCGGATGAGGGGTGGCAAACTGAAGCTCAGTGAAAACACAGGTTCGGCTCAGCGATGCGCCATTTTCTCCCGAAACAAACGAGAACAAGAAGAAGAAGAAGAAAAAAGAAAAACTGGATAAAAACGGTTTGCTGGCATCATTATTCAAAGTTTCCCCCTTTCCTCCCTCTCTCTGCCTCTCTGCCTCTCTCCCTCTCTCTCTCTCTCTCTCTCTCTCTCTTGCCTGGCACCATTACAAAACCTTGGCTGGAAAGATCACATGATTTCCTACCAGAAAGCCACAGCATTCCCAGTAAGTATTCTGCTGACATTGTGAAGACATCTTTTGTCTAAATCAAAACGTTAGCCCGGCCTGCTCCCTCCCCAGAATCTAGAACCTTCTAGTGGGGAGTGGGGTTGGCGAGGAGGGGGGGTGGTGGGGGGGCAGTGCAAAAAGGGTGGTGTTAGGAGTCATGGCAACCTCTACCTGGCAGGCTGCCCAGCACCCCGAGGTGGGGAGAAGTAGGGGCTAATGTGGTGTTGAGCAGGAATGCTTAGTGCCTTCCAAAGTCAACTCTATGGGCGTGCTGGTTGCTTAAGATTTCAGCTCGGATGCCAGAATTTTTCTGACAGGGTAAATAGAAAAAAAAAAGAAGTCTGGATGCACAACAAACTAATGACACACTCGCACTGTACCCCATGATTCACAGAGTTCTGCGCTGGCTGGAATAAAGCCCCCCCCCCCCTTTTTTTTAAAACAAACAAAAACCACAAAATGTCAAAAATCGATGAATTAATGTGGCTTTTATTTTGGAGAGTGCACTATAATGTTTGTAGAGATACTTGACGTGATTGTATGTATGGTAATTGGCTTTAATACGCCACATTTCAATTCCTGTTGTCTTCAGCGAGCGAGTAAATAAAGCAGGGAGAACGTTTTCAAGTAGGCGAGCTCGGCAAACGCGTTTGAATCTCGTGCATTGACTAGCAGACGAGCATGCTTTTTTTCCCTCTGTGTTTAGCCAGAACAGTAGCCAAACACAATCAGGTGGTTTATTACAATAACACAAGCGTATGTCATGGACCTGTGACTCACTGAAGAGCAAAAGGTATCCGCCAGAGAGAGAGAGAACAAAAAAAAAAAAAAGATTAAAGCTCTGCCCCGAGAGCCTCTCGTATGCCGGCTCCTTCACTCAATTTAACACAAAACTGTTGAACATCTGCTGTACTCGCTCAACTCTGTTCATGATTAAATAACAAAATGTTCAGTTTGCAGGAAGTACGGTAAGGACTGGTTCATATTTGTGTTACTCTGATTTTTGTGTGTAGAAATATTTGCTGTTGAATTTCCACAGTATGATAATAGTTTAAATAGTTCTATCACTTTGATCCTACTTGACCAATATCACAAGCTTTCAATGCACAACAAGCACCAACAGGGATTAAATGTGTGAGTATGTGTAGCTCTATTTATTGTACTGTGTAATGTTTATTCAAAATGACTAGAATTTTGTAAGGACCTCGCTAAAAGTAAGACTTTAGAAGTGTTTATTGTGTATGTGCTGGCAGAGAGAGTCATAATGGTTAGGGAAGACAATAAAATAGAAGCCATCAAGAGCATAAAGCGAGGAATATTCAACCATAAAGCCACAGTGGCCGCTCTGTCTAACAGCCAGACTGCTGTGGTGGCCAGTACAAGCAGGGGAACGGCTCTTTTTTTTTTCAAACAGTCAGTGCTGCATGTTAGTAGCTTCTTTTATGCGGTGAGAGAGGTGCAACAAGTTTGGAGCTGAATGCAAATCATCAAAATATCAAAAAGATGATTCTGGGTCTTCAGTGTCGCTCATTTGACGGTCTGGTGATTCCAAATGTAAATGAAAACCAGAGAGAAATAAACATGACTTCAAATGTGCAATCAGACTAGAGCTACAACTAAAGATCATTAATGAATCCGTTTAGTACTACTAAGAAAATGTTGGAATGTGTCTTAGGTGATGTCATCAATTGTCTTGTTTTGTTCGATCAACTGTAGTTTGCAATGATTTAAAACAGAACAAAGCAGCACACCCTCACACTGAAGAAGCTGATTTTAATAAAATGTGTGAAAACTATCAAACGCTTTCATATCGCATTCATTCTCTGGCCATCAGCTAATGGATTGATTGAGTAATTGTTTCAGCTCTCAGGCGTTTTACAAGCAGCAGACACATTTAGATCACCATCAAAGATACAAGTGTAATGTGGTTATAATGCCAGTGAAGCAGTCTGAGCTGGAGATTAATGGCTGCTTCCTTCTATTATCTGTCATCAACAACAGCTCTTAACAAAGCTTTCACTTTCACTTGATTAAATCCACACATCAGTCTGAAGGTAGCAGGACACAAATGTGTTACACCTGCCTCTGACTTCAAAAGTATTCCAAACATGCCATCACACAGGAGGATCCATGGTGCTTACGCTGATTAAAATCATGTTCAAGCTGTCAAACTCTTTGCACGGCAAACTACTCAGGTATAGTTTGTATTTCTGTTTATTACAAAACAGCAGGAGCAGGAAATGATGACATCCAGGAGAAACAACACTCCAACAACAAAATCATTTTCAAGTTGGAGAAAGATCTTCATGCTCTGCACTGATGAGCTCCATGACATCCGTTTATTACATATATGAGACGAGTGCTGTGACTGGCTGAGAAGATGATTAACCCAGGCTACATAGTGTTCAGGGTTTCTATTTGAGAGGTGCACATTTCTTTAAGTTGGACTTTTCCTAATGTGACATGCAGTACACAAAATTGGAAATAAAATGTAGCTTTTTTATTTTCTGTGCAGCTGGTGCATATTTTTATATATGAAAATGTACAAATTTGATGTGTTCGTTAAATAAAATTCATAAATCATAAACATATTCTATAAAGTGTTCTCCTGGATTTAAAAATAATGATTGTGAATATCTTTCTTTTTCTTCTAAATAAATAGAATACACTCTGTTTGCACTCTGACAGTTTAGGATGAATCAAACATTTATTAATGACTGATGGGGAATTTATTAATGTGAATTGGTGTAGAGACTAATTATGAACAGTATGTAAAGGGTTAACTGTCATGTTTCTATATTCCATGTCACACAAGCCTTTAGAAAAGCATACTGCATGTACATAAAAGTATAGGAGTGCATTTTACCCCCTTATTGTCTACAAACACACACACACACACACACACACACACACACACACACACACACACACACACACACACAGCAGCAGCATTAGTCATAGCTAAAATTGAGCCTTTAGAGCTCTCAACAAGATGGCCATGCAGCCCCTCATCTGCTCCAGTCAACATTAAACAGACTCAGCTAAAAACAGTTCCAAAAAATTCCCCCACTGAGGGGGTCATTTCATATCCCGAAAGGCAGGAGGCCAGGGTCAAAGTTCAAATGAGAATTGGGGGTGGGTGGCGGTGAGTTAGAGGACTTCCCTTGGGGATGGGATATACCATTACCAACCCAGACAGGGGTGAAAGAAAATCAGACAGACTTCTCGACCTGGTAATATATGTGATAGATGTGATACATAGAAGTCAGGGGGGGGCGAGGGGCACGAAAAAGCTGAAAAAGCAACATAATATAAGTCTGCATTGGTTTTAAAAATGTCATGTTTATATAGTGTCGCAGCCATATACATCTGCATAACTATGGAAACATCATTAATCAACAAAAACAACAACTTAGACATCTGTCCCCATAGTAAAAACCACTAAAGCTGAGAAATACTATGAAAAACTAAAAAAATATATAAAATAAATGCTGTATTCATCAGATTTGATTCATTTGACATTTGGAATTTTTTTAAAAAAGTGGAACACATTTTATTATCTTTACCAAAAACCCTGCGTACACTGGCAACCAAAACTCTGAAGGAAGACAATTTGTGCTATTTTATTCTTCACAGACACACCAGAGACAGGGTGTTATTTTTGGCTCACAGCTCTTATCTCCATTAATTTAATGTTGCCTCAAGCCGTGACAGAAAAACAGTCAACAGGTTAATCCAGACAGAAGTTTATACAGTTTAGTCTAATGAGAGACATACCCATCCACCCGTTCTTCAGTCCCGAGTATGTGACTTGACTTGGCAACGGCAGAATAACACAATAAAAAAATAAAAAAAATAAAAAATAAAAAGGCCTGTATGCCGAAATTTGACAGTCAGGCGTTGAGTGTTTTGGAAAACTCTGTTTCCTGAGTTGTTCTGCATATTGGGCAAAAACAACAGACAATGATTGGCAATGAAAGAGAGAGAGAGAGAGAGAGAGAGAGAGAGAGAGAGAGAGAGAGAGAGAGAGAGAGAGAGAGAGAGAGAGAGAGAGAGGGTGAGACAGAGAGACAGAGAGAGAGAGAGAGAGAGAGGGAGAGAGAGAGAGAGAGAGGGTTAGACGAGGCTGCACACAGGATTTACTCCCCTCTGGAGAGGCCTCGCCTCACTGTGCCCTGGTCCGGCCCCTCTGTCTTACTGTCTTACTGTCCAAGCCACCAGCTCTCACCAAGAAATATTAAAGCAGTACAGTATGACTGGTCAGCATGAACAGGTGAGTGCAAAAACTAGAACGAAAGGAGTCGAGATAGAGATAAATTCATGAGTTGTAACTTTAGCATTTGTTTTACATCTACTTGTACATCCTGTGATGCACATAGAGCAGAATATACTGTGTAATCAGCTGTAAAAGCCACAAATAAAAAGAAGTCGTGAAGAGAGCAGCTCCAGGTTCTCTGTTGAGCATTTTCACAAAATCCAAACAGCCCTTCTTTGTGTTGTAGTGTTCTAGCTTTCAACTCTCCGACTCCTTAGCATGACAGAAACACTGCTAACCGAGAGGCTGCTTTGAGAGCTAGCAGAGCTTTTGCCGGGGTGACCACTTTGCCTGACCCACCTGTCTTGTTGATCCTGCTGCCTAGCACCAGACTAAACACTCAGATTTTTCACAGAGGCTCATTGGTTGCAGCTGACTGAGCGGCAGCCAATCGGCGCGCGGGGGAAGGATGGATGGAGGACGAGAACCAGAGGACTGTGAGAGTGGAAAGAAGAGGAAGAGGCTGTGCAGAGACAACCCAAAACCTCGTGTAAACTCTGAATAAGAAAGCACACTGAGGAGAGGGGAAAAAAAAAAAAAAAAAGCATATGTCAAATCATCATTTTCTATCAGGGGACACAAAAGAATGTCCTTTGTGGGAAATATAGTGAAATGCTTCATCTTAGTTTAAAGTCACCAGGTGATAGAGATATAAGGGTTTTTTGCTGGGGTATCAAATGTTGATGCATAACAATAACAAACTTAAAGGGCATCTGTTTCTGAATGGCACTGAATTGATTACCTGGCTTTGAGACGAGGCCGCTATCAGACCGTGCTTTTATACCGTCGCCGAAAAAAGGGATCAATACCTAATGAATTCCAAACGGCGGATTTTCAGAAACATAAATGTATCCTACACATGAGCGCATAAAGTAACCTCCAGCCGATCGATGAATATGACATTACGCGCAGCCGGAGGAATGCATCTTCTTAATTGACCTGAGCATTTCAAATGAATTCAAACGACAATTAAAATGGATTGGGACGGAATCTCAGAGAGCTTTTTATTGTGAAGGCCAAACTCACCCTGTGACCCGGCCTTGTGTTTTAATTACCGCTGTCTCCTATCAGGCGGCTCAGGCAACACGACAAACACGGTGGAGAAATGAAAAAAAAAAAAAAAAAAAAAGCAGCTTAGTTGCTTAGTTTAGCGTTTACATCCTGATGGAATGAGGTTATAACGTCGTCTTCAAATGTAATTAAAGGAAGGACACGACTGCTGTGCGGAAATGTTAGAAAAACTAAAGATGCTGCAGACTCTCGGTCCACATTCAGAATGCTTTTGTGTGATAAGGTTACAGCTGTTTATGTGATGTATTTTCATGGTTATGAATAATAAAAAAAAAAAAACATCCAATTGAGGTTTAAAGATATCAATGCCTGTTTCATTTAGGGTTACGCCTACGTCCTGCTTCTTTTCAGGTGCTTTAATACTATAATTTGCAATATTAACATCTAACTGTAAAAATACAATTCAAACAAAAACATAACAGCTCTGTGATATTTGAATAAATTCTCTAATCATTACCAGCTCATTAGAAGTGCTGTGTGGTTTTAATAGCAGTATAGTATGCTGTTATAAAAGACTCTTGTGGAGAGAAGTGACAAATGCTCTGACATTATCGTGACTGAGAAAGAAAAAAAAGGTAAAACATCAATTCATGTGGAGGCTGATAGAGCTCTGATTCATTACTCTTACTGAGATGAATAATGTAATAATAATACTAATAAAGCAGAGGAGGATAAAACAGCACATTAGTGAAGGTGAGCTTCAAAGTCCAGGAGCTCGTACAAAACCTTCCACACTGACAGCACACTAAAGGTTACACTAAAACATTGGATTTTTTTATATTAGCACCCAAGTATTCTGTTAGCCTCAAAAGAGCTTCAACAAGAGTCCTCCATTTTGAATGTGGTGAATCCTCACATCTGAATCCTGCACTCATCAGCACAGTCTTCTCCTTACATCAGTTTAACGTTCCTAGCCAGTTTTCTGCTTCTCTTTCGTGCCACGTTAGATCTTGGTGACAGGTGTGTACATTTCCAAAGGTTCAGAAGACTGTATGGCACAAACAGTTTTACCACAGGCGATCTCTCCAGAGGAGCCGACCCTAATCGACTACATTAAGGATGACTTCTCATTTAGGAAGGCAGGGGAAAGGCAGTTACCATAATGATACCTTTTTCTCTGCGTGTCCTTACCAAGTGCTTTCCCAAAGATAATCCCTCTCTGAACAACCCCTCATTATCAAAGCAATCACCTGACAACGGGTGGAAAAAAAGAAGAAGAAGAAGAAAAAAAAAACATTGGAAATTACATGAATTAGTGTGGGACTATGGAAAAAAAAAAGATTGCAGATTCACCACTTTAATTAGGCTCTTGCAAAAACAATCAGACGTAGCAGTCAATACGCTAAAAAAAACTCATAAGCAAGAGGAGATGAATTAATATTTGATGATTTTTAAATGGCTATTTGAGCTCAGATGCCTCTTGCTCACAGTTGGGTTTTAGATAACGGAAAGTCTTATTGCGGCTAATAAAGCAGGTGACTTGCAGGTAAATCAGCAGGTGAATCGGTGCTGCCTTCCAATGAAAACCACCATTAGCTTGTAATTGAGTTCCTAAGCACCGTCTGAGTGGGTTGGGGGGTTGGAGGGTTGGGGGGGGCAGAGGTGGGACATGCTATGAATTCTTAAGGTGAGCACGGTGCAGGAAATTGCAGATTTCAGCGAGGTCAGACGACAACTTTCAGCTTCTAACTTTTTAAAGGAGGACCTGACTGTTTCAAGTTATGGCCAAACCTGGTCAGGCTTTCAGACGTGAAGGGGGGGAAAGAAATTGCAATTCATTCATTTTCGCTGTCAGGACTACTTCCAAAATGAGCAGCCAACACAAGCCGGATACTTGTATTTATTAATAATTATTTAGGCCGTTTTTCAAACTAACTACACACACATGCATAGAAAGTGGCCCGCAGAGCAAATTGCTTCCTGTCATTTTTGAACTTTAAGAAGGAAATCAGGCCGACCTTATTTTGTTTTATTATGTTTTTAGACGCAGGAGACGTGGAGCTGGTGAAGACAGCCTAACCACCGCAGAAATGTTTGAGTGAAAAACGTTTCCAGAGTGGAATCGAACCCTGAACTGTCAGAGTGAGAGCCAATCTAACCATCCAGCCTTATAAAACAAGCACCTTCAAAGCCTGTTTCTGATGGGGATGTTTCGCCAGCCTCTCCACAAATATTATTGAGTTTAGTTATATTTAACACGGTGAGCTTTTAATATTAAACACGCCTGAATTTAAAAGACGGCTCCTTTGAATTTCTTGAACATGGCTCTACTTTTTCACAGCGCAGAAATGTGGGATTTGAATAGGATTACTTGACCTACGCTGCTCTAGACTCTCATAAAGAAAATGAAAGTGTTTCCTAATTTTTTAACACTCACACTCGCTTCCTTGTGAAGGCCTGAGGACAAGAAGTAACACGTATTTTACGAGCTCAGATCACACATCACATTTAAGCTGGAATCACTTTGAAAAAACACACATTTGGAGGGTTGACTCTGATGCTTTGCTTGAATGCTTTGATTCATCTTTAAAGCAGGATGTAATTGGTCACTTGGCGAATATGGTGATGATATTACATGAAACAAAATGGCAAGCCAGATTGTAACTATGGAGGTATGACACAGACAAAAGATGTGCTGTGAAACATCAGAGGGAGTGACAACTGCTCAACACTTTATTATCTAGTGGATTTATTCTCATCTCCAGCATACACACTGATCTACATGACACAACGTAGACCTGCAGTATGCTGTGTGATGCTATGATACGAGATGTGTGTGATGGATCAGGGCTCTGCAGCAGATTTCACATGCAGCTGGTGAAGAGACTAAAGTACACAGTTCATGTCCGTCCATTTGGAATTAAAGCGTTTGTCTTTAATGATCGTTTCTCCAGCCAGCTTGTACAAAAAGCGTGAAATATCCTCACATGGCCTGGGGAGTGTGAGTGTGAGTGAGGGTGTGTGTGAGTGTGAGTATGTGTATGAGGTGGTGGATGCTCCAGTTGAAACATGTGGCTCCCCTCAACCCCCCCACCCCTCTCCAAAAGCCATGTAGCCCTACAGAGCACATGTCAGTCTGCTGTGAATGCAGGCAGAGCATACGGGATGGGACAGAGCATGAGGGGTGTGTGTGTGTGTGTATGTGGGGGGGGGGGGGGGGGGGGGGGGGTTATAAGGCAGCCTGGTGTTTCCACTGGGGTCTCCCCTGCTGGGCTACATGGTCCCAGCTCCCTTTGTCTGCTGTTAACCCGTTAAATCCCACGGAAGAGCCCATTCACAAATGTGTCACACACCCCGGGGGTGCATTTTGTGTGGAATAATGATCTTAAAGGGGTTACACAGCGTTGCCACTGATTCCAACCCCCCCACATCCCCACCCCAACACACACACACACCCTCCTCCACACATTCATTTGTTTCCTGGGGTGTTTGCAGTTTCAATTATTGTCAACTATTGTCTTTACGTTCTCTCAAATAAGTTCAAACGACGTTCCTTAAGAGGATGTACCGGTTCAATCAACACCATCACAGTTTAGTCCTCCTTCACAGATGTGTTTAAAAAGAGGATTCTTGACTCTTGCATTTTACATGAGGAGATTAAACCTCATTATAATCCAGATTTCAACAGTATAGAGCAGGAACTGAGATGCTGCGTTGAGCAAACTTTGCAGCCAGCTATGTGTGTATTTATGTTATAGACATAGATAGAGAGCACACACGTGGGAAATGTTGCGGGTTTACTGGGAGAAAGTGTAATTATACTGCAGTAATGTCCTCCATGATTAATGATGTGGGCCTCTGAAACCCAACCATCGGGCCAATGGCAAATTACCACTGTAAAAATAAACCGTGATGTGAACAGGTCAGCGAGGCCGGAGCACAAAATGTCTCTTAGTGTGTATTTATATACAGCGTGTGAGTGAATGGGGAATGAGCTCTAGTAACCCAATTAGCGTTGGTCCACTGTCAGAGACCAGCTCCATCTAACATCTACGTGAGATGGAGCTCTGCAGCCGAACGAAAACAAAAGAAAAGTGGTTTGTTTGCATTCTTGTATTCACGTATGAGTATTCATCTGTGAGAGTCTGAGAAGAGCTGACACGTGTGTAATTAGAAGTGGGGGAAAAAAAAGACAAAGACAAAGTCGGAGCGTCGTATCTTTTAGAGTGTGGTGCTCAGCTAACGCCATTAGAGCTAGAATGAAGGGGGGGGGGGGGGGGTGTGATGTCATCTAAACGATTGTTGACGTTTCAGCATCGTGGCTGGTGGAGAATGTGGCGCGGGTTATTGTCAAATGTACAAATGTCAGACGTAATCCTTGTGGTGTCGATGATTTCCAGAAAAACGACAGCTTTGGCGAAATCTGAAGTGCACAATAAACCAACGATTAAAACCACTCCGTGCCAAATTTCCCCCAGGGTCTCTGGAGCACTGCAGAGTCAAGTTCACATTTCTTGTCAAACACTGACGATGCCGCTCTGCACATAACCACATTTGATTAGTCCTCACAGACCCCCTCTACACAACCTTAACACACACACACACACACACACACACACACACACACACGTCCTTCTAGGATGGAGAGCACTTGACTCGTACCCAAACTGAACTCTTATGCACTCTACTTGTATGAAAGGATAATGCCTTTTTGTAGCCAAACTGAGATGAAGTATTTCATTGAGAGCTTTTGCACTCAAAGTGACGGCAACAAGGGATTCTTGTGGTTGTGAATAAACTATTGGGAGACGCCTGAGCTGTTGTCCAAAAAACCAAGTGACAAGTGCGTAATTATTTGCCAGGGCACAAATCTGGCTAAATGTATTGTTTCACTAAGCTGCTGCCAGAATTAAACCAAGAAGAACAACTAGAAAAAGAAGGCAGACATGAACATTTTAAAATGTGTAACAGATCAGAGAGTGAGTGAAAATGAACTGATGGCTAAAAACATACAGAATCTCTCTCTCTCACACACACACACACACACAGACACACACACACACACACACATCATCATTAAGATATTAAAGATAAGGTTACTGCTGGGTTAAGATAATTCAACTATCAACACAATGATTTTATGACTGAGCCTCTTTGTCTGTCTGTTGCTGAAATCAGATCACAGAGTGTGTGAGTGTGTGTGTGTGTGTGTGTGTGGGGGGGGGCTCCTTGAGTGGTGAATGAAGAGCTACCTGTCTGGACTTCATGCTACACTGATTGTTTGTTTTGTTTTTTTCATAATTCATTTGTACGATTTTGAAATGGAGTTTCACACTTGTCAGCACACCTTTAAGTGGGGTCTTCATAAATTCCAACGCGCTAAATGAAAACGAAGAAAACACACACAACGATACATTTGGAGTCATCCGTCTAACTTTATTTCAGCATTCAAACAGATAATTAATGACCCGTTAAATGCAACGGCCTGCGGTTTCTTATGAGTATGAATTTTGAAGTGTGCATGCATCTTAGCATCAGTCAGATGAAAGCCTGACAAACGGCCCCCTTCTCTTTCTTAAAAACAATATATCAAAGCGTTGCACATGGCCGTCTCTCTGAGACAGAGATAATCAAAAGCAGAGAGAGAGAGATGGCCAAACATCATGTCTAATGTCCCAACAAACTGAGGATCAACTGTTTCCAATTAGGATTACAAAGACACATGCAAAAAATAGAATGAACCCATCCACCCTGACTCCCTTTTGCACACATTCAAAAAAAACAAAACAAAAAGAAAACACAACATGTTTGCTGTTCTTCAAAACAAACAAACAAAGAAAATCTAAATTCAAATCTTTTTTTTTTTTTATGAGTCTCCGTTTTTCTCCCTTAAAAGACAGGATTCAAGTAAACGCTCATACACAAAGCGCTGTGCACTATTCGCCCGTGTTGGTTTTCATTTCTCACTTCTTTCATTTGCTGTTTAATCCAGTCACATCGGCTCCCTGAGCAGGTGAAGTCAGCCAAAGACTTTCCCACGGTCTGAGAGCAAATCCAACGCCCCGAGCCCTTCCTGAGGGCCGGCCATCTGTCCGTTCTGTTTGGAGTGTGTTAGGGGCTAAAGCGTCAGCTGCATGACCAAATTCAACGTTCCAACACACCCCTCCTTCATGAAGAAAAGCCCAAAGCATCCATTCAACTCAATGCACACACACACACACACACACACACACACACACACACACACACACAGCTTGTGCCCAAACACAAACAAATCAACAAACAAACAGACAGATGCGACTCCCTCGCATTCGACAGATTTGCAATCCAAATCCTCCAATATATATTCTGTCATTGTAACAGTTACGCACAGTTTGCCAAGTCTGATATTAAGCCTACTTATTATTTTTTTAATGAATTAAGAACAATAAATGTTACAGAAAAAATGTTACGCTTTAAAACGTGAAAGTTGCTGTTTGGGAGAATCCTCATTAAAATCATATCTGTGCCTCTCAACAAAGGAGTTCAGCACATAAACCTTGACCTTTGCTCCCTCGGAGGATAAATCATGTGTGCCACTGACTTCCACAGGACAATACCATTTCAGCACAAAAGCAGCTCCCAACGTAGACCCCCGGCAAATTTGAGAGCATCACTGCACCTCGCGGGGGTAAAAAAAAAAAAGAAAAAGAAAAAACATCTTACTTTGAATTAGGATTTGCTACGATCATGTGACGCGTTTCTTTCTTTCTCGAGCACATGCTGCCGCCCCCCCATCTCAAAGCATCACCCCCCCCCCCCACCCCCCACTCCTCACTCTTTTTCTCCCTCCTCGAAACTGACGTGCTATCATTTTATTTCCCCCTTCTCAAAGAGCGACTCTGCCGCGCTGGTGGATATGGTCCTCGCCCCGGCCTGACACATTTTTAAAATGCGTGACATTGCCTCTGTGGGAGCATGAGAACGGAGCTTCCTCAATAGTAGGGTCCCCATACCCGGCCCGTAACCATGGAAGCAGATGCCTGCCCTCCCGGCCCTCCTTACCTCCTGTCGATCGCGGGCTGTGAGCTGCTTCGGCAGTGAAAAGAGGCTGTGCCTGCCTTTCTCCTCGCTCTGACCGAACTTGCCCCACTTCTCAAAAGGAACCATTGAACAGGTCACTGGTCTAGACTTGTTTGCACGGTCCAGGGAGCAGCCTTGATGTAACCCTTGCTCTCCTCTCTCTCTCTCTTTCTCTCTCTGCCTGCCACACCAGCCGCCCAGCGACTGCAGACTGTGGAAAGGGGTGGCGGGGAGGGTTGTGGGTTGGGGTTGGGGGGGGCGGGGGGGGGACATTGGAGACGTGGATTTGAAAAGGAGCCCCGTCCGATTTTGCCATTGTGCCTTTTCATTCATCGATCGAATGAATATCGAACCTTCTGTCCCTGCGTGTGTGAAACGGATAGCTTAGCAAGCATTTTTTCCCCCCCTCGTTCTCTCTTTCTCTCTCTCACTCTCTCTCTTCTCAGGTCTGTGTTGTGGGCCCAGAGCTCTGATTCCTTTTCTCACTACTTGGAAGAATGTCTTTTTTCTTTTCTTTTTTTGAACTTTTTTTTTTCTTTAATAATTCATGTTTATTTTAATTTTGATGTGGCCTCTTATTTTGATATGTGATTAATGGAGAAAGGAGAACTGTTGGCTTTCATCCTTCATCACTGACTGATGTGATGAATTTGATTTCTTATATATTTCTTTTACTGATTAAACACATTTCTACACGTGTGCAAAAAACTCAAATCATGTGAAAAATAAATCACATTATGGTTGTTATAATGAATCAAGAAATGAGCAGCAGACACTGAGTGCAATCAGAGGAGCAAAGCAATTATATATTCCATTTTAATGCATTTGCTACCCTCAAATAAATCAAAACCCTGTTTTTAAAAAAAAAATACTTAAATCTTGTGGAGAGACAAACATAAAAAGACAAATACATAAATCTTTACACTGAGGCTTGATTTCTAAAAACTGCAATTTGTGGTTGAAAATTCTGACGAAGTTATGTTCTTCATTTCATCTGTTTTATATTTAGACAATCAAGATTTATGTGTAAATCACTGCATTATCTGACCCAGACTACTATTTTTCAATTTAGAAAATATGACACATAAATAACCATAATTATCCTTTCAAGATAAAAGAAATTAGGCTCCGTTCGTCAAGTCCTGGAAACGGACAAAAAAAAAGATGATTTAATTACAATCATTATTTCGAGGCTAAAAAGGATATCTGTTTATATTAACGTGAAGTGTGTGTGTTTACATATTGACCCCATGCAGTAAGCGGTTGTGGGTGAGTGTATGTGCATTTGACAGGGCAACAGAGAGAGAGTGAGAGAGAGAGAGAGAGAGAGAGAGAGAGAGAGAGAGAGAGTGGGAAGGCAGGCGAAGGCTTCGATGACAGCTTTAGTAAAAAGGTGAGATGATCAATGTCAACATATCAATATTGTTGGGTGGGGGGCAGGGGGCCGTGGATAAACTTGTTCTATCTGATTCATAAAGCAAAAACTCATTTTGTTGTTTAATTGAGATTTTACGGCTTGACACCTAAAACTTACTCTTAAATAAACTCTGAAAATTGGTTTAGAAAGGAAAAAAATCATCTCCGCTTTGTTTTTATGACTTCTCATCAAATTTTGTAGAAGAAATGTATAAAATCTAATTAACCAATGCTTATAAAGCTTGTTAAACCTGATCATGAACTTCAATGTCTATGCAGCATCTTTTTAATGTTTTGACTAAATCTCTTAAAATGGATCAAATGAATTCTAAGAGCCAGAAAGAAAGAAATGTATTTCAAGTGTGTTTAGTTACATGTGGAAAATAAAGCACACGTTTAAAAATCAAGTGAAAAGGAAAAAAATTGTAAAGCTTGTCCTCCTCACAATCGAAATTGAGAAAGCTTTTGAGGAGCAGTTATATCTTCCATGCTCCATGTGACAAGTTGCTATGCAGGGGCCAATCAAAAGGGGCAGAGAGGGGAACAAAACAGGGCAGAAAATGAGCAAATTCAAAGGCAGGAGGAAGGAAAGCAAAGGAACCAGTGAAGTAAGAAGGCAAAGGCATTGTGTTCACGCAACAATCAAGGCTGTTCCCACACTGAGTACCAGGCGTGCCCCCCGAAAAACACTGCTGCTGCCACCACCACAAACCCACACCCACACAGCATCAGGCCCAAAAAAAGGGGCTACGGCGGGAGGTCTGCTGCTGGATGGAGAAAAAGGAGCTTTACGTGAACATAAATGATGTGATTAAACAGACGCCAACGAGCAGCATAAAGACTTCTGTGAGCATTTATTCACTTTTCTTATATGTATTACAATTGAGTAAGATTATGATTTGAGAGACTAATAATAAAGTCTAATAATTCTGGCAGATGTTGATTTAAATATTACTGACAGCTGCTGAATACTTGTGTATCAGAAGTATTATGTAATATAAATGCAGTATAATAAAAGTGGGAAATTGAGGATGCTGCAATTCTTTATCCTTTTAAGCAAATATAATAACTTGAATTAAAAAGAGTGATATTTTAAAAAGCTAAATGTGTTATAATATAAATGAATAATATGAATATGTCTCTATCATAATCTTGTCTAAAATCTTAAATTTGAGTATAAAAGAATAAAATAAAGTTCCTCAAATGACGCATTAATATTATGACATTATTCATCCTTTAGTTTAAGGAGGAGGAAAAAAAACAGAGTGGTGATGTACTAACAACAGAGGTGACATGTTGAAAATAGAGCTGGCTGATTTGGAGCAGGAACAATGGCTGAGGTGGGGGGTGGGTGGGGGTCAGTGGGGTCTCGACTGAGCCGACACACACACACACACACACACACACACGGGCGACAGGGACGGGCCCGGGCCAAAATTTGCCATAAAGACACAAGCTCAAGCTTTCCTGTCTCATATTACACACCAGCACCAAGTCCATATTTTACACTTTACATACAATAAAATGATCACATGGTGTTTCTGGTGTATAAAAGAGAGTTAAATATGATATGGACGCTTAATATATATTTTCTGGAGCAATGCAGAAAATCCTTTTTATGCTTGTGCTGCATTTTTAAACCAAAAAATAGCAAATTGGGTTTTTTCTTCATCTTATCCTGGAATACTATGTTGTAAAGTAAATACAAAACTAACATTTTGATGAGGTATATGTGTTTTTTTATATATATATATATATCTGAAATTATACCTGAGTACTGCAGAGTGGAGCTGATAGATCTGGTACTGTTCATACTGTATCCATGACATTTTGATTGGAACTAAATGAAAGGCAGAGCACAAACCTATTAAAAGAAAACAAAGAACAGTGTTAAATTTCTTTCTCTCTCTCTCTCACACACACACACGCGTACAAGAGCTTTGGCAGATGTGTTGCCTGGGACGTACAAGTAAACCAGCGTCCCATCATCACCATCATCCTGCCTGGAAACAGTGGCAGCCAAATGCCAAGTGCAGCTCCAGCCATGTCTGCTCTCGGCCGCCGCAGAGACACGATCCGGTGTCAGCCGCGCGCACGCATCATTACGAGGCAGCGGAGCTCGCACAATGCAAGGCAGAGTTTGCAGAGGGGATGAGAAGTTCCAGCTCCCGCTCTCTGGTTTGTCTCTGTGATGTTTTTTCTTTCTTTCTTTTTTCTTTCCCCCCTCTGCTCTCAACTGATCCGGTACCCAGTTTCCTGAATGCAGATTGGGCAGCCAGTAAAGCGTGTGACTACAGCTTACATGTGACATATGTATCTGCACAGCTGCACCCTCATACGAATGGTGGGGGAGAAGACACAGGCCATGTTGGTTAATGTGTCTGATTACAATCTGAGTGATGCAAAGGTAAAAATTCAGGTGTGCCTGACACTTCTACAAATATTTAACATCTATCACAATAGAAAAAAATGAAGATTTTAATTTGTATCAAGAATATTCAAACGGCATTTAAACCATTAGGACAATAAATCCTAACTAATGAAATTCTTTAGGGGTTGTCAGGGTGATGGACCTCACCGACTCAAAGGAAACCCTTGGAGACATTACGCCTTCTTAAATAAAGAATACATTTCCAAAATTGATAATTAAACAAAAATAATAAAATGTGTGAAGAAAAATGTAATTGCTGTCTTTACAGATCACTGTGGTCAGGGAGGAACTGTCTGAAATGTCATTTTTAATAAAACCATTTTTTTAAAAGGGTCTAACGTCATACCGACAGATCTAAACTAAACCTTCAACTTGCCACACACACACACATACACACACACACACACACACACAGACAAAAACTAACGCAGAGACCATTACTCATGGTCCGTTGTCCCTTCTCCGGGGCCACAAAGGCATGTGTCTCCCTCCCTCAGGTCAAGCCCACAGGCTGCGACACAAAGCACCCAGGGCATCATAATCTCCTAAAAAGAAAAACCCTGGAGTCAGCCCTGCTCCAAATCCACAATGCTAAGCAGATCCAAAACATCTTCTCTATATTATCTGCCACCATTAACATTTTCTTTCTTTACATTTTGGCTTATGTGTTAAAAAAAAAAAAACACCAAATTTCAATGACTTTGGAATGTGAGGAGATGAAATGAACGGGACAGTTGTGATGACGATAGAGGGACGATAGAGGGACGATAGAGGGACGATAGAGGGACGATAGAGGGACGATAGAGGGACGATAGAGGGACGTGATGAACTAAACTCAGTATAACATTAGACGTTCCTGTAGATCACAAACAGTCTGAACAACTGGGATCATTCTGTGTTTGTCGTGGCGAGGCTGGGTTTTGTCAGGCGCGCACCATCACTGTCACCAAAGTCAAACATTAAGCTTTCGAAAGGTGCTTTAGAAGGTGAATTGGAACAAAAGCCCCCCCCTCCTCACTATAACCGCTACTCAAAGCGCTGTTTAATTAGGTGTAGAGCAACAAATCCTCCCCATTCAGCGGCTGGACACTTGTGGTGTTGGAGTGGAGTGTATCGTCAGTGAAAGACTCCCGTCATAACACTAGAAGAGTGCCCCCCCCCCCCACCCCCCCTCACAAAGACACACACTGATTCACTAATGCCTGTCTGTTAACAAGCCCCACTGTCTGCTGCTTCTCTAACTCACTGTCTCCTCAATGGGTGCTAATGGAGAGACAAAACACACACACACGCACACGCACACACACACACACACACACACACACACACACACGCACACACACTGAGGCCCTCCTACGTCGCGCTGCTCTTTTCATGGATTCAGACTGGACACTGTTGTTTTTATAAGTTCAGCTTGTCATATATTACGCTGTGATTAGATCTAAAAACAAGTCTGAAAATGTAATAAAACTGCCAATAAAAAACAAAGCAAGTATACATTTTCAAATTAATAAACAAATTAATCTCCAAAATAATTATATGAAGACAAATTTGTCAGAAAAAAAAGAGAAATTGTGTTAAATGTAATATTCAGTATGATTTAATATTATATATCAATGTAAAATAATGTGAAAAAGCAAAGCCTTGAAGGATCCATTTTTCTATTGTCACTGAAATGTTTTAAAGATAATTTGCTAAAAAATTGGATAACTGAATAATTATAAACTGGAGAAAATAAAAAGCATTTTTGTATTTTTTATTGAATTCTATTTCATATTTTAAATTGTGTTAAATGTTTAAATGCTTCACTTAAATAAGGCAGAACAGCAGAGCTCATTTTAAAATGCTGAGCAAACAAAAGGAAAAGCTGCTGTGTTACTAAATGAATTAAAACTCTACAGGCACACTTTTGGCAACTGTCTGCATATATAAAAAGACAAAGTCAGTCAGACTGGAGTTGAATATGGGTGGTGGGCTCTAATCCTGAAGGACAAAACCCCGCATATCCACCGAGACAAATCTTGTTTGATGGATCCCTGCTGCTAGATCCAACCACAGCAGTCCGGTCTGGGAGGCCCATTGTATCAGGGACGCTCGAGAAAGGAAACACACTCAAAATTTATTAGAGACGGGAACCCCTGAAATACAATATTAATTCACAGACAGCATAGTAAAAGCAAATGATCTTAATCCGGCCCAGGCCCACACATCCTCTCAGCAGGAAAGCAGAACATTTGAATATTCTTCTTACACTATTTATCTCTTCACATAAAAAGCATAATAAATGAAAAGATTAGTTAATAAGTAAAGTGTTTGATATTTTTTGTTTCTTACTGATGTTTCTATTTTTTTAATTACAGCTATTACAATATAAAATAAAATAAAACCTTATTCTGAAAGACTTTCTCTTTTTAACAAAAAAAAAACACAAACATTTAATTTAATTTGTTAAATGACATGAAATAATAAAATTATTATTATTATAAAATTTTAAATGTTAAAGCGCTTTGTTATTTAGTCATTACGTCATTTCTTGGCCACTTTGAGAATAAAAATGCTTTTAAAAAGACGTAAATTCAACCTAAAAAAAGTCAAACAGTTTTTTTCTCCCTGCTTAAGGAGCCCAATCATCAGGTTTGAGTGGGTTAATAAAATAAAGAAAGGATCAGAACGGGGGGGAGAAGAGTGTATTGCAACACAGGCGTCTCCCTGGGATTTAGCATGGCTGTCTGTGTATGTGTAAGACAGAGACAGTGATAGAAGAAGAAAACGGCGCTCGGTGTTCCCAAATGCTCCAGTGTATCTAATTGTGTGAGTACAATTATAAGAGTCTGCTCTTTTTTTTGTAATCGCATGTATGGAAGCATATACGTGTGTGTGTGTGTGTGTGTGTGTGTGTGTGTGTGTGTGTGTGTGTGTGCGTGCGTGTGTGCGTATCGCAGCTGAAAGCGGACTGGGCTCTCCAGCTCTGTGGTCTGAGGGAGGGCAGAGGCTGGGCAGTGCCTTTTAAGCCAGCTCGAGGTCAGTCCAAACACTGGCAGCTATTCATGACCAGATCAAGTTGATGTGAGATTCTGTCCCTCCTCTGCCCCCCATTTCCATATGAATGTGGAATATGCTAAAGGAAAAAAACAAGCAAGATCCTTGTCCCGGGGAGCCACCGCAAGGGTGAGAAAACACACATTTGCAAGGAGCCCCCCCCCCCCCTGTGGCAAATAACAGAAATATTGGCATCATGAGCACATTTAGATAGGATAATTAAAAAAAGAGGGAAAAACTGTTCTCTCTCTGTGTCTCACACACACACACACACACACACACACACACACAAACTCTTTCTCTCTATCTCCTTTCTGCACACACTCAAACCAAGCCAAGGTCAACGCTGCTGTCAGCCTAGCAGCTTATAAATCAAAACACAATTGCGTACACATATTTAGAAATGCTTTATCATAACTAGACACACACACACACACATGCGCACAAACACACACACACACACACACACACACACACACACACACACACACACACACACACACACACAGCTCTGAGCAGGCTACATCCACACCACTCTATATAAAGGGTTTAGCCAGACAAAGGGTTTGTCCTGAAAGACAAACAGCAGGAAGCAAGGAAACGGCAATGAACGTGATGCACAGACGTACGTGTCCAAACAGCAGCAGTGGACTGAAAAAAGACAGGAGTGTAGAAATGAAGGAATAGCACAGATCTGCATACCCTGGATGTCCTGATTCCTCTCTGTCTGCTACCTGGCAGGCCCTGAAGCTGGGGCGCGCCGCCGCCATGCCGTCACGGGTGTGTACATGTGTTTGAGACAGACACGGCGGGCCTCCTAACACACACACACACACACACACACACACACACACACACACGGACAATGTCACACGCTCCCTATTGTTTCACTCCATCGCTCGGGCCGGAGACATACCCCAGTCTACCCTTCTAGTTGTTTAAAGGTGGGCTTAAACCCAGAGCGACGAGGCCATCTATTACCAGGAGGGATGCTGATGATGATGATGGGGAGGGGAGACAGAGACCCCCTGAATGAGCTGGAGAAGGGGGGGCGGGGGGTTGAGACGGGGTACTCAGTTAAATAGGTTTATAACTGGCCGTGTGCACCAGGAAATTCTGAGGAGCAGCAGCAACACACACATCCAACCAACATCAAAACACCTCTTCACATTTACTGCATAGAGGCCTGAAATGAAATGAGAGCCCATTAAATCCCATTTCTTCACTTTCACTTGGCAGCACAGAAAGAAAGGAAGTGGAAGAAAACAGACCGTACCCTAGATAATCTTTCCCATGATCAGAATAGGTGTGACTCCTCCCTTTTTAGATAGGAAGTACTTTAGAAAGTACATGTGGAGAATTAAACTAATGCGACTCATAAAAAAGATAATTGAGCTGGTTTTATGTAGATTATTTTACAGTCAATATTTTAGGTTTTTTGCATTTCTATTGCTGGCTCTAATCATCAAATCCACTGCTAGTTTATTCCTGATAATAGTGACTTTAGGCTTTGATAAAAAGACAAGAAAAAATAACAAGTATGTCTGAGTGGTTGTACATTTTGTGACAACAATTCTGATAAAAAACATACACCAACTGTGTTCATCTATTGTACATTTGTGTTTTTTTCTATTCTTCTTGGCAGGAGTTTATCATCATTCATTGTGCATCCAGGCTTTTAGGCAACAAGTAAACCATTTTTAAGGCTTTGCATATCCTGGTATCCAGTGTAGATGCAATCATGCACCAGATAAAAGAGTAACGGCGACATTTACAAAAGAGAAACTGCAGAGGGAACCACTCTCATGTGAGGAGAGCAGTTTCCAGTGAGCAACGTGCTGCAGTCCATACTTATTTCCTCTAATGTGTACGTAAAATTACAATTTGTGTAGGCTTTGTAAAGCAAATAGCCTGAATCTGTTTTCCTCATGTCGGGCGCAGCGTGCATTGCCGGCCGCGGTGAGAGCAATCATAAACAAAGCACCACAAACAAAGTCTAACCCTTAACCGTACGACGCACAGAGAGGAGAGCAACCTGCTATTCTGCAACAACGCTGCACTGTTATTTAATTACAACCATCCCGTGTGAGAGTTTAACTGCATTCATGTAAATTCAGTCAGTGAGATTCCATCCAAAGTCCCTGTTCTCTCCAGCTTTCCTTCATCACTCATTTTCTTTACCTTTTCTCCTGATTTGATCCTCTTGTGGGGACGAACACCGAGCTCCGTTACACAACTGTTGGGGTCTCGAGCCCGGTGAGTCATGCTACGCCGAAATATCTGTCACCGCTAATCACCGGGCCACGGCCAGATGTGTATGTATGTGTTTTTATTTAGAAAGAGCCAATCAGACAGCAGGGATCGTGCCTCCCCTGGTCTCCCCTTGTAAGACGCAGGTGATATTTGTTAGCAGCAGTCACATTTACACAGTAGAAACACTGATGATATTTAACAAAGTTTGACTGTGCTGCTATGTTGGAGTTGGCTCATTCTTTTGCTCTGTGGAAAGCTGGTGTGATATGATGTCTCAGTGACCCTGACACAGTTTAAAAAATAGACTTGTGCTTTCTGTGATATTACAGCCATGATTTATTTTGCTGGTGCAGACATCAGTCTGGTCTGGTTACCATCAGCCCAGCATCGGCCACCTGTGCACGAGCCCTTGTATTTACGTTGCGATAATCACAAACGGGGATCTCGACTAGATTGCATGTCTTATCTACAAAGGACGCTCACTCCCCTCCGGATCAAAAAAAAAGTTAGAAGAGAGCGAAACTGATTATAAACAAGGAATGTTGGTACAAGACCTCAAATCATGTCAAAACAGAATCAAAGAGAAATCTAAAAACTAACAAAAAAGGGACTGTTTTTTGTGGCAGCGGGATAAAAAAAAAGAAAGAAAAGATTTGATTTTATCCTATTTTTTGGACAATGTCCCACTGGGCTGTTCTGGTCTTGACTGAGTCATAGTGTGCGACCCTCTCCAGCAGGCCGCCGGCCTCTGCCAGCTACACAAACAGTGAGAGAGAACATGACATCACCCCTCTATCATCCACTAGATACACTCGAGGCTCACAGTTCAGCAGGTTCAAATGCTCGATGCAGATGGAGGCTAATGTTAACTCACTGAAGCAACAGATCCTGCATATTATAGCCACCTTTTTAAAAAAAACTTTCCCTGAAGCACGCTGGCCCGCTTAACAGACGCTGGAAGTCATTACAAGGGGATTGTGTTACGGTTTGGTCTGGTCCCCCTTAAGAAACAAAATCGGTGACAGAGGAGGAGGAGGAGGAGGAGGAGGAGGAGGAGGAGGAGAAGGGGAGAGTGCGTAAGAGTTTGACCGTGCTGGATGTTGACGTTAGGGGACTGCAGTCTCTCTCTCTGCAGGCATGTGGAGGATGTTCCCTCCTGACCATGCCCACTGTAATAAGTACGAGCAACCTCAGCAGGAGTAAACAGAGACACAAATCTCTCTTCCCTCTGGGCGGCCCGGGCCTGGAGACATCAATTCCCCTCGCTCGCAATCACCACGTCTAACTCTTGCAGATTTCATTACACCCTTGCGACATCACACCCTTCATCGGCTAACATGCGGAAATGATTCTGGATTTTTTCGTCTCCGTTTCGATAAACACGGCGCCCGTACGAAGGCTCAAGATTTGACAGTCGGCACGAAAACTAGTGTAATTTAATGGGTTAGTCTTAAAATTGGGTGTCATTATCACGACGTAAAACTGTCAAGACCCTATAGAGCCTTTTTTCAATTTACCTGTGATATAAAAAACAGTGGTTTGTGACAGGGGAAAATACAACCTTGTCTAAGTGAAAGGAGAATGAAGGCCTGGTGGAAGGAGGAGAAAGAAAGAGAAGGAAAGAGAGGAAAGGGAAAAAAAAACAAAAAAAAAACAGTAGTCCACCATGTGGCCCACAATCTATTCATTGCTCCCGTTTAATTTCTTTTGGGTGCATAATCCTTTCAGTTTCAATAGCAAATTTAACAGTCCCCAAGGCCTAAGCACCAGACTGGTCAATACAAAACCAGACAACTAATTACTGAGCGCACCACGCTCTCTTCTACACCCCCTCCTCCACCTCCCTTCTTCCTCCCTTTTTTCTCTCCCCCTTTCCTCTCTCTCTCTCTCTCTCTCTCTCTCTCTCTCTCTCTCTCTCTCTCTCTCTCTCTCCAGCAGCTGTGGGGTTCATGTACACAAGAGCAGCAGTCAGGCAGTATTAGGTTTCCACTTCCCAGATCTCCCTTAAAAGCCTGTCCCATAATGGCCCTTCAGTCACACAAACACGCATAGAGTTTCATACAAAAAAAAAAAAAAAAACACACACACACACAGTTGGACAACCACTTGAGCCATTTTGAAGATTCTTAAAATAGGTTTGTTTGCCTGCCTGTGTTTATTTTCTACTTTTTTCCTCTTTTATTGGTTTATTAAATTATTTTTCTTTAAAAAAAAAAAAAAATGCAGAAAGGTTAATTTTAAAATATCCCGTAAGTTAATGACATGTTTACTGAGAGTGAACAACATAAATGTTTGTAATGTCTGCAGTTAAGCAGTAGCTTTAAGAGCGTGTAATTACCATGTAATTGACGCCTTGTTTTCAAGCAATAAATTAGAGTCCAATTTGACAGGCTGCTTAGCTAATAAAAAATGCTAAAAGCTGACCTGTATCTGAGCATTAAAGTAGTGAGCACTTTTAGATTTTATGCTTTTAGGAAGCAACATTTTTTTTTTAAAGAAAAAGAAAAAAAGTCATAACCCTTTTCTTGCTGCCTAATTAAGGAAACAAGGAACCAAAATGTATGTTCGTTATTCATTCAGATTAAACACTGATATTCCCTTTACTCCAATTTTAAATGTAAACCTGCAACATTAAAAAAATGACCTGTTTGTATTTAAGCTAGTCTGAAAACAGGAGTTGATGCATATGGAGCAGGAACCCCTCAGCTGACCCTGTGACATATGTTGCTCGTGCTGTGCTTTTTTTTAAATGTAGATGAGAACGAACTTATCCTTTGCTTCCCATGAGTAAATACCGAGGCTGTAACAATGATAACGCGGTCATGATAGCATGCTCGCTGCTAACCCTGCCCCATGTTGTGCCGTGTTGTGACTGCTGTCCTGTGCTTTACAGCTTTTCCTCTACAAACAGACGCTCTCCTCAAAGCTTTGATCATGACCCGACACACACCAGCGACTGGGCACAGCCCCTAATTTGCTGATGGGTGTAAAAAGTCCCTCAGTTAAGATCACTTCCCTCAGATAATGGGAAGAGTTGCCCCCCCTGTGACCTGAGTGGAGTGTCCTTTGTCTCACTCCTAATGTTTGCCTTAGCCCATTGTGTCTGCATTATCCCAGAGAACCTCCGCCCCTCCTCACCACACCGCTTTGACGCGACGACCCCGGCTGTACTGTGCTGAGCTGCCCCTCAAAGAGGAAATGCTAAATGTATGGAAGCCATTTCCCTGTGTGCCCCACAGCTCTGTACACCAAACACTATCTGTGAGCAGCACGTAGCCCAAGATGGTTAAAAGAAGCAGAGCTGTTTAAAATGGTGAAGGGAGTCATGTGGTTAGAAACACTGGGTCCCACACACACACACACATACACATGAATACACACACACACAGCAGATTCCACAAAGACGTCCGCACCCCCTTCACTTGCAAACAAGGAGGACGAGCTCCTGTCAGCTCAAAGACAAGCAGACAAATTGCCTGTGATCTCTTGACCTGAGAAACAGGCGACTGCCAAAATAAAGTACACATAGTGAGATAATAACTTAATGAGAAATAATATGTAGGTAACATTCAACAAAGAACATCAGCACTTTTGAAAAATAAGGTGTTTAAATAGCTAAAATCCAGGAGCTATTTAGATCACTGCAGCTTTTGGCTAGAGGTGGGTGGGGATGCGAAAATTAATAAATGTGCACTCGTTCACTTTCTTTCTTTCTCTCAGTCTTTCTTTTGTTCTTTCTTTCACTCTGCTTTGTGTCGGTGAGGACAGCTGGATAAGAAATGGATCACTGGTAAAGGGACACACAGCCTCCATCACAGACATGACATCACCCCCTTTATAACCAACCCATTGGGGGCCATTTGTGCTAGAATTCAATGCTGTGTGTGTATAAGAGTGTGTGTGTGTGTGTGTGTGTGTGTGTGTGTGTGTGTGTGTGCGTGCAGGCTGTATTTGCTAATATTTATTTTTAATACAGCTTTAAGTTTTAAAGACTGACATGTTGTTCTAGTTTTCTTTTTCATGTGGTAATAATAGGTTTAGCTAAAAATGCAGTCATGGGTATTAATTCATTAAAGTAAAACAATCAATGAACACTAAACATCTGTTATTTTCCACTCGCAAAGGCCCAAGACTTGGCTCAGGTCATTAATAATTCAATAAAGAATCTGACTTATGATGCATATCATCTGTCATCATTATCTTAGTGTTAACTGACACCTTGTATCCATCTGACCTTCATACTATTCATCAAAGTAACTCTTGGTCCTGAGCCATGGAGTCAAAACAATCTTTCACCTTAGGAGTAAAAGTTGAAGTTGTTTTCCGTGACTTTTTCTGGAATACATTAAAATCATGCTGTCTGGTTTCATGTCCATAGCTTCATGCACAGCTTCAACGCCGCACTCTTTTCTGATGTGACGCCAACAATCACTGTGGTACTTATAAGGTAATCACTGCCCACAGGGTAATGACTGAAAAATGAACTCTTCAAGAATATGAGAGACATGAATTCAGAGTGTGACAGCTTAGTGGAGAATCCTCTCAGTACATTAACAGGTTGTCATCCAGGTGGAAGGCTAGAGAACCTTGACCACAGAAGCTCATAAAAGTGTTGCCAAGTCAACGGAGAAAGACTCAAAGAAAAAGAAAACTTTCCCTTATCAGGGATTGATTGGGTGTGTACCACCAGAGAGTTCAGCCTGAGCGTTAAGTTAGAAAACCAATTACCAAACTCGCCATTTGTTGCTCAGTATTTTCGGAAAAATGAGGAAAGCCAGTTTTCCACTTAATTAACCGCAGATAAGATATGTACTTCACATGTGCTAGGCACAGCTCGCTGGGAGGAAAACTCTTAAGAAACATAATGGTGAGATGTCTGATTGGTGGCCTTGCACAGAGCTACTGTCAGTGATCTAAACCAGAGGAGATGAGTCAAGCTTTGAGCAGAATAAACCCAGGCTGAAACGACTGTGACACTAATGGTTGCATATAAAACATGACAGCATCTCCTGCCTCTCAAAACACAAAGTTTGCCCTTTATTTTAATACGTTTCTAGTCTTTTAAAAAAAAAAACATAACCACCAAAAGACCTTGTGTTTTTAGAATAATGAAGGAAGCTTGGTCAACAAGCCTTTAAGCAAGTCTGTCTAAAGATGTACTGATTGTGCCAGTCGTATCTGTCAAGAGAACAAGGCTGCTGGGACCAGATGGAGACTCCTGCTCTCTTGGCCTTCATCGTTATGAACTCCTAAGACTGCGTGAACAGCTGCACTGTCAGAGCAGTTATTCTCATAACCAGTCGTATCATACTCTTTCCTGTAACAGCATGGACCCACTGCCACACACTGTGAGCCTGGAGGAGTCAGCACAATTCTACTAAAGGCATGTCTGTTAGTCCACTGTGGTTTACAGGCAGAGGGACCTGTGAGGTTTCTTGTTGTTGAAGAGGTAAAACAGCCTCAATACTTGTGTGTATTACAGAGGTTGTTGTGAGCAGACCAGGAGACGCAAGCCGGGATGTCACTCATTGAGTTTACATTCTCTGTAGTAATTCGATCAGAACTCGAGTAAGGCAATACTCAGATTATTGCGACTGTCATACAAACATCTTAACAAAGTTATCTTACTTGCATTAAGGTTGTAATCGGAGTAAGCGCAACTCGATTTACAGAGATGGATTAGTCATCAATCTTTCAGAAGGGGACTCTCAGGATGTATACATCATGTAGCCTGGTTTCTCTCACTGTTTGGATTTTAACACATGGGCCACTCAAGTCACAGAGAAGAGCCTTGTCGTTAGCAGCTGCAGAAAAATAAAGCATGTTTTTTTTAGGGGGGGGGGGGTGACAGCCAATGTATTTCTAATTATGAGTACTAGCACTTGCAAGAGAGGTTGCATTAAGGTGATGTGTAAATTAATCAACACAAAGCTCTTCAATTTTACTATATTTTGCTCGTTTCCACTTTGCCTGTAGGCTACCACAGATTCTTTTGGGTATTAACTATCAAGCAACTTGTGGAAAAGGGAGTAGTTCAGATGTGTCCCTATTAAAGTGGTGGTCAATATTACATGAATTACATGTTGTGTATATTGGACAAAAAAATGTCCTTGGAGGCGATACTAAAAGGGTAAGTCATGTAATTTCTGAGTTAGGTTGAGTGGCAGAAAAGGAAACCACCTCCTGTTTCCTGAAGCAGTCAGGGCCTGCTTTTTACTCTCTGAGTCTCTGTTTTCATCCTGAATGGCACCTCTGTCATTCACATGGCAGCGGCAGCCTAACAACTAATAAATCACCGCTACTAAGTGAGCTTTTCCTTTCGCTGCTTGCAAACAACAACTGGGCTAATTTATAACTAGAGGAGGCATGAGGGCGAGGCTAAAATTGGCTGTGGGGGTCAGGCGGGTTATCTCGACGACCTGTCTTTACCTGGATTAAAGGACGACGAGCAGCTGAGATTGTCCGGAGATGTAAACCAGGTGAGCATTATTCAATAAGAACATGAAATTCCAGTAATCTGATGTCCTTGTTGAGAGAATGAGTTGGAACTCACCAAAACACTGCAGCCTGTTTCTTCAAGCACCTGTGCTACTATAAATACAGAAACTTTATTTACTCTGCTAAAATGTGCTTGTTCTTATTAAGTTATATTCCTATTCTACATCTGTGCTTTACAGAAATGTAATACAAGTATATCACTGCTGCTGAGATATAACAACAGTAAAATCCACTGCTCTAAAAGTTGATAAAAAGACTCGACATAAAAAGCTGTAATCAGCTTATTTTCCCTCATCTAAGCAGGCAACACACAAATATCCTCATTTCATGATTTGTTCCAAGTGCTGAGCAAGCACTGATTTCTATTCTATATCTTCAATAGTTTGTCATATTACGTGAAGTGGTAGCCATAACTTTGTGAGTCCTCATTAAGTTCTGCTGCTTCATTAGATTGTGACCCACATGACCGAAATAGAGAACTAGATTCTGCAGCAGACACAGATGTGTATTTATAAAAAGAGCTGCAGTAGTGAGTGAAATCCAGAAAAGCCTCCCCTCATACTCTAGGCAACAAGCTGCACAGACAGCCAAAATAAATTTATACAGGCACGACTCCACTCAACTATTTTTTTTTAAAATTGTTTTAATCTCTTTAAAAGTCTGGCTTTAATACCACCTTTCACAAGAGAAATAAGTCTATTAATGCCGGTCGAGACACTTCGTTCCCCTGTTGCTCGGACGTCTAATGAACGGAGGGAGCGAGGGAGGCGCAGAATGAGTCAGGCAGAGACAGAGAAAGAGAGGGGGAGAGAGAGAGAGAGAGGTTCTGATTTCCTCAAAGAGGCGAGGGAGCGAGGTCAAAACCCCCCAAACTGCCAATGAACCATCGAGGTGAGACACATAAATCACGGCTCTGAAGTTCAATAGGTTCCTAAAAGGAGTTCACTCGCTTACTTAACTCGGCTCGTTTGCCTAGATTTACACACACACACACACATGTACACACACACACAAGCTCTTTTTGTATTACTTTTAAGTGAAAAAGACTAGTTGTACTTTCAGAGTTGCTGCCACTACCTTGTAAAGAACTTTTCTCAGAGAAAATTTGGGTTTATTGAAAAGTATATTTTAATTAAAAAATATTAAAGTAGAGTTTTGTGAAATTTAGAAGAGGATTAAATATTATATAACATTATTAACTGTATATTATTAATTATGTGATGGAATAAAATTCGTGTGGAATCTTACTTTCAATAATTCCTCCTCATCAACATGACTGTAAATATACACATAGAAAAAAAAGTCAAAGTGTAGCTTTAATATCTGTGTGCAGGTCCGGTGCTCAAGACCTTTACATTTCTCACATAAAAGAGTTATTCAGTGAGCCAGCAGTAATGCATTAGTGTTGACTAGCAGCAACATCTACCATCACCTGTTTTAAAATTCTATGGAGGAGAAGTGACTGCTAATACATGGCAACAAGCATCCTTTCAAGCATATTATCCTGGGCCTGATGAAATCTGGATCGAGGCTTAGTGAAAAAGAACATTGTGAACTTGAAAGTCTTCAAAGTTCAGTCGGACTAAGACACACTTTATCAAAACTAACACACACTTTACAGCTTGTTTTATTCTAAGAAATGACAGTTTAAAATATGTAGTAAGACTAAAACTGTTATTTAGAGGGTGATGGTGCTCAGTATCTCAGAACTGCACTCCACAATGACTTCAACATTTCCAAGCTCCTGAAAAAGTGAAATCGCTCAGCGGCCTCCACAACAAACCTCTTACGAGTCAGCTGAAACACGCGGCACTTTCTAGGTTTTGAGGCGGGCGCACATTTCACGGTGACAATGTCATACTAAAAAAAAAAGTTTTTAGAGCCATTGTTCTGCCCGGGCCAAGTGCCATTCTCTTTGACCCCTTCTGAATTCCCTTCCCCCCAGTCGGCCTCCGCTCCTCCTCCCTCCTCGCTCTACCTTGACCCTCAGAAACTTAGCACGAATTCAAAAGCGCAAAGCTCCTCTCATCACTGCAGTTCACAGATTCATTGTTACAATGAAACGTGAACTTGGAAGTATTGAAAGAAAGTGGATGATGTCATTTTTATGACAGAAATCACAGCCGCAAGTTAACAAAAAAAGTCTATATAGGTAACTATTGGCAGCATTCTGAATCAAAAGCAAAGAGAAATGAAACAGACTGCTGGGAATTCGGCGTATGTTTGTACATGAGGAGTACAGAACTTCCACAAAAGTCAGAAGAGAGAAAGAGAGAAGCACTTACCACGTTAGATCCCGACATCCGAGCCCAAGAATGAAAGATTCCTCTCTTGTCTATCTCCGATCCACTTCCATTTTTCTGAGCTCCCATATGGCACCCCCACCCCTCCGAGAGGCAGAAAGCAGAGAGAGTGTGCGACAGAGGGAGAGTCAAACACACACGGGTAGAGAGGGACAGAGAGAGAGAGCGAGAGAGAGAGAGAGAGAGAGAGAGAGAGAGAGAGAGAGAGAGAGAGAGAGAGAGAGAAAGAAAAGAGGGGGGGGCATTAGTCCTGTTGTGGAGATGGAGGGGACTGTTGCAGCTGTGCACCCCCGTCAGTATCTCCTCAAATCCAATCCTCTCCTCCATGTATGTCTGCGGCACGGGCAACGGAAACAAAGTGATCCTCTTACACAGCCCAGAGTAAGAGAGAGAGAGAGAGAGAGAGAGAGAGAGAGAGAGAGAGAGAGAGAGAGAAACAAGGAGAGGGCGAGGGAGGGAGAAACAGAGAGCGAGAGAGATAGAAACATACGCAGGGAAAAGGCAGGAAAAGAAAACAAGTGAGCTAGTTAGAAGGCCGAGGCAGCTGGAGAATAGCAGGTTCAAGTTTTCAGCGTTTCCTTTACTTTTGCGTTTCCTTTTAGTCCGCCGGCCGAGTGGGAGGGAATGAGCGGGAGCTTCTAGGAAGACAAGAAAACAGTGCATAATACCTTCCAGCTTCTTTCTACCCCCACCGCTCCCTCTCCCCTCTCTCTCTCTTTCTCTCAATCACTCTTTTTCTCTCTCTCTCTCTCTGGTAATAAGCCTGGCTGCAACAACCCCCTCCTCCAGGCGCAGGAATGCAAGGCAAAGAGCTTCAAGAGGCCCAGTCAGAGTCACTGCACCTTGACCTCCAGGTCAGACGTGTGTCTATGTGTGTGTGTGCGTGAATATATATATACATATATATATATATATATATATATATATATATATATACACATACATATATATATGTGTGTGAGGAAGGGAGGGGCGGGGAGTTTTAGTTGTGTCTGTGTATACTTAAATTCGTGGGGCCTCACAAGATCACATAACTGAACCCGGACAGCCACTTTATAACATTTACACCACTGTAGTGAGTCTTCTGGTGTTACATGGACAATAGCTGCCCTCAGTCCACCACAGTAATTGTATTAAACTGTTTTGGTTGGGGGAAAGAATTTTACAAAAAACTTTTTGTTCACTTTTTAAATGAGTTTTCTCTGTTTTTTATGGTTTTATGTTACTCATTTGTTGTGGTTTTCTAAATCTGATCTTTTCTAGAGCAGCAAAATAGGTCCATAACAAAAATGAATGACAGTACTGATATATATCGATAGAGCAAGACAAGACCAACTTTTGAAAGGTTTATCCATGTTTTTTTCCCCCTCCCTTGGATTTCAGATTAGCAGCAGTTCAACCGTGCCAACTAGACTCGGGTTTTGTTTGGACGCTCTGTTGAAACAAGTGTTTACAGTAAATCCCTCCAATCAGGCAGGTTTGCGTCATTTGAATCGGAGGAGAAGCTGGTAGTGTCTGTCCAGTCAGGGCCCGGTGCTGTGGCTGTTCAACATGTAAAAACCTATTCTTCAAATTCATTCAAGTGTCCCTCTCTCTCTTTCTCTGTTTAACTGTTTCTCTCTCCCACACACACACACACACACACACACACACACACACTCACACTCACACACACACACACACACACACACACACACACACACACACACACACACACACATTTCAGCAGAGGAAGAGAAAAAATGGTTTAAAAATGTTACTTTACATGATATTTAGGCATTTCAAAATTACTTTTTTTATACTTAAACATTTCTTAACCAAAACTAAAACTAAAATCACTCACATACACAACTGCTCAGCTATATGATAGTAAAAGGCAAACCAACAGAGCAGATCACTCACCGGCTGATAATTCCATATTTCTGCCTCAGTCAGACAGCCAGCGGGGCAGCTCAGTGACAGTACGACCCTGTTAAAAGAATAATATACATTATGCATCCACTTCCAGGACCCATCTGTGCTTATATCATGGAGTAAGGTATAATGAGGTTATAGACCCCCACATAAAAGGAGATATCGTGCCCAATTGGACAGTGACTTGGTGATCTAAACCCCCTTGGTTCCATATATTTTCATTTCTGATCAGGCTTGCCTAGCAAGCAATAATACGTATTTCCATTATCATAAAAACATAAAAATAGTCATTTGAATTTTGTAATTCCATACATCTGTTGAAGGAATAAAGAGCATGTAACAATATAACATAAGGACTACTATTTGTATTGATTTCTGATATTATCCACAGGAGGCAAAATCTGCTTTGTCAGTCAAAATCATTGACATTTAACCAATAGAGAGGTTCTGTGATATTTTATGTCACATATCCAATTTAGTGAATTTCTCTGACCAGCTTTTAAAAACACAGTTGTAAAAATACGTGTGTACTCTCAGTTGGCACAAGTGAAGAGTAGAATGCTTCAGAGTTACATTTTGTCCTGACTTTGGCTGCTTTCCCTGGCTTATTTTACTCACTAAAAAGCATGTGTGTTTTTCTCCAGTATTGTTCTATTGACAGCCAGTTCTATTCAACTATAAACCAAACTGACAGCCATGGACACTTAATGAATGGTCAGATTCTCATACCTATATTAAACAAGAACAAAGCTCTCCTTTTCTTTTTTCTGGTAAAAAAAGCTTTGGAATGTTTGCTACAGATAAAAACTTCTTTGGAGATACATTGGCATGATAAAGTGCAAGTTTTGTCACTGGAAATCTATTGGAAAGAAATACTCTTATACATGTTGTTGGCACTGTTACTGCATTTCCAGGATAATAACATCCCAGTTACACGGCATCAGCTTTTTACAGCTGAAATTCTGACATGTTGTAACAGGATTGATAACATTAATGATGGCTGCATTCCATTTAGTGGTTGCAGTTTTAGGGCCCTGTGACTGTGCATGTTTGTGCTGGGACTGGGACACTCAAATGGAATAGAGACATACTTAATGCTATTAGCTACACCTTCTCCTGCAAAAGGCTGAAAAGGGTGCATTTATATGAACAAACACTGTATCATATGGTCTCAAATTTAAACAGGATTGTTATCAGGAGGCTGATGTTAACATAATTAAATATTGCCAGATTTAATTCAAGCGCCTCTTTTAAAATACATTTTCACATATTCATATTATAAGCATTTATCACATAAGAAAATTACCTGCGCTTTTCTTATATGACAAGTTGAAATAATCTGCTGTCTGATTAGCTCTAGCTGTAATAAGGTTACATCATCAACCACTGTATTAACTATTCATTACAGTAAATGCAACATACAGTATCAGATGTAATCTGAATTTGAACACAAGAGATCAATGATAAGACAGTGAGCTGGACTAGGAACTGGGACAGTGTGTCATAATAGTAGAATTATATAAGAAATATTATTCAATACTTTTACATTACCATGATCCAGTTCCTTCATTCTCTAAAGAAAACTTCAGGAAATAAAAACTAAAAACTCTCCTCGTGTTGTTACTCTGTGTCACTGAGTGCTATTTGACAGTCTGCTCTGTGAGTCAACTAAACTCTGCTTCAGCTCCTGCACGCGAGTGGATATGACTTGGTGTGGAAGGGCTGAAATTGGCATACAGTAGATCTACAATGCAGCTCTCAGCGTAGCCCTGGACTAAACTGAAAATGTAAACCCTCAGCTGTGATCAACACGAATGGAGTTGGTTTGTTGTGGTTCTTATTCTTGTTCTTCTTGCAAGACTACAGGCAGCCTAGATGCATCTCAAGCCTGCTGCTGCCCTCCACAGGTAACAAACAGACATACCTATTCAGTTGCTGGTCAGATCGGATCACACTGTGAATTTGAGCGTTTCAGCATCATTGTATCTTCTACCACAAAGCTTTTACACATTAGTTAATAAACAGAAACAAAGAGCTTGTTTACATGCTTGCAAATGATAGTGTTTTGAGAGGAATTGAGGTTTTTTTTAATAACAATTATACATGTGTGATTTTACAAGACATAGAAGGTGTGCTTGATTCACACTTGAAGTCTCACTGTCTCTCATTGGCACTGAGAGCTTTAGAAACTACATTTCGTGCATATTTATATTTTCAAGACAAAGGAGGGCAGATCCTATGTGTTATCACCATCCTTTTTTATGTGGAGCATACAGTATTTCCTGTGCTGAAACGGACAGGAAAGGGGTCCCAGCATCTGTTTACTTGACTCACAATGTGTGACGCCACTTGTGTTCGATTTCACAGCAGATTACAAATCTTCAAACCCTTGATGGCCTTACAGAGTCAACATTTCATCTGTCTGTCTCCTAATTTCTGCCCCTCTCTTTGTCACACACACACACACACACACACACACACGTACTGTATTGTGTGTACTGTGATTTAATATTAGCACCATCCTCATGTGCCATCACACACAGTCAGTATGTGTGAAGCTACATATCAATTAACTAAGTTGTGTGAGAAAATAACCACTAAAAAAATGAAAAGCTGCTACTTAAAGTGATTGATGATTTATTTAAAGCATAGCATCTATACTTACCGATACCACACTCCATCTCTTGCTTTCTCTACACAGACAGAAGGGAAAAAAGAGAGGGCATTGAGTTCACACTTCTATCATGACTCTGGCATCTCAGTTAGGTTAATTCATTAGCTATGCTTGCTATTGTGTGCTTGTTGATTGACGAGTCTGTAGTTCATCACATATTACAGTATATCACATTATATAAACAATGTTAACAGTGTTGATAAAGCATGTCTGGACATATTAGATTTTACTGAAGGAAGCAGAAATGGCAACAGGGAGTTCCCAGTTGAGTTAGGATCATTTAAGCATGATAGTGATGAGTGCAGTCTGAGGTCTTGTTCTCATCACTCTGTAAAAGGTTTAGAATTGTATTTATATAATTCAAGTATTATCAAATGGATTTCTGTGGCCCAGGGATTATGGTAAATGTAAGATAAACGCCAGAGACTTCATATAAAGATGGACGCCACATTTCTTACAAAAGTGAAGCCAAAATATTTCATTTTTTGGAGGAGCCATCTTGCTTGTGAAATCATTTGTAACCAGAGTGTGCGCAGTAGAGTCATGTTAACTTATGACAGGAAGTATACCATTTCATACCATTGGGGCAGCTTGCAATACATCTTTGAACCCACATAAAAAAAACACACCAGAACTTGTACAGAATATACATATAATATAATAAAATATAAATATTATCAAAATATATTGTGTATTGAAATGTGTAAATAAACACAATGTAATTTCTTAAACAAAAGGCATAAATAAGACCAAAATAGACTTTAGGTGTAAACCTGTTTCCTTATATATGTGTGTTTTGTCTGTCACTTTAGAAAAGGTAAAAGGATCCACATCAAATCTAAACCTTTTTTTCAAAAGAAATTCTGTTACCTGTTATTCTAT
This sequence comes from Scomber japonicus, assembly GCF_027409825.1. Lineage (NCBI taxonomy): Eukaryota > Metazoa > Chordata > Actinopteri > Scombriformes > Scombridae > Scomber > Scomber japonicus. Next base: position 26,696,136 of record NC_070590.1, on the reverse strand, counting down.
CAATTATTTTGAAATGAGTTTTTTTTACCTTTAAGTAAATATGTCATTAATTTAGAATGTGTTTTATCCATAAAAGATAAAGATTCCAGAACAGCTCTAATACATTTGTTATTACATTTGATATCACTTAAGCTACAATAATTAATCACTAAATTTGGCAATGCTGATTTAACATTTTACAAATCTTACTATACTCTTAATTCAAATAACATTTATTTAAAATGCCATAAAGTCTAAAAGGTTATTGCAAACCAATAAATTATTTACAAGCAAATTGCCTTCCTCATACCACTCTCAAATATTGATTTTCTATTGATTGTAATCACTCTATTGTTCCATAACACTGATCCATGAGGAGAAATATTATAAGAGGAGTAAATATCATTTTTCAATACTGAAGAATCTGTCTGTGGATATTTGAAACTTAATAGGGATCTTGCTTACCTCAAAATTTTAAATAAGCTCAGCCCTCTTATTTTTAAGCAAAGGGTCTTGGTATAAGAAACCACCCAGAATTTGGCTGTGATTAATATGTTTTTCATCTTCAAATCTTAAAAGTTACAAACATTGATTACATTTTTAAAGTTGATAGCACCCTTATTATACTATTTAATGCTGTGATCTTTAAATATAATGGGTTTTATCAAGAATTGGAAAATAAGTGAGTTGGCTTTTTTAATGTTATTGGAAGAAATATACAGAGAGTGATGTGGACAAATGATTATTAGAGATGCTTTCTGCATTAAATAAAATAAAGGTCCCTAAGGTCTGTGGTTAACCACTGACTGAAACATCCCTTTACATCTGTTAAGTGATTAGAAATATTGATATATTCTCCCCTGATAACATTTTTAGACAAGATTATTTCTAGATATTTCAGTTCAGATTCAACTCTTATTGATCAGTCGACTCAATCTTGTAATTTGAGTATAAATGGGAAGTAAGGGATAATCCTGACGCTTTACAGAATATTGAAATTGTATTTAGGTCTTCATTTACCATCCAAGATGGATGTGTCATCTGCAAATTGACTCATTTTAAATTGTAATACCTTTTCTTTCCGGACTAATAAGCACTGCTAGTGATTGGGTGGTGAAAATAATTTTATAGGGATTGGGCACCCTTGCCGAATATCATGTAGCACCTTCAACCAAGGGGTCATTCCAGGAATGTGGGATACAAAACTATATATGTCAGTAGAAAACATCTTAAATATTGTACAAAAATGTTCCCCACAACCAAAGAAGTGCAACATGAATGTTTAACGGTTTTAAATGCCTTATAAAAATCAATAAATAACACAAAACTATGGGTAGCAATTAAATCTGAATAATCTAACATATCAAATATCAGTCAGATATGATTATGTAGAATTCTATTCTTTATAAAGGCTGATTAACCTGATTACTTTGCAATGATAATGAAAAATGAAAATAAAGTTCGTCTCCAATTATACAATGAAAGTTTATCATTGTTGGGTTTGGGCATTAGAGTGAAAAGACCTTGTTTGATAGTGGGAGAAAGATTTGAAAGAGAAATGCATTTGAAGAACTATAAAGATATCATACCAGAGATCAGGAACCAAATTAAAATCGCTTCCAATTATGATTTTATCAGTCGTGTTGGACACTCGCTCTAACAGCTTTTTGCTCTTGACCTTTTTTGTTATACCCATACACACACAACAATATATAGTTTATCCCATTCTTTTCTGACACCACCACTAGCCAGTGGCCATTAGTATCTTTTTTGTGGTTAATTACATTACCAGAGAACCTGTTAAACAAGATCATTACACCAGCCGAATGCAATGTTCCATGACTAAAGAAAATAGAGCCCCCCATTGCACTTTCCAGAGCTCAATTGAATGAGTCTTTTGCAAGAAAACACAATTAGCCTTTTGCTCTTTAGAAAAGACAAAAGTTGCTTTATGTTTCACATTATTTTTCATCCCCCTTGTTGTAAAAAATGTAAAAGACAACATTTTACTAGTAAATAACCTTTAAGGATTGCGCTAAAAAATGAGGATGAGGATTCAACTTGTTTAAACACTAAATTTATATAGTTATATTTTTAATAGTTTGGCATGATCTTACATTATGATTTTTTATATTCAATAAAAGTAATGGAATACAATTGTTCTAAATATTACATTTAATCTGGAGAATCATGGAGATCAGGAAACATTAGTAAGTAATCATTAGTATAAGTCCACTTAAATACACTGTAGGTGGATAAAATATTTAATATTTATCATTCTTTGTGGTTACACCATTTGACATTTCCAGGAGTATTCAGTCTTACTTTTGGTATTTAATGATATAAAACCAACAAAAATACAACATGTACATTTTAACTAACCTGATGCTGCTTTTAAAACTAGCTTCTTGCCAACACTTATTTTTCACTGACCCATGTATAAAAATGGTATGGGAGGCAGGGGGAGTACTCATGTCAGAATACCACAGACATATCAATGAACGTGTCAGATGAATGGCTATCTATATATAATCTATATACATCTATTCATGTTAATACAACACAAGAGGAATCATACACAGGTAAACAAGACACACACATGCATTAAAAGAGGTAAAGAAGCATCGAAAATCAATGTTATTACATTAACATTAACAGATGGGTTACCTCAGCTGTATCTGTCATATTTCGTGGGACCGGGCTGAGCTAGGTTTTGACAGGAACACTGCCATCGAGCCTTCCATCGTTCCATTGAGGCTTTTGTCACATGGAAGTGGGCTAGGTTACATCCGAGTTGGAAAAACAATCCACACCGTCAATCATCACAAACCCTTTTTTATGCAGTCAAATAACTCATTTAAAACAATATTATCAGAAAAATGAGCACTTGAACATACAGTAGTGTGCCAACCGTGGAGGAACATTTGTTGGTAACCTAGATGCATCAGATATGAATTATTGTACATAACTTGCATACACATTACAGTACATCATTTGCAAACATGCAGCAAACAGACAAAACACTAAGGAATTCGAAAATTATTGATGCCAAATTAATAATAATAATGACAATAAAATAAACGCAGATTCCAATACCACAATTTCACTTAAGCTACACACTAACCTACCACTACTTCTGCATTTATATGGTTTCTGTTATTTATGTATCTGCAATAATCAATTTTAACCCCTTTTGCTTTAGGAAAAAATATTATTTTCAGCTAATCATGAAAAAAACCCAAACTATGTTGTGGAAATAAATATTTTAGAGCTGGTTAATACAACTGTTCTCATTATAATCAGGTTATTACTTAATGATATAATGACCTAGGAAGAATACAAGCTGAATATGAACATGGCCTTGAAACTGTTGAACAATCACATTCCTCTTTACATATTGTAGTTACTTGGTAGCCTAATGGCAGTATTTCCTTTCCTTGACATTTTTCCTAGAGTAGGCAAAGTTGTAGGCTTCAGTGCCAACATACACACACGCGCAGGCACGTACATACCTTCCTCTTAGCTCTCTCTGTCAATATGGTAACTTTTCCTTTCTTCCTCTTCTCACTTCACAGTCCTCAGTGAAAGGCTGAGCTGGTAAAATGAAAATAATGAAAACACCTGTGTCAGTTCAGCAAGACAGCAACACGTCATGTAGCGACATTAGCTAATGCTAACGTTAGCTCTACCAATCACACAATGGTTATCAAAACTGTAAATGTTTTAGCTCCTTTCGTTCAGAAAAACAGAGACTTTCCAATTAATATATTTTCACAAGCAGTGGACATATTTGAGAGCATGGCGGGAAATACAATTACATGGGCTTTACCTATTAGACAGGCTTCATGCAGTAACTTCTAGGTCTCTCAACAGGTGTGGCGTAGTTCTTAATTGGTAGAGCCTATTGATTAGATATGAATTTACAAACAAGGGCAATGTCTTGATTGGCTGGCTGTAATTATCCATTACTTAGATGTATAAAAAAAACCCAATTACCTTAAAGTAACAACTCCTACTAGTGCAGAACTGACTCTAAAATGACTTCACCATTTTCAGGAAAAATGTATTCAACATGTAGGCCTACTTTTTTTGGTTTTGGCCAATATGGATTCTGCTAACATGGAGGGGCGGGACTAATGACCTATAGCAACCAGACACAAGGGGGCGATTAAATGGTATAAATAGGAATGAGACAACACTTTGTGACCTAGCCTATTACATTAGCTTAAAACATGGTATGTTTGATTGTGGATTTGGGACTTTTTATTCAATACATTATTCAATATCAACAGTTGGAATTTGTCTTAGCATGCTCACTTACACAAAAATGAAAAAGAAAAAAATAGTCAACTCACGCATATAGCACATAGCTACTACATTAAACAAAGAGTAAAAGAGGTAGTGAATTTACAGTCTATGGTTAGCCGTGATAATGCTAATGCCAATGCAAATTTTTACTAGCAAAAAACAAGCTTAAAACCATTGAAACAAAATGTACTTCCAGGAAAAACTGAATATCTACTTCCTTAGAGGGTCTTTCTAGTACAACCAACTCTTCTTTATCTTAAAATTAAATTAAAAGGGACCATAATATACAAAATGAACATCATGCTGAATCGAAGAAGACTTGTCACTAGCAATCCAGACCATAAACTTACTAGGAAATTGTTTACTGAGGTAATAAATCAAGAGAGAAATAGTGTCATTTTTCTCATAGGCTTCCATACAATCAGACTTTATTTTGGAGCCAGTGAGTCGCCCCCTGACGGCCATTAGAGAGAATACAGGTATAAGGCACTTCCACACTGGCTTAACTTTTCAGACCTGGAGCAAACCGCTTGTGTATTTCATACAACTAGCAGAATGAAAAAGTGTTTCTCATAGGGTGTGTATGCCAAGACGCCTGACATAACAGACACAAAACAACATGCACTTAAAAAGAAAATAGTCCTGATAATAGCTAAAAATCTTAATAGGAGACCTAACTTAATACAGTTAAAATGAGTACTTGTTTGAATAACTGTGGTTGTGGATAAAGATATAAAAGCAACAAGCTAAACAAACCAAATGAATAGGTTCCTTCAGTGTCAAGTTGTTGCCTAAAAACTGCCATTTATCCACTTCTCCATTCTGTCACTCAGTAAAACAAAAAAGCCAATAACTACTCTGGCCTCAAGATAAATTGAATTTTATATTTGTGTAATATTTATATTATCAAACTTCATCAGCAGATGGGAGGAAGCCCATCCTGTGATCAGTTTCAAACAAAAATACAACTGAGTGACTTGAAATAAAGCAGTAAATGACAGAAAAATGAAGTATGGCTGAATTTAAGTTCTCTGATGAAAATGAGGCTCAATTGCTGGCGGCTGCTTGACTGGACTCACCCTATGGTTTCCTCTGTTGTTTTAGTGGGATGTCAGCTCCAAATGAGGGAGAGGAAGGATCCCAAACTTTGTTGGCTGGGGCAGCAATTTTCCTGGCAGCTTGTGTTTTTTTTTTCTCTTTGTACAAAATGTATGTTCTTTCTGTCTTTCATCCCCCATAACAATATGTGCAATACAGCCATGACCTTGTTGTTACAAGGTTTAAAAGCACTTTTCACATGGCCACAGTGAATACTCTAATGTTACTGACAATCCACCTTTATCTTTCTCACCATTTTCTATCAATTTAATCTTACTATGGTATCATTTTAACCAAATGAGAAAACTGTCTGCTGTGAAATTTATGGAGAAACTAAGCTACTAGCAAATGCTACCTGTCATAGTGGTATACACAAAGAAGGGGAAAGGAACTTGCTAGTACTACTTTTAAACCAGCTGCAACAAGTATTGAGGAGTTTGAGGGGAAAGGTTCAAATCATGGCTTAAAAAAACTTTATTGCAAACATAGTCAACCACCTGTAGCATTACCCTGGCACTTATTATTTTGACATTTTGAAACTGACACGAACAAAGTCATTCTCATCAAACAAGTCTACTGAGTTCCTGCATGTCTACCAAGCTATGTACTTGAACTTTATAGCCACAGATTGATTCTCATCCTGAAGGTTTAACCAGTGTTTTTCTTCATTCTTACATTTTTCGTGACTCCATCTCAACGGTTGCCAGTGAGGCATTATCTACGCTCAGGCAGTAAGGGAATGTTTAGGATTAGGCTTTGACCTGCAGCAGCAATTTTCATAGTGACACAGATACCCATGCAGACATCCAAGATCCAAGTCCCAATTTCAGTTAGAAGATGTGATTCTTGTTATGTTATCATTCACTACACAGTTTTTGATAGGGAATATATAAATAATATATATATATATAATTTCCACAGCGGATTGAAATCCAAATGTTGTGTTTGTAACTATTATATTATGTATAGTTTTATTAACAAGAAAATTGAGGGGACCTACTACAGCAGAGGAAAAAGATGGTAAACATATTGAGTTGTAACCTTAACAGGATACTGAGATGTTGCTTTTTTGGTCCTTTGTGCATCAAGAAAAAATATCACTAGAATACGACAATACAGCTTAAACTGATTACATTTCAAAGAGGCAGCAACATGCAAGAAAAGACGCCTAAAGGATTGAAACCAAGGACACTGCAGGGATGTGGTTTGTGTCCCACACTACTGGTCCACCAGGAAGGACACTTCTCCAGCAAAGTCCGACATTCAAGACCAATACAACTACTCAGCATTTTAGAAATATGGATTTTGATTTAATTAAAACCTTTTGGGGAACTGTTAACAGCCTGGTCGTATAGAAAGGTTCCCAAACATTCTGTCTTTCATGGAAATCAGTCTTAAGAGGTCTGTTTAAATCTGTTTAAAAGGTACGATAATTAATACATGTTGGTTTGGCAGCTTTCACGACCAGCATCAGTCATATGGACAACTTCTTCATGGTTGCTGCCAACATCAAGTTTACTGTCACATGCATTAGTCAAACTGTTGATATAAAAAAAGGTTCTTTAAGGACAACCTCATAAATACCTCTAACACCGCTTATTCCCTCCTCCTGCCAAACAGCCAGAGGGTTCTAAATAAAAGTAGATATGCCAAGTGAGCTGGCAGGAGGAACAATGCTCTTAGTGAGTTCCTCAGTGATCTGGGCCATGAGGTGGGGGAGGGAGGGCAAATTAAAGAAGAAAACTGCAGACTGAAAGAGCTTAAGGTAATGATTTATGGCCTGAATGGTCCTTCATATATTAAATGCACCAATCCTTTACTTCACTAACTGGAGGCCAAGACACTTTCTTTTTTTTTTTTTTTGCTGATTGTGATTTTTACTTAAATGAGAAATTGAATGCAAAATGTCTGGAGTGCCTTCTGTTGGGAGCGCTTACTGCTCCTGCTTCACCTCCTTCATTCTTTGCTCAGGACTTACTCTCTTATTGGCTGGTTCTGAAAGAACAGCATTCAGTAGCACTTAAGAGTTACCTCATCAAGTAATTAAGAACTTATTACACAGGATTAACCACTAATGTTTTTAATTACATATGAAAATATACTTACTGTCACTATAAAGGTATTGAAGAACTGAGACTATTTAATATGTTTTGAATGTCATATTCTACAAATATATATATTTGGGAGGAGGCTACTGCTTTTACAAATATCTCACCTCTTTCCAAACTTTATTTCTTCCTATTGTCATTAGATATATATGTCAAAACTGGTTTGTTTGTATGTTTATGTAGTGCCATTGTATTCAGATAAAGGATGATTTCAGTGTAATTAGATCAAAACAATGAATGCTCTAGTATTGGTGATAGAAAGCAAGCATCACTATTTGTTCATCAGTGGTCAACTTAAGAGCCACAATGTATGGTCCACATTACCAAGGTAGCTACAGCAGCTACAGTAGCCAACTACAATCCCACAGTCCCCCTGTGTCCATCTTGTGATGTCAGTGCTTCATCCTGTTGCATTCTTATCTGGGCAAACACATGTTAGGTCCTTCCCACATGCTGATTGAATTCAGATCATGACCACAGCACCACACTGCGTGTTTGGAAGGAAGACTGGTGGCACCAACGCTCCAAGAGTCCCAGGGTCTATGATTAGAGGGAACAGTCAGAGAACAAGAAGTGGTGAGAGGGATGGTCAAATATGAGGGGGACCAAACTGTGTTTTTTTTTTCTTTTTTCTCTCGTCTTCTTGAACTTGGCAAAAAAGAGAGTGCAGAAAAAACAGATCTCCCCGACAATGCTGAGCTGACAGACTCATTAAAGCTAACAAGGCAAGAAAATGTCTTTGAATAAAACAAATGTAAATAACAGAAGGCGTGCCCAGTTTTGAAGTTTGGACTTAACACAAAAAGAAAAAAAAGGAAAAAGATTTGAGGCAAAGTGCAGACAGACAGCAGCCTTCTGCATACAGTGAGATGCTTATTTCCTCGGCAACAGAGCCAACAGCAACAACACATCCAATCCCACGAGAAAAGATTTATGCTCAACATCACTCATTACCGCAAGATGTTGATTAGCGTTGCCCTCACTGACGTCCCAAAGAAGCAGATCTCAGCAGTTTGGTGGCGGCTGCTGGGCTTCCAGTAATGAGGCAGTCAGACAGCCACCTCACCTTTTGTTTGTCCGTTGATGGAAGTCTTGTTTGGCCCAGCTGGGTCTCCATGGAAGTGGCACCTTAAGAGTGCCCCCCCCTCCTCCTCTTTCGCCTCACCTCAAACCCCTTCTCCCACCAAGCTTCTCATCACATCCCGGCATGAGGCAGTAGCTGCTGTGAAACACCAGCCCCTGGCACAGAGCCCAGATGGCATTTTTCTCACTGCACAACTTTTATCCGACTATAAAAATGAAAAAAAGAAAACATACCAACAAGGGCAGGACTCTCAGAAAGCATCATTAATTGCTAAGTGAGTGGTCAGCAATTTGAAATCCCCCCCCCCCCCCCCATACCCTCATCAACATTTCTCCAACCTGACCATAAAGAGGTGCTTGTTAATTGATATTCACATCAAGGAGGATTAAAAGACTCATGAACAAAGCTGTTAAATATGTGTTCAGAATGGCTGTGTGCAGAATGCCCTCCACCTCTTTCTTATTCATGCAACGGCTGCAAATTGCCAGCAACGTGAACTTGGAACAGCCCGCGCTCCAGACAGACGTTTTTCCTGAATCAGAGCTGCAGAAGTTCTGAGTTCCCGTCAAACATCTCTTAAGTACACATGATAAACAACCAGAGCTGACTCAACTGAAAGGTAAAGGGGGGGGTTGTGTAACATTCATGAGTCGCATAGTTGAAACCGGGCACTTATTCTTCTGCCATCTATCGGCTCACTGCAAAGACCATAGTGAAGAGCGGGGGAGGGGGGCTCTAAAACACCACTCATGCCAATGGCTATATAACTAAAGGTATGTGATTGTAGCTGTGGATATTTGTATGGCTGGGATGGTGATTGCAGCACAGCTCATACCTTCATACCAGTCTTGACTGGTCCATAGCTGGAGCTGGTTGGTGAGGACAGCTGGTCCAGAGGTGATGGACATGTGGTTTCTACAACAACAAGAGAAAAAGTAGTTAATACAATGTGGCATGTGTTAGTGTAAGATATAAACACTAAAGCTGCAACTAAGGATTATTTTCATTCATTCATATCAACTAACCTGCTAATTATTTTCTCCATCATCATTAAGTCTATACAATGTTAGAAAATAGTGAAAAATGTCTTTCATTATTTATTCAAACTCATATATCAAATTACAATCAAATGAAATCATGAAAAACACAAACTTAGGAACTTTGTGCTGCTTGGTTTTCTAACTATGTGTTGTATTTATTGTCATAAGTTTTTAGGTTATTTAATTATTTATATTAGGGTCTATGTTATTTATTTTGTATGCTGCTGAACCTGAGTAACACATTTCTTTTTTTCATGTTTTTAACATGTATGAATGACAATAAAACTGAACTGAACTGTTTGACAGTTTTATTTTCAGTTGACTTTTAAATATAGGTGTGTATAAGTGGGCTATATAAATGAACTTCACTTAGTGTTTCACATAGTATGGCTAAGTTAACTTCATGATGAGACTCAAGTACTATAAGTTTACAACCTTCAATACTGAACCATAGAAAAGTGTTTCAGACAAAAGACAGTTGAAACAGCTGTAAACAAGAACATGAATCAAGCTTATTCATTCACACTTTATCCTGATCATTTTTGTTTAATTTGTATTATATACCACAATGGTCATAATCCAACATTAAAATGCTGATGCTTTAACAGCAGGTATTTGGACATATCAAAACAGATGCTGTCTCATGATGTTTCACCAGTACGGCTTCTATGGACATTTGAATGGAACTACATAAGAGAAGAGCTGGTAGGACAGAGACCAAATTCAAAGCACAGATGTTACTTTTAAATGTGCAAAAGCAACAAGCACATTACTTCTGTATTCTCATATGTTGCTAATGGGGCTGTGGTCAAGACAGCAGTTCTCCTGCTTTCTACAAAGGTTCAACAAAGAAGATGGGAGAGCTGTGATCATGCCACTATCTTCTAGAGAAAACATGTCTAGATTGAGGCAGAGCAACTTCCTGTGTGTATTATTATGACCAACAGCTTCACCGCCCCACTGTGGGATACTACAGCTGTGGGATGTGGTCATAGATATATGGTGAGGTGCTATGGCAACACTGGGGATAAGGGCTCAAGCAATTCTTGGCCTAAGAATTTCATATTTTCAGTATTGAAGGCTACACTGCAGCTATTTGAAACTGCAGTGTCATTTAAAGGGGATAATGTAAACCTTTTTTAATTGGTTAATTAAACTATTAAGGGTTGTTTCTTTTAATGGTAAAAACGTCCCAGCAGAAGTAGGATCAAAATGTCCAAATAATAGTCTTAATATTAGAGCAGGGTAATATTTATCTACCATAAAGTATCAGAAATGTGATGATACAGATACAGAGCAAACTAACACACATTTATTTCATACTACAGAATACTTAAACCTTAGTTTTATGATGAGGAAAACATAATAACACACATCCGTGAACAAGAAAATTGATGGCAGTCTCATAAGTGAAGATACATGTACATATGCAAGATTCATTATGTGTTCGGAGACATTTCTGGCCTCCACTTCTAGGTATGAATAACAGCTTAGAAAAGACATTAAGCAGCAGGACATTGAGTTTCATGATTAATTAACCCACTTCTGAAGACACCTGCAACAATGATAACAAACCATCTTATACTGGGAAACCTTTTGTTGGATATGTAGGAAGAAAACTCACTGAAACAGTTCTCTTAATGCTTTTGGAACAATTATAAAATGTCAGGATGAATAAAATAAATGTTGTATGGACACACACACACACACACACACACACACACACACACACACACACACTACATGACATTAAGTACACATACAGAATATTTAATCTTTCAGCAAACTTATTTTGACAATATGTTGGACTGCTTTGTTGAATAATTACCATGCTCACTGAGGCGTGTAAATTACCCGTTGTTCTTTCCCCCCCACAATAACTGCAGACATGAATCGGGGTCCATAGGGTTCAAATTTGGATGCTGATGGAAAACCATTTCAACCACTAATTAAGCGTGCCCATCAGTATCATGAACTGTATAAACTGCCACTGTTCCTACTCTATAATCATCACAGAACTTGGCTCTGTGGCCCACTTCAAGTCAATAGAAATAATGAGTAAAATTAGGGGATGCGGCTGCCAATAATGATAATTAATGCCCAATAAAAATGTGCAACCCAACAAGATAGGTCTATTAAAAGGCCAACTCAGAGGTGGTTAAACACAAACCACACACACACTAAGCAATGCAGATGATAACTATTGACTTGGTATTTTTTAAATCTAGGTTAAAATAAGGACAGTATACAGTCTCACACACAGTAGAGCTAATACTCATATATCTTGTTGGGTCTTATGTTGATTAAAAACTCACAAACAGAGGTTATTGCTCTTCAAATAGATGTGAACCAGCATGGCTAGTGATGAGAGGGTATATCAGGTTTCAAAGAGAGTCTAGAGGCTTAGACAATGATGGATCTATATGGAAAAGAGTCACAGTCAGTAAGGTTGGGCAGGCTAACACATTCTGTTTGAGCTCTGAAAACCCTCATAGTGAAGAGATGGGATCTTTTAATAGAACTTACTGCTGTTTTGAACACATTTCCTAGAAAAAAAGACTATTTTCTTACTCAATTTGTACCACACAAACCAAGATGTATACGTTACATCAGGAATATTCATTTATATTAATCTTATTACATTCAACATGTATCTCAAGGATACAAATGTGTTTTAGTGAGTGAGTGTGGCAGATTATTCCTGGCTGAGTGCTGGGCTCTGAAACTTGACAACTCTGTTACCAATAGAGCAGCAAAATGAAACTGGAGCTTCCAGATTCTGGTTTAGAAGTAAGAAAAAATCATTTGTGGTAATTCATAAAATCCTGCCCTACGTAGAGTTCCTCACTGCAAATGTTAACACAAGGACAATATCTTTCTATAAAAAGAAAAAGAAATAGAAAAATCTAATATTTATTCAATATTCCTGTTTTTCATGGTTTGCAGAGACCATGAGCGGGTCAATGAGTTGTGGTTACTTCAGACATTTTGTAATATCAGATAAAATATTTTGAGGGAAAAAAGTTTTAAAAAATGACTTCAGAAGAAGGATAGAGTTCATCAAAGCTCTCAAAGTAGTTTGTGTTTAACTTTGTTAGTCACACAAGTTTCAACTGTGGATGCCAATTTGTCTTGGAATATGGAAATTAAGCCACAGGACCATGCATCATTTTGTCATAGATGAATGAACAACATACTGAATAACAGATTGCGCTGAGTTACAGAAGCAAGTGGAACAGAGGTTAGTCCGAACATGATGTCATGTATTGGACTCTATATATGGCTATGACTAAAGCTGTGGCTGTGATTGTAGCTATGGACATTTGTATGGCTGGGATTGTGATTGGCTACTTCTTTGAGCACTTATGATAGTAACACTTACCAGGACTGCATTGTAAAGCCAGATGCTCCCACCAGGATTTCAAACTGGTTCTTCAATCAGACATGACAGCCACAGCAAAGCCCATATCTGTACAGTCAGAGCTACAGCCTATCGCAAAACGGCAGCAGATGTCCACTTGTGAGGCTGTAGCTGCTGTCCGAGCTAGGCTTTATTACTCTAAGGGGTGTAAACTGTAGCGTTAAAGTCCTAGTCACACAAGCTATGTTTATTAGGCGAGTTGTTGATGGAATTCTTCATGGGGGGGCCGGCACTCATGCACCAAGACAAACACCATACCAGTCTTTACTGTCCAGTGATGGAGCACCAGAGGCGACGGGCATGTGGTTTCTACAATAACAGACCAAGTTAATTAAGGCAGTCTATCCTGGATAAGTAGAAAAAAAGTACTTCATAAAGAACTGCCTTCTAGCTGTGTGGTGTACCAAAGGAGAGCACCTCAACATAGTAAAACTCTCAAATAAATAAGTGTGTTACATGCAAAGAGTCTAACTGAACACCAACGTCCACATCTATGATTCAAAATCTTAATTGGCCGATTTATGACTGATGATGTATGATTTGTTCATAGTTTGACTAGTTACATTGAGAATGTAAACTGTTTTCACTCTTACATCATGTAGTTCAGCTCCCAAGCTCTCAACTTAATATACTTCAGATGTCATCCTGAGTAGTATTTGTTAAAAAAGGAGGGCGTATTATTTTCCTAAGACCTCATTTTGTCTTCACCTAAGTCTCCTGTTTTTAATAGTGGACCGTAATGGTTCAAGCAGCATGAAAAGAGAAAAGAGCTTTCATCAGGTTTCTGGCAGAATGCAGCTGAAATAGCTGTGAACAAGACAAGACTTACATCTGAGTCAAAACAAGCTTGTTCATTCGTAGTTTGTCTTGACATTTGTGTTTGTGTGAATAATATAAAAATCGCCACATTATGACTTCACCATACTACTGTTAACTTTTCAATAGGAAACAGACTTTTTTCACCGCAGATGTTTGAACATGTCAGAGGAAGCGGTGCAATTAATAATATTGGTGATGGACAAATCCCATTCAGTTTTTCTAATATCATGACCCTGACACAATATGTGATGGTCTACCTACATGCTTTACTTGGATCTGAGCCTCTGTTAATGTTATCAAAACCCACCATGGATGTATTATAGGAACTGGATACCGGACTCAAGGGTTACGTCACTCCAATGAAAATTGTTCAGTGCTTGGTGCCATATCCAGTGTCGGTACCAGATGTGCTCGGCTTGCTCAGGGTCAGTGTACTAGACGGTATGAGATCTGAATTCTTATGAGACATCAAGTTTTTTCTGTCAAGACAGGAAAAACTACTGGTTTCTCACGCTTTTACAGCATATTTGCGATATTGAATTCCATTTGTGGGGAGAACATTGAATTTGTTGTACTTTTTTTAAATGCATGATGGAGCAGTGAATGCCCTAACCAAACAGTTCACACCGTGACGTTTAAGCCTATCACCACTAGGATTGGGAGGTATCCTATTTTTGAAATTGTTTAACCGTTCCCAAATTTTCCTACAGAGTACAGTACACCAGTTCCAAATAATCAATATGTAGTCACTGCTATACCGTTTCCCGCCAAATGAAATGAAATGAACAAGAAATTATCTATGAGCTACAATCCAGTACAAATATATTAAATTAAAAGCACAGCCTATAGCATTAAGTAGGCTTCTAAAATATTAAAGTAACAATAAACAACAAAAATGGCAGTAACAACAAAGCATATCCTACAGATTTGGCTATTCTTCAAACAAATTCTAGGTTTTTCGATACGGATAAGGGCGATACGGACTTCCAATTGGTGCTGAACACTTGCTCTAATGGCAAGCTTATGGCACACACTCACAGGTACTTTTGGGCCAACCTTGACATCCATGAAAAGTGGCTGGCTCCATTTTATTTCCACAAGAGAAGGGGATCTTCATCTTTGTGAATCACAGGTCCACAACAATAGACAGTCATTTCTGATTCTGCTCTTTCCTCTATGGTGCTGAGTCCATTGAGACCTGTCACATCAGCTTTTTTTGAAAGAGATTGCCCAAAGTTCTCTCTTTTTTCAAAGTTCACTTTGCACATCTCTCTCTTTTTCTTCTGGCTCCATTCTGATGGCCAGTAGACCTGCTGCTGCGTGTTCTGCTTGCATTTTCAGTCTCACCATCTCAGTGTCTAAGGGGCAAGGAAGGTGCATTTGTGCATCAACTCTAAACCACATCACTTTGGTATTTGGCCTTCAGCTTGGCAAGAATTCCAGCTTTTATAGAATTGGTTAAATGCACGTCCTTACTTGACACTGCCAACACATTGTCCCTGCAGAGCTGGAGCATGTGGAGGAGAGAGGAGCTAGCCACATATTTGTCTCAAGAAAAATATGAGTGAAGTCACTGACTGGTATAAGTTCATGGTGAACAGCGTGCAGGAAGCCAGTGTCTTGCCATGTAAGTGAAAGGTTGCTCCTTCTGTTGTCAGACAGGACGTGTCCGATTACTTGAGCTTACTCTACCATTGCTAGTTTAGAACCCCAGTAAGTTGTACAGTTATGCTCTGGGAGTCCAAATTCCACCTCCTTCTTGTGCAGTTCTCTCTTTCGGTGCCAGCTGGGTGAAAATGCAGCGTTGATATCACGGCAGAGTCCAAGGGCGCACTCTGTTTATTGTCTTTGGTCCCGCACTGCGTTCGAGTTAAGGCTGTGGCCGAAACAATTAAGCCACGGCCAAATCAGGGACCTGATTACAGCAGCAATGCTGGCAGCGTTGTCTGAGGTTTTGGCCGAGAGTTTATTCTCATTGAGTTGCCAATCCTAAAGTGCATCTCTGAGCACAGCAGGAAGATTGACCGCTGTATGGCTTTCAGGAAAATAAGTGGTCTGGAGGCACTTTGGCTCTCAGGTGTGATGGTGTGGACCATCAAGGACGTGCTGGTGTATATAACCAGTCAGTTGTTAATGAGCTGTCTAACACTGACAACAACACTTGAAACTCTTGTCTAACTTGATTAACTTTATTGTATAATTCTGGAAGGGCTGTTTTAGAAAAGTATTTACATTCAGGACATTTAGAGCTCTGATCATGTCGTCATCCAACGACTTCTTTTCCACCATGTGGAAGAGGACCGTTTCTTTTGCCGTGGTCACTGCATTGGTATCAATGTTCCAATGCACACTGTTCCTTTTGTACGTAGTTGTTCTCCTGAACTCAGATATTATTGTTGGTTGTGTAGAAGGTGGTGGACCTAGTGGATGGTCCTGCGTAGGAAAACAGCAACAGCAAAGGTCTCTAAACTCAACAGCAGCTAGCAGGTGATTGTAAATTTGAAGAATTTCCATCTCTGGCTGTCACCTTCTTCAAGACAAATGAAGGGACACTTCCCTTCCAATGAGAAGCTGTCATGTGATGCGTGATTATGATTGCTTCTAAATAGTCTTTTTTTGACAGATTAGTATCTTCAACCACACTGACAGTGGTGCTGGACAAACACTCTTTTTTTTGGACAGTAATAAAACAGACACCATTGCTATATTTAAATACCCCTGGACGCCCAACCCTAATCACTAGGGGTGTGACAATACACTCAGCTCACAAGATGAGACGAGACACGATATTGGGTCCTAGAAATCGAGACGAGATTTTAACTATATTTTTAGGAAAACTTCAATGAGGAAATACATGACTGTTCTTTTATTTGAAATTCATGATAATCACTTTAGTTCTACTTTCTAAATATATAATTATCATATGCAGTATGCAGCACTGTAAAAGGTTTCTCCATATAGATATTTCATAGATGGATAACTTTGGTATTTATGGAAATAACAACCATAAATACAAAGATACAATCACAAATACTAAAAAGTAAATTATGGAGTAGAAACTATTCTAATATATAAATATAAATTAAATAAAGAATCCAATTATCACAAATTATAAGACATTGCTAATAAAAAATCATTAGGCTTCCATAGCTGCTCTAGATTCCTCCGCTCCTCCTACCTCGGGCTCTCAGTGTAGAGACCTGAGGTTAACCTGCTGCTGCTCCTCTCCTCATCTCATACTTCTGTGAGATCTTTTCAGCAGGTAGAAGCTGTAACAAGGTTAATGATCCACACGCGACATTATTTAAAAAAAAAAAAAAAAAAAAAAAAAAAAAAAGACATGATGCCACGAGATCTCGTCACACCCCTACTAATCACTGCTAGATAAATCTCTGAATGTCAAAGTACATGAGAGTTTCTAATCTGGTGTTGGGTTTGACATTCCTGTACTGGCCCAATGAATGTATACTGTTCTACAGCCTTCTGGTTAGCTCTCTGCTAACTTGAATTGGTATAATATAATCGTGTACCTCTTCTACACTTTCAAATTGTTATCAGACTGAATGGATCAAACTCTGATAGTGAAACAAGAACATTTTGTTTCAGTAAAACTGAAACTTAAAAAACAAGTGAAGTGTACCATCACCAATCAGTTGTTAAATTGATGTTTTTTTTAAATGGAGTGTGGTGCACTAAATGTTAACTCACCTCTGCTAAAAAAGTGGTTGAATTGCCTCTTACACCATGCTTTTTAGTGAAGTGCTGCCCAACAAATGCTCTCACTGTGACTGGGATCCATTTCACTAGAATAGTTCAAAGTGAATCCCAGTTGTCTCTAACCAAACTACCCGGAGAAAAAAACTGAGTATGTGTACTCTAGTGTTTATATAGTGAGGGCATAGTCATGCTTGTCACCCCTCTACATCATAGAGCCACCATTTCAGGTCCACCCAAAAAAACCTGAACACAGAAATGGCAAAAACAGTTTAACACTCAAACGCCACAATTTAGCACCACATAGTTCACAGTCTTCTCATGTTTTCAGCAATTATTTCATAACATGTATAATGTGTTGTATGGGCAATTAATGGCTAATGGTGCAATGTTAATATGGAAAACATGTAGTTTGATGTGATGGGTGACTGTGAAGACTTGACAGGTGGTCTTCATCTGATGCAGGTTCAAGCCTCTGCAAAAAATATAATTAAAATATCTCAAAGAAACCACATACTGAATTCTTACGTGCCAAGAGTAAAAAAAAAGAAACGTTACTGTTCAGAATCATTAATAATAAACAGATGTCGCCTGAATTATTTTGAAATACTTAATTGTTCTGTTTTCTCAAAGCAGTTTGACAAGAACTGACACCAGTTCGTATTATGTGTGTATGACTTAAGTGTAACAAGCACCTCTTGCACAGCAGTGGAGTCGGTGATACATTTTATGCAATGTCATGCCTCCAGCTGATCTGTGTCTACAATCGAGCCGAGGCTGGCAGAGCAGACTGCAAACCAAGCTGATGTAGATCATCTGGACTTCTGCATCAAAGATGTGGAAACCTAGACCCTGATAACACTCATTTTATTACCATGGCCCTCTGAACTTTTGGGATGGAGATGTAGTCTTTGGCCTCCATATGTATCTGAAATATGAGAATGATTATTATCATGTATTTAGCAAATACACACAAAATGAATTATATACTTACTGGCACAAGACGTAGAAATGGGCTTCTACATAATGGCAGCGCAACACATTATAGTCATAAAATAATGTCAACTGATGATCCATCTGGGGACGCAACTTGTTCAGGCAAATTTTTCCCAGAAGCATGTTTTAATGGTTGTCCTAGCAATGCTTTCAACATTTAGTGCCATGTAGCAAAACAGACTTAGCAGAAATGAAACATGTTTAAGTATGTTTTCATTAGTGTTCAATCACCAGGCCCGATAAGAATTGTTGTGCTTTCATTAGCTTAGAATGAGCCCTTTATATGAACATAGAGAGTGGGTCCTCTTCCACGGAGCCCACCATGTTGCACTGCCATACTTCTACAGTAGCCCAGAGTGGACAAACTGAACACTGGCTCCATAGAGGGCCTTTACTGTTTTTCACAAGTTTCACAGAAACTGAAGGTTCTTCTACATGCATGGAAGGGAAAGAGAAGGGGAGGTTTATTTATTGGGTTGCAATCTGCAGCCTCACAGCTAGCTGCTAAAGTAGAGCAGCAGTATGTAATACAGCTGATTGATGGTTTACCTTCAGCTTGAAAAGTTCTTTGCAAGCGTTGCTGCTAGCAGATACAACAACGAGATAGCAACAACCTAAAGCTACATTACATCTTTTTTGTGGGTACATAAAGCAGCCTTCCTGAACTTGAAAATATGCTTTTGGGCAACTGTGTTGTAGACTCACAGGTCCGTCTAAATGCGGATTTCATTGGTAAAACTAGGTGGAAACAATTATAGAGTTTTAATTTAAAAAACCTGCATTGCAAAACTAATCAAAGTCTTTAGGGCAGCTCTTTAACAAGATGTAAGTGGGCATAGATTTGTTAGCTGTTCAAGCTACTACTGTGCTTTTAGAAACCCCCAGACTTCATTAGGCTGAGATCTCTGATTGCCTGGTATCACAAGACTGTATTGCCAACAGTGCACACAACACATTAAATGTTTTATCTTAATTACTTACGGCATTCTCAAGTACAATTAAATCCACCTTTGTCACAGGAGAGCCAGCAGCATCCTCCATCTGAGCTGTAAGGAGGTGAACACATCAGGACCATATGCCCTCTAACTGGACAGCTTGACTCTGCTTGTGACAAATCCGATTCAGTTGTAAAAACTGAAACTGAATGAAAAAAACATGCACTTGTAACTTCACTGTCACACATAAAAGGTAGGGAATTCTGGCGTCTGTCACTCAGACAGAAACCTCACTGTTGAAAATATTCCCGCCCAAATTTTAATTGCACACTAAATATTTCTACAGCTATAAAACTATTTTCACACATGCACAAAATATTTTAACAGCTGAGAAACTTTATTACACATTCACAAATCCATTTCACAAGCTCAAAATATTAACGACCCTTATTGGATCCCGCTACTTTAATCCCGGGTTTTAATGATTTCACCACTTTCTGCTAGAACCGCGGCCAATCAGCTGTTTTCACCCATTTCAATAAATATGAATGTATTAAAATGAACATTTCAGATATTAAATAGTTTTATTTTATTAAGCTACATAACAGTTTGGATTTTTATTATAGCTACATTACAGACGGAATAACAATTTTACTGCATGTGTCAATGAGGTTATTTTTTGTGAGAAAAACAGTACAGTCAAGTTTTAGTGTTGAAGCTCAGCCGCTGCTGTACTACATCCCCATCCTTGAATTCAAACCCCCTAGTCGAACTTCTAGAGTCCAAACTTCCTGTTTCAAGTTAAAAGCCCTCTAGCGTCAAATCCATGGTCCTGCAATTTACTGGATTTCCACCTAGTCTTGTTTTTTTTGCTGCCTCTGGTAAACTGTCAGACAGCCAAATACTGGCACAGACAGATGTGAAGGAATTCTAAAGCACTTATACTTGTCAATACAAGTTCATCCCAGGTCAACGACAGACACAATAGAAATACTGTCTACATCCAGAGAGTGTTTGTCAAGCAGCTTGTCAGCGGAATACAAACAAGCAACTGAAGTTCAACCACTCCTGGTGTTTAAAAATGACACTTGTGCACGTCTGAACATTTCCATATACTTTACCGCCCTTTCTGTCTTTCAGTGCAGAGTTAAAGTAAAATAGTAGACTATTCTACTGTAATTGCCTTGTGGTAACATGTTTTAGATTGTAAATTGGGCTTCTTGGCATCTTTTTTGATCAAGAGGGTGTTAAATCTTTGAAATTATACAAAAATCCTCCAATTTTCCCCATTTCTCTGTTATGTGTATTTTAAAAACAGCTCCAAACTTTTTCTTTCAGGCCAACCTCTTGACAGCCTGTAATGAGCATATTGAAGATGATGAATAAAACATCGGCCCATGCAAAAATGAAGCAGTCAGTAAGGGCCAGTTTAAGGATCTCAGGCTACTCAAGTAACAAATAGGTGATGTGTGTGCACTAACTAAATCTGTGCAGTACACTGGAGGAAAATACAGGACTGGATCAAACTAAGACAAAGTTGCAATCTTCCAGAGTAATTTGTTTTCATGGTTCTGAGTAACAGCCTGGAGTCAAAAAACAGAATCATGGCAGTGCATTTTCAAAACCATTTTGAAAGATTGCTTTCATCTTATGATCTGCACAATACTGGCAGCAACTTTTTTGAAAAGGCTTCTGAAAACTGCCTTCAGGGTTGTTTGTAGAGTTCCCGGAAATTAGAATTAACTCCAGGAAATTAGTCCAAACAAAAAAAAAATTGCTTCATTAAAAAAACACAGTTCAAAGCAGCTAAAATTGAGTCTGTTTTTTTTGTTGTTTTTTTAATTTTTATTATTTTGGCCACATGCTGTATTTGGAGTTTGTATCCCCACGTTAATGAAAGTCTGAATCCTATAAGATGCATAATACTAGCTGAGTTAGCACAGGCTTCCTTAAGTTCTTTTTTTACCTCAGAACTCAGGTTTGATTCATACAGTGAGACTTTCAGCCTGACACTCATCTTCTCTGTCCATCACCATAGTGTCTCCAATGAAAAGTGACAGTTTCACTTCTAACAATGAAGCTCAATGTTAATGATAATCATCTCAGTATGAGAAACTGTCATGTGAGCAAAGTAAAAATCAACATCAGGCAAAAGTTTGTTTATTTGGCCTAAAAGGGCCATAAATAAAATTTTATTCTCTCGATTTATTAACAAGCCACAGAAAGTCTGTGGCCGTCTACCACAGCACTTAAAACATCTCATTCTGGTGCAGTCCACAAAGACATGAGACCCATGTTTGAGATACTCTGAGCCGTTGATAAATCTGAAGGCTCTCTTTCTTACTTCCTTAGAAAAATAAAACAAAACGTGGTAATACTGTACCAAACTGGAGGCGGAGCAGCGGGGTGATCCTTTCACGCAGAGAAGGGTGCTGTTAGAAAGGGGCTATGAGCGTGGTCGGGGAAGCTTGAATCAAACAGCAACAACAACAATAATAAACTATGAGAAACCCTCAAACTCATGTTTTTTTTTCTTCTTTTTTTTTTTTCGTTTTCCTCACAAAGTTGAAGCAGAATGTGCTTGGCTTTTTTAACCACTGCAGGATTGCCACTGTTTTTCAATCAACTTCTCCTCTCTCTCATTTCATTTTTCCCCTCCCAACAGTCCGTCCTCTCTTCCTTCCTCCATTGTGTTGTTTGCTTAAAACAAAAGTGAAATAATATTTATAATGATAAAACCTATAGCAGCAAAAGAGTAACAGAGGAATAACAGCTAGAAAGCGAGTGACCCCTGGATTTATAAGGAAGGCATGGGTTAAGAGAGGTCCATGGATGTACGCCCGGGACGGGGCGCTGGGGATAAGGGAGAGGTGCCTGGTCTTGTCCCTTCCGAGTTCATCTCCCCTCGGTGGGCACCCTGCCGAGGGCAGCGATGACGCGGCTAAAACGTTCGCACAGCTCCAGGGTGGAATAGGAGGGCAGTTTGGGGGGGTCGTGGAAGCTTTTGATCTCAGTCGAGCAGTCCAGTAACTTGGGGAGGAAGTCTGTCAGCTTTTCCTGGAGGTTGGCTGCCAGCAGAGAAGAGGACAGACACAGACAGAAAGAGAGAGAGATAGTAACATGATTACCAGGATGAACCTCGCGTTCACAATCTGATCCTGAAACACTGAAATCACAGGGTAAATATTTTCAATGAGATATCATGAGTGGTTTGAAAGCGTGTGCCACAACACAAATAGATTGTAAAACTCTACTGAGTATCGGTCTGGTTGATAATACTCAGCTTTTCCTGAACAAAGGCCAGGAACTGTGAGAGCCAGCTCTCTGTGGACTGATAATGGAACACACTGATAAAAGCTGAATCTCTTTCAATGTTGTTATTTCCTACCAAGAAATACATTTTCAGGAGCATTCCCTGAACTCTCCTTAGTGTTTTACTCAGACCTGAATATGTAGAACATGTGTTATTTTTCTATAGGTTAGACATTTAAGGCTTATCTCCCTGTGATTACTGAGCTGAGTTTGGATCAGATTCTGGAAGTGTCTTCATTTCATTTTTGCATCTATTCTGAATCATCAAAATTTTAAAAATGTGTGTCCACCATCTGCTGTTTCTTTCATTTTCAGAATTCCTAGAAGAAGAAGAAACGCCTCTCTAATGTGTGAACTGAGCAGTGGCCTGATTCTAATGATCTTTGGAAGAGGGGGGAGGGTGGACGGGGAATGTACTAGTAACCTAAGACTTCAACTCTCCAGAAATATCTAATAGGCCGAGTCTGTTCCCTTCTCTCTCTCCCCCCACCCCCACCCTCCCTCAAGGACTCACACTCCATCTCTTGGCCCAGGTAGGAGCACCAGCGGTTCCTCATGTCCTCCACTGCCAGCAGGTCTCTCTCTACGTCGTGGACCAGCAGCAGAGGGATGCAGGGCACCACCAGCTCGTTCATGATGCCCAGGCCGGTGGTCACCTCCGGCTCTTCTCCGGACTCGAACATGGCGGCTGCTTGCTCGTTTAATTTCTAGGAGGGGAGGGAGAGAGAGAGAGTCTTCAATGCATAAGAAGAAGTACAGCTGTTCTCTAGCTTTAACATTTGCCCCAAGGAGTTTATTTCGGACCCTTCTGCTCGAGTATGTTTAGTTTAGTCAGTCAGATATTTAAGCTACACTGTTCTCACTGATTATGAGCACAAGTTGGTGACATCAGAACAATTTTGGAGCCAATCGTGACCTGGTATCCAGTTTACACAAGCCTCCTGTGCACATACAGAGAACAGAGTAAACGGTGAAGCAGGAGACATGTGGTATGCAGTAGTTAATCTTCTGATATGACAAATATTTGCATATTCTGAGTTTCTGGATTTTGTCAATGAGGGACAAAGGGGGCACATGTCATTTTAAGAAGCGGTAAGTGAGCTTTGTTGCAGAATAATCACATCAAACAGCTGTTATTATTCACAGAAAAGGGGGGGGGGGTATTTTTATATGTCTTCAAATATGTCTGGAGGGGGTCTTTAAGTCGAGGAAGTGAGGATTATTAATTCAGAATTTCTTAAAATAACTTCATCCAAGAACACACGCACTCTGCTCACTTCATCACTTTTTTTCCCTTCTTCTTTCTTTTATATTCTTCGGTGTTTCCATTTTTACGACCTCATTCGTTCCGCCCCTCTCCTCGTGTTGTTCTTTCTGGAGAAGTTTTCCATTTTCTTCTAATAGATAAGTACGAGACAGCTTAAGTAGTAACAGTAATCCCGCAGACGTCATTAATTTCAACTGAATAACCTACAGCCGCTCGGAGCTGCAGCCGTGTCCTGACGCACTCGCATGTGGATACAAGCTTTTTTCTTCTAGTTCTTGGCCAAAACCACCTTGCTGTCACAGACAAACTCCCTGACCTCCTCTCTCTCTCTCTCTCTCTCTCTCGCTCTCTCTCTCTCTCCTCTTGGAGGAAACGACCCGCTTCTTTTTTTTTTTTTGCAAACCAGTTTGGAATCGGAGGGTTGCTGCGAGAAAAAAAAAAAAGGAACATCCAAGTACATTAACTGTGTCAATGTTAGCGGTGTTTTCAATTAAAACAAGAGCTGAAGGTAAACAGCTGAGCGGACGGAGCCAGAGGTTCTGGCCAGAGATCTGAGATGACCGATGGAGGGCTGCGCGGAGCTGAGGTTTGAGGTTAGCTGAGGACATGCTTGTGTCTCATGGTAATGTGTTTACACTCGCTGGCCCTCCTGCTTCCTATTCCCACTCCAATGATTACATTATGAGCACAATGCTGGTGTAAGGTTACTGAGTGCAGCAGCAAGAGGGCTGCTAAAGGCCGGTGTGAGGCTGATCGGACCAAAAATACCCTCACCACCTTTACCCCCGAAAAGAAGAAGAAGAAGAAGAAGGAAAAAAACAATGCTTAAATGTGGCCCTGGAGCTCAGCGGGAGCGAAATGAAAAGGGGCTCACATCACGACGCTGAGGAGGATTTTCATCTGTCAGTATCAGATGAAAAACCTTCAGCGGAATCTTTTGTGGGCTGCAAGCGAGCCAAAGCAATATCTCAGCAAAAGCTATTTGATTATAGTACCACGGCTACAGTTTTGAAGGAGGGTGAGAGGGAAAAGGGGGGGGGGGGGGGGTGTCTGGCCCTTTTCATTTTGCTGAGTCACTTTAGCAGGAGAGTTGGTGGAGGAGGAGGTGGTGGGGGGGCAGTTTGAGAGTTTGACATAGAGGAAAAGGGAGTAACAAAGAAAAGAGCAGGATCACAGGGGAGCACACTGCGAGACACAAAGGTTTCCGTTCGGCACAGCTGAGCCACTTTGTAACCGCTTAGTTTCAATTGGAGCAATATGACAGATAGGAACAAACATAACTGCTGATTTCTATTGAGAATTGACAAGATGTTTGAAATAAATCGTCACGTCCAGGCGAGGATTTCCTCACCAGCAAACACTCTCGACGGTAATAACCCAGAAGCTCCTCGTCGTGCCCTCTGTACAGCCCCTTCATCAAAAGCTCTTTATTGTACTGGTACGCGTAGATCAGATACATCAGAGCCTCCACGAAACTGCGAAAGGAAGACAAAAGAAGTCAGATAAAATAGTGGTGTTGGATATTAAAAGCTGCACTGAGAAACTTATAGAGTAAACCATCCAGAAAGGAATAAACTCAATGAACTCACTGCACAGGCACATCTATAAAAGACAGCTGCGAGCTGCTGCCCTCTGCAGGTGACATTAAAACACTTTCTACTGGCTCTCCAAATGTAACATGCAACACTGAACTCTTATGGGTTAAAGCTAGAACATGATAGCTGGTGACTGAGTTAGAGTTTTTTCTCCCAGCAGCAGCAGCAGCAGCAGCAGCAGTAGAGTCAGTATTAGGTGGAGCAGCGGTGGAAAAGGCGTCACCGTACTTTGTCTTCTGAAAGAGCTCCAAGCCGGTCATCATGAAGACGGTCGTCTCGCGGAAATTCCTGTAGTCCTGATGCCACGTCTGATAAAAAAGAGAAACATTAATTACAGGAGGTTAAATTTTAAAACAATGATATGTAATATTAACTACGTCACAGCAAAAGCTATAAAAACTATGTGTAACACTAGCTCATATTTGAGATAAACAAACCCAGTAAGACCCCACTACTGACCTCATACTCATCCATGTTGACCTCCTCGGGCTTAATTAGGTCCAGTTTGGCACGTGCCACATTCATAATGCTCTTACATCTGTGTAGGAGGAGGAGGTGGGAGGGGGGGGGGAGGGCGGGGGAGACAGGAAGAGGAGCCGGCGTTAGCGCTGTTGAGATGTTGAGTCATTGTGAGGTACTCCAGGAGATGAAACGGTCCACCCTGCCCCTAGGCCTTAACACGGCCTAATGAATCACTCTTTAGTGCTGAGAGGAGAAGTGAAACGCTCCTCCCGAGGCTCCTATTGAGGCCACATGCACACATAAATCTAATTATCTTGCTCAAAATAGAGGAGAAGGGAGAAATCAATTTTTCACTCATGAATATGGATTGAGGCCAACAAGCGTAGTTGGAAAGTTTTAAGAGATAGTAAGAGGCATTACGTACCCTAATGACACCAGCATCATAATGTTAATAGGGAGGGAATCTTGATATTTGCCAGAAGTATTAAAAAAAGTCATTATTGGACATGTGTCTCTTTAGGTTTGTTTGAAAGAGATAAAAAAAAAAAAAAAAAGATAGAAAAGTCATCACAGAGGATTTGCTGCATTACACCTCTGTCCGGATGAGCTGGCAGTCAATCCGTAGGGCTGCTTCAGATATTAAGTTCAAGTCTCTGCTGCCATCTGCTGGTCATTTTGAGGCCTTGCTTTTATCTAACTTGTCTAACTTCATTCTTTTTAGTTTAAGACAACCAGGAGAAATTTTTTTTTTTTTTTTTTTTTTTTTTTTATCTAGCCTACCTCTCATCAAAGGCCAGGTTCCTGTCAGCGAACTGTGTGAGCAGAGTCCTCTCCAGGATCTTCTTGGGCGCCTGGTTTTGAATGAAGTAGACGATGACGTGCTGGAGCCGGTAGTCGTTCTCGGGAGACGTGTCCTCCTGGGCGAATCTCAGAAGACGAGCGTACTCCAGCTTGATGGCCTGATCGGAGAGACGAAAGTGGGAACAAGTCGTGGTTAAAAACTCTGACTGAGGTTGAGGTGGTGTAGAGACGAGTACTTCCCTCCTTATTCAGCTCCTTGATCAGTCAAGAACTAGATTTCGCTTTGCAATTTAATCAATTTCTGAAGTGGTTTTTGTCCTCATATTACAAACACTGGAACAAATAACTGAGTATTTAACAATCATACTTCTGGAAAAAATCTGTGTTTGTGTATTACGGGCTCAATGTTGCTCCGACTCTGACAGGATAAATAAATAGCAGGCATAAAAACTATCCAGTGGATTCTCTAGATGATGAACACATGCAATCACAACTAGTCTTCTTTTCGCTGTGAAAAGGTTTAACACTCAACAGAATTTCTACAGCAGGGTACTATAAACATGAATATCAAATATTTCTCTCTGAACTGGAAAACTCTCAGAAACACAATTAAAAATGCTATTATTCAGATTTGAGTCTATTTCTAATTTCTTTTCTTGTCTAAAGGTTTATTTGAATCTTCATGACCTTTAAATCTTTATATCGTTGGCTGTTTACTCCGTTTGCGCTTTCTTGATTTATTCGAGACTTGAGAGTTAAGCACTCACTTTAAAGCGATGGACAACAAACAAGCATTGAAAACTTCATTCCCAGAAAGTTCAAAACAAGGTGATTTTATCTCCTTGGAGGCTGTGCAGTTCCTTAAAAAAGTGAGTTTAGTTTAAAAGTTTAAAAGCTCCAATCTGTTGACTTAAGGGAATCTCCATCAGTTTTAAATATCAAACAGGTGTTGAGGAGTACTGCTGCATATGTAAGGGGGAAAAAAAGTTGCATAAAGCCTTTTGTGGCTCCAGAGGAAACTGTGTGAAGAACTGATGAAAAACATGTGAGGGTGTGGAGTTAGAAAGAAGCGACGTTACCAGACCTCTGTAGCCCACTCTGCTAATCTCTTCTTGAGCCTACATTAGCTGCTACTAGGGTTGGGTAGTGGTCCTCGACACCTTTAAAGTAGTATCAAAACATCTCCATCAAACGATACCTGCATTCGATCCTTTTTGCACCCAGAGCTAGAAAATATGACTATTTGTATGAACTTGCTGACAACCGATCAACGCAAGCGTTCTTCGATGTAATGCGACTTGTGATTGGCCCACTGCCACAGCAGCTACAACTCATCTGTGGTGGTGAAGTCGTGGTGAATTTGAGTTAGCGCGCTTAGCAGTTCAGTAGCCAAGATGTCACCTAAACGCTCTAAAGTACAACTACACGCCTGTTACACCGGATAAAAGCAAGTCCACAAAAAAAATACCCATCCCTAGCTGCTACTAGTGTAACACACCCAATCTGTAACCGTTAGTGGTCGAGTTGCATCGATGGAGATGTAGGTGCCAGTTTTTGACAAGACTGAAGAATGAGTGGAATAAAAAGGATGACATCTGCAATTCAGCTAAAAAAGTTTTTGGATCCTTTCACCAAAAACAACAACACAACACTCCTGTTCATTGTGACTCATGACAATGTTATAAGAGAGCAATGCTAAATTATTCAACAGCCATTTCTGAACTCCCGTTTGTAAGATTTGAGTTACTGTAATAGTTTGTGAATACAGTAAAGTAACACAGTACACAAAAGACAGACAAATGGATGCACAAAACAGAGGAGGAGAGTGGAGTGGAAGGAGGTGGAGAGAGAATGAGGAAAAAAGGTAAAGGAGAGAGGGAGAAAGATAGAGTGTACCTTAAAAAAGGCTGCCTCTGGCCCGTTCTTTTCATATACGCTGCAGGATTTGCCAATGGCCATAATGATACCCTGCATGTTCGGGGTCATCATTGTCTGCCCAGGAAGCAGGAACCATGTTACAAACAAAACAATGGGGGTCCTTGTGACGAACCAAACAAAGTCAACTGCTATATGCTATGTTAAAGTGCTCTGAGGCACTAATGATGAAGCATACCACATGTCAGGGCATGCCGGACATCACTCAGCAGTCCATGCATTGGGTTAGAATGACACAACTGTCAGTTCAATGGCACGATGCGTACTCCTCATAAGGATCATGAGTGAAAACCAAGGCAGCAATACCATAACTGTGTGTGTGTGTGTGAGAGAAGAGTACACACTGACTTATTACTACTGCTGGACTCAGGCCACACAACAGCAAACTATACGATCACTGTAGGTGCATTTGGTTTTGGTTACAGGGGAAAGTTAGGTATTAAACAGGCAACATAAAATAGCTAATTTAAACCACAACCTGAGACTTTGCTTTTAAAAAAAAAAAATTACACAAGAGTGACATGTGTGAACAAGCAGACCTAAATCTTTCTCGAAAAGGTCAATCCTGCCTTTGTGCCAAGATGCAATCTAGCTGAAGAAGACTTTTCACACAAGAGTCATGTAGGTAGGCCAACAAAGAGGTTAGTATTATAGTGTTTTCATCTTCGAGCCAATCCTGAAATCAGCTGGCATGATGTGTCAGATTCTCTCAGGTGTGAAAAATCTTATGTAGAGCCATGTGAATGGGTGGTGATGCTATTACTCCATATTTATCATACAGGCACAGGCTTCTCAGGACCAAAAAAAAAATGTTTTAAAAAAGGGAGGGGGAGAACATTTGTTGGGGCGAGCGCTACCTCGTCATCATATCCCCCCTCCTCTGACTCTATGACAAAGGTTCCCACGTTAGGAATGGCCACCTCTACTGTGCGACCGGGGGACTCGTCCTCCATGACGGGGTCAGGAGGAGGGGTGGAGGAGGACGAGCAGGAGGGGGCGTTCGCCTGCACCTCAGGCTGAGGGGGAGTGGGAGGGTGAAGAGACTGTAGAGAGAATGGGACAGATGAGACAGGAAGGATAGAGGGATGATGGAAAAAGCAAAGGAGTTAAAAATAGAGGGAAACTTAACAGTAAGATCATTTTATATCTGAACACTGTAAGTTTGTGGTTTTTCCTCCAAAAAACTGAAATGATGTCAGCTGATGATGTATTTTCAAAAGGTGCTGTAGTTCCTCTGAATAGTGTTGAAATCAAAACACAGACTTGGGTTAATATAAAATATATATAACTTGTAAATATAGCAAGTTCTTTTAATGTAATGCAGTATATAACAAGAGCGTCAAAGATAACTGCGGCCACATTTTGGATCTGGCTGTTATTCACAGTGTTAATATTGGTACATTTAATTTTATTGATCTGACTCATGTATTGGATTTGATAGTGTCCTCCAGAGTGAGTCAGTAAATCAGCCACAGATGGCGCTTCCTTGCATCTTTAATAAAGTCGCCCCATCAAAATTCTCCTCCATTCTTTCGGCTAATATTATAACTAATGCATTAGATGTTGATAATCTGGTGCAGCATTTGAACTTCGTCTGTAGCTCTACATTAGATAAGGCTGCAGCTCTTAAATAGAGAATGAAGGGTAGTGAAAATAAATGTCTGTTTGGATCACTGATGACATTCATGCTTTTAAAATAGAGCACAGGAGAGTGGAGCGCAGGTGGAGACAGATGAAGCTCCAGGTGCATTATCTGCAAATGAAGGACCTGATGACCTCCCACAATGACCAAGTAAAAAATGTATTTTTCTGTTTTAACACAGTCTAATTAGCACAGTCCCAGGGTTCCTTTTAATACTACTAAACCCTGTCAGTTTTAATCCGCGTAGATCCCCCCCGACGAACGTTTGAACTTTTCTATGAATGAGGTAAATGGGCTAAGATCAAAGATCGAGGTTCCTACTTCATTTACTGATGTCCCTTGTCCAAATCATACCTCTCCATCTCATTTTACACCAATCTTCCACAACAAGCTTATAGACTTCATGTCTCACTTTAAATGTTCATCTAGTCCTGTGGATATAATGCCCCTTAAATTCATCCCTAGTGTATTAGATGCTACCACCCATTGGTTGCTCACTATAATTAACCTGTCACTATCTCAGACTATTTGAAAACTACTTGTAATTACATATACATAAAAGAAACCAGTCAGGTTTCAGGAAATACCACTGAGAAACACTGAGACTGTGCTTGTTAGAGGAGCAAATGATCTGTTAAGGTCTGTTCATTCAGTTGATTGTTCAGTTCTCGTATTACTAGACTTGTCCGCAGCCTTTGATACAACTTATCACCACATTCTCATCAGTGGACTACAACACTGGGTTGGTTTCTCTGGGAAAGTCTTAGAGTGGTTTACAAATGCTTTGTTTCTGATGACGACCTTGTTTCACCCCTTATCTAGAGCATGTTGGGGTGCCTCAAGGCTCCATTTTGGGCCCAGTTCTATATTCATTATATATACTCCCACTAGGTGACATAATTCGTAAGCATGGCATTGCCTACCATTTTTATTCTGATCATGTGCCACTACATGTCCTGGTACAGCCTGAAAACACCACTAGCTGATCTTGACAATCTACATATATGTCTCCCAACTGGCACAAAACAATCCATAGACTCCACATAGCCCAGAATGCAGCAGACAGACTACTAACAAAAAAAAAACAAGAAAAGACATCCTATTACTCCCCTCTTAATGTCTCTACATGGCTACCACTTTATTACTGAATCGATTTTAAGATTCTACTTTGGACTTCTAAAGCAATTCATGGCCCGTATATTTCTGAATTACTTGCACTCAGTGTGTGGTCCTCAGTCAGGAATTTGCTGGCAGTTCCCATGTCAAGATGTAAAACTAAAAAGGGACAGAGCTTTTGCAGTTAAGGCTCCACAACTTTGGAACAACCTGCCCGATGAACTCAGACAAAGTCAGTATCTTCTTTTAAAATCGATAGTGAAAAAACATTTCCTTCAAGGCTTCTTTGCTGTTCTGCTTCTGGAAGTGTTTTTAATTCCCTCAATTTTGAGGAATTTGTCTGCATGTGTTTGGTTGTGTTTGTTTTTTTGCTGTCATTTTTGTCCTTGTGAAGAACCTTGTAATGTCTGGTTTTGATAAGAGATAAACTTCATTATTACAAACACCAAAGGGTTCAAACCTACTGGGCTTGTGCAGTTAATTATCATTATAATAATTATAGAGTTGACACAGATACATGATGTGTAACAATGGCTTGGTGTGAGTGAGGTGCATGATGTGTCTGTGTGTTTTACATACAGCATTTAACAATGCCTCTGGGCTTCTCTCCTCTTGTTCAGAAGCAGCTCTGGAGATGGCCCTCTCTGTGTCCTCCTGCAGGTGCTTGGAGTCATTAGTGGGTGATGGCTGCTCCATGTACTCTGGGTCCTGCTGGGGTGCTGCAGGAGGGGAACCAGCACCGTCAGAGAAATGTAGAAATACACAGTTTTTCATGTCTCAAAAGTTTTCCTTTCACACTAGCATCACACAATGACCATTACGTGTTAAACCTTGCACTACCTAAATAGCCAGCAATTCTAGTCAAGCTCTTTCCTGTGATAATTATACAGTATATATTGCATACAACATGTCAAGTGGAGGAATACATTAAGGTCATTTCCTCATCCTTTTATAACTCTCTAGAAAGTCTAGTTTTCTTTTTTTATTATTTTATATAGTAGTTTATAGTAGTATATCGTTTTTTTAATATAGTATTGATTCTCAATTAAATATTCTGCTCTTAATTCCTTCTCTGTGCCTGTGAGTGTGATGACCCTGACCTGCATTTTCTGGAGGGCTGGACTCGATACTCATGGGCTGAGGGGAAGAGGAGGAAGTAGAGGTGCTGGATGCTGCAGAGGCGGCGGCGGCGGCTGCTGCTGCTGCTGCTGCGGCCAGGGCCAGCTTCTCCTGCTGGGCCTTGCGGGCCTGCAGGGTGTCCCACTCATGGATCTCCTTGTCAAAGAGCTCATTGTCCTCTTTCACGTACTGTTTCAGGTCTGGGGGCAGTTTGTCCATGCCGCTGAGTATCTGTCCTGTTTCTTTATCAAATTCCTCTGCAAAGACAATAATGAAGAACAATGAACATACAGTTTCTGATCTGCTACAAAACATGAATGATGTGTGTTTGTAGTGTTTCAACAGAAAAAGAAATAACTAATTATTTACTTTTAGTGCTTCACTTACAACAGTACAAATCAGTAATGCTTTTCTTATCAATCAATCCAAACAAATTAATGTGGACCAATCAGCTTATTTGTTTTGGTTTTTACGTTTAAAAAGCAGATCAGAGCTGATAAAATCACTAAAAACTATTTTGGAATGAAATAGACTGACTAATTTAATATAACTGAACCAACAGATAACAGTATTGAGTGTAAGTGGTATATTATTATTCAAGTGATAAGTTAACAAGAAGCTAAGTTGTAAGACAATGTAAGTAAATGAAGGTGTGAGATCATGTGTTTAGGAGTGAAGGAGTGAAATGAAGTGGAAGAATAATATGTAGGGGGAAAAAAACTCAGGGAATAAAAAAATGATGGCAGTAAATGTGTTTTCAATGAGTCAATCAGTCCTTCACCAGACAAGTAAGCAGCATGTGTTTGTCTGGGTTTTAGAGAAAATGGACGAAAAAATAAAATACAGACAGAAACTTACACAATTGCTAAAACTGTGCATCATTCACTGTATTGCACTTGTACCTTCTATAAGAAAGGGCTTCTTGTCATTGATATACATGAGACAGTAGGCACTGGCGTTGCGGTAGCCTCCGAACGAATCTCTGACCAGCTCCTCCCAGGAGGATTTGGTGACAGAGATGTCGTTGTACTTCATCCAGCAACGCTGATGCGGGTCGTAGATATAAGCCCAGTAGTGTCCTGCGTTGGCCTGGCCTTCGTGGACCAGCACCGCATGAAGCCGGTATGGAACCTGAGCCAAAACAGTGCTAATTAATAAATGAAGCAGTTGACGCAGCTTTTTAGTGTTACACAATGACTGATCTTAGAAGAGTGCTGCTCACCTGCATCATAGATTTGTCAGAGTACATTAGTTCAATGGTTCTGTGGATTCGGGTTATACTGCCCTGTAGATCTGGAGGGAAGAACATATGCAGCCCATTAGTTTTTACTTTTGCAAAGTCACAAAGAAAGTGAACTACAGCAGTGATGGAGATAAAGGGAGCTGAAAACGGGAGGCAGGTGGACTCACCTCGGGTGTCATTTTCCACTTCGCTCCTCCAACGATGCAAGCAGCCTTCGAGCACCCTCAACTCCTCTTCAGTGATGTGGCGTGGAGCGGGGTGCATGGGGAGGTCAGGGGGAAGCCGGGACTGGGTGAAGGGCTTGTGAATGGGTACTCTCTGCTGCTGGGCTGTAGTGGGAGCTGTGGCTGCACCTGAGGCAGGGTCTGAGCTCTCTGAGGGAGCCATGGAGTCCTGCTCGGCTGTGCTGCAGAGAAAAAAATATAAATACAAGAACATTAAAAAAATGCAGTGTAATGTTCCAGTACCAGTCATTTTACAACTTGACATAATGTTGTGACAATGACAAACTTATTCCTATTCAGACCTGTCAATCAAAGCAGAAACCACCTCAAGATATTAAAAGTGATGCTGTCAGTGAGGTTAGTTCATGGTAGAGCTCTGTAATCTCGGTGGTGCAGAAAAAATTGACAGAATTATGGAATTTGATCATAAAAATTAAATCAGCTGTAAAATGTGGAATATGGTGGAAATTGCCAAAATGTGGCTCCAATTTATAAAAATCAGGGTTGTCCCTAGAGTGCTTCAGCATTTTTTTCACAGCGGCTAAGCCGAATTTACGGAAAATAAACTTTGCTGAGAGTGTTTTTGGTGTCATTTAAGGGCACGCTGCTGCAGATCATGCTGCAGCTTCTGTCCTCTGATGTCTATGTTTCAGGGCAGAGATCTGCAGTAAAACCTGGAGCAGACTTTTGAGATGTCTTCTTTTTTATGTGTTAGTGAAAGTGGATTGAACTGAACTGATTTGAGGTTGCAGGGGTAAAAAAAAAAACCCCAAAAAACTCCTTATGGAGTGGATTGAACTCTGACACTTTGGGACAAGTTACACACACCAACCAATGTCGCTGTGCTTGCTTGATTTAATAAACCTCTTGAAAACTAAATTGAGTTGTGGTCTATTTGTCTTTGCAGTACTGCTTTTTGGTGATGTTTGTTTGTTGTTTGGTATGGTTTGATGGGGCTATTTTTTTCTTAAAATGATGATCTCTCAGACACGACGGCAACCATCTTGTGTCGTAACAACTACCACACACACACACACACACACACACACACACACACACACACACACGCGAAGAGGTTGCCTTATGTAGCAAATTTGAAGTGTTCATTATGTTAATGATCCAATCTCAAAAAAGGCACCTACTCATAAACAAGTCAAAATGAGAAACGTACAACAACTATGTGCAAAGAGGGTTTGCCGAATTCTCACAGAAATAGAAAGTAAGAATAGAAAGATGTTTTTCCATGAGGCCTGTTGTTTCCCTGCCTCTCTGTCCCTGCTCCTCAAACCACTAGAGCAAAGGACTGAGAGGAGGAAAAAGCTGTGCCAGCAACCAGCGGGTGCCTGTTATGAAACTTGCCTTGGTGGGGGAAGCTGTTGTCCTGTTGTGCCACCGGGCGGCGCTGAAGAGTCAATGTCTTCCACTGGAGAGGTGCACACAGGCTTACTAGAAGCAAACTCCATGGCATACTGGAGGACATCTGCCAGAGGAAACCTCTTGGGGCCTGAGCCGTAACTCAGATACCTGAGAGAGAACACAGAGGAAGAGAGAGAGAGAGAGAACACAGAGGAAGAGAGAGAGAGAGAACACAGAGGAAGAGACAGAGAGAGAGAGAGAGAGAGAGAGAGGAAGAGAGACAGAGACAGAGACAGAGAGAGAGAGAGATAGAGAGAGAGAGAGAAGGATAGGAGAAAGTATAACCACAGAGAAAAAGAGAGCATGATCAGAGTGAGAAATTACCCTGCATGGTTTTCTAGAACATTTTGTTGAGCTTGGTTTGATAAACAGGCACTGGCAGGGAAGTTGTACCTTTCCAGTCGCTGTTGGAGCAGCGTCAAATGTTCTTTCAGCCTCCTGATCTCCTCCCTCTTGATCCTGGTTATTTCCCTGTTCCGGTCCATATACCTAAGAACACAGAGCAGAGCGGATGCTTTAATCTTAAAAAGATATGGATTTATTTGTTGTTTACTGCAGACAGAAGCAGAACATATTCTGATCCAGTGTCCAAACTTCTATCACCTGTCCATGTAGAGCATAGAGGGGAACTCCAGCTTGTTGTGGATCTTCTCAGGTCGTCCCAGTGCTTGGTTGAACTCGAATCTTGAAAGTTCAAAGGTCAACACGGGAGGGAGTTCTGTGAACCAGTGCTGGAAGAAAAATGAATGGTGATCTTCAGATTGCTTCTCTTATAAATTATTATTCATAACTTTCACAATTCATGGTAGAATTCATTTTGGTTTGCAAGATCCCCGTTTGAGAAGATTTTGGCTGCTGATTGTCTGCGTGACAATTCAAATCAAACCTATCATTACATGAGTCATAGTGGGGAAAAAAGGGATCATTTTAAGTGAACAATTCCACATGGACCCATTTTGAAATCTGTTGGCTTGGATAATTAAATTGGCTTTGTTGCTGCTGTTTTAGTGTTTTTAATGGAAGGCACTGTAAGCATTATACTGTATAGCATATGCCATGGAAGGTTTCAGCTAACCAATTTCCTACAAGAACCCTGTATTCCTATATAACATGGATGCAGTCTCACTCCTGACTCCTCTCTAATGCTCCCTCACTCTCCTGTGTTGATGGCTCTTCTAGAGGGCCGGGTGCCATACCCATCTGTGTACTGGCCTGGTAATTACCTACTCACAGCTGCTGTGGGACAGCGTAGTCAAGGCTACAGCTAACCAGAGGTCAAACCCAGAATAGCACAGGTGTCACATAAGGACGAGGAGGTCAACCCTTTGGAGAGGATCCATCACATAATCCCAAGTTATTTAACCTGAATGTCTTCTCTGCTGACAGATTACTATGAGGGGTCGGTGCTTTTTAACTTGGTGTTTGAACTGCAATATTCTGTATTTGGACACTATTTCTTGAATCAGAAATGTGACAAATATTAATAGATATGAATATGTATGAGTCCCCAAAAGTCCTAAAAGATGGTATTTTCCAATCTTGTGCACAGAATATTGACTTGCACCAACATGATCTATATCTTTTTTATAAAATACATTTTTAATATATTTTTAAACATAGAAAGCATAATAATGTACGTAAGGGAAAGGAAAAGAAAGAGAAAGGACAAAAAACATTGCCTCATATATAAAATAGTTACATGAACATGATCCAT
Source organism: Scomber japonicus (assembly GCF_027409825.1). Lineage (NCBI taxonomy): Eukaryota > Metazoa > Chordata > Actinopteri > Scombriformes > Scombridae > Scomber > Scomber japonicus. The sequence goes on along the minus strand of NC_070590.1, from coordinate 26,658,788 downwards.
ATGTTGTGAGCACATGGTAAAAACTATATTATCTTTAAGGACTTTTGGGCCTCTGCAGGTATGTCTTATTAATAATGTTTCATGTATAACTCCATCATGTTCATACACCCATGAATGAATGCTTGTGCACCTCTTTCTTTCATCTGAGGGTGAAAACAAACTTAATTCATTTTCTTTTGTATAAAACCTCCGTCAAAAATTTGCTGAGCAGTGCAATGTAAACAGTTTCAATACTGACCTCCTGTCCAGATCTGGCAGAGTTCTCTGCTGAGTGCAGGGACTCGATCTCGCCCTCAATCATTGCTGCCTCGAGACACTCGTGGAGATCCTTGAAGCCATTCACCTGCAGCGGGTACTGCCCAAACATCTCTGTGTTTTCAAATTTTTTACCTGTAGAATCCCACACACACACACACACACACACACACACATACATAAAATATAGATGAACAAATGAACAAGCAGTGTGTAAGAGATGGTTTTGATTTGTGTGTGATAGAGAGCATCATGTTTATGGGTCAAAGGTTTTCCAGGCATGAGAAGGCTGAAAGGCAGAGAGCAATAACAGGAAGTCATTTCACACTCATTTTCATCCTATCTGATTTTCACTTGTTCAGCAGTCACTTACTCATCATGACTACTTAAACAGCTGCGCAGAGTGCCCCTGCATCTACTACTGATGAGAAGCAACCTCACCCCTCCCTCCCCTCCCAAAAAAAAGGAAAGAAAAAAAAGGGGAGCAGAGGAGTTGCTGGCGGACATGCAGATGAGGCATTAAGGTCATTTTATGAGCAGCGGAGTCCACCGGCCAAGCTTTTGGTGGCTCTGGGCCAGTATTGTCATGCATAATAAGCGCAATGTCAATCAGCCGTCAAGGTCTTCGGCGATCAATGCGGCCGCTCTGCTCCTTTACATGAACTGCGTCTCATTAAGACAAGGTCACCTTTCATTACTGGGGGCAAGGATTTGCTTATTTTCTGACTGCCGCCTCAATCAGACCGTGCTCACGCTTTATCTCTGTGATTCTCTAGCTACCCTTCAACTTTTTTCAACCCATTTATTGATTTTTTTTATTTAACACCTCATCTTACCTTCCAGGACACCCACAGCAAGGAAGCGGCCGTAGAAAAGCTCCACCATGGGGTTCTTTGGCTTCTCGCCCTCCCTGACAACAAAAACAACAACAAAAAATGTGGTGCTTATGAACATACAGACCAGCGTTATTCACAGAAGGCATCTCTGTTGTAAGAAAACAATGTATATTTTGCATATCTATAAAGATAAGGTGAGTTGATGTTACCTGTCTTCTTCCGCCTTCATCTGGAAGGCATCCTCCAGCCAGTCCAGCAGCTTGTGGGTGAACTCGCTGACATCCTGCTGTTGAGGGAAGCACACAGTTTAAAAAAAGACCAATTATGGGTCACAGAGCCCAACTACACCACTATAAGCAAGCGCATCCAATCAGTCAAATCAATGCCACGTCTGTCATCCGCTCGTGTACACTGAGCTTTGGATGCGAGATGACTTCTTCTTAGCTCATGAGTTCACAGATTGGTGAACTTCAAAGGCGACCTGTGTGCCCCAAGGCCGTGCTCTCATAGACATCAATGCTGCCTGGTAATTCAGGTCAACGTCTCTCCAACCTGACTGATACACAGAGGACTGACATGACTGATGAATACAAAGGCCAGGAGCCTGACCTCAGTTAACCTCTGCACAGACAGTGGCTTAGAGCAACTGCTTATGTAAGGAAGAAGAACAGAGGAGTATTGTACGTTTGACATGTGTACGTCACATTATAGGATGTATGCAAAAAACAACAACAAAAAAAAAACAAAAAAACAGCTAATTCCCTGTCAATATTATATTTTTGCACACTTAAGGAGGGCCGGTGTGGGTTTGGGGATTAATAGTTATAGATAAGAGAGGTTAAGTGTCTGGGATTTAGTAGAGCTGAGTCAGTAGAAGACAATTAAACTGAGCAGGCAAGCTGAGTCTGAAAGGGTGGGGCACAAAAAAAGAGGGATTAAAAGTATTAATTATTTCCTGTATGTACAAACAGAAAAGTAGTGATTATTTTTTTGGCATAAGAGAAGAATAAAAGTAAGAAAACATACGCAGATTATTTTATAAGTTATTATTATAAGTTTGGAGTTAACTGACAAAATTACACTTAGTTTAGGTTATTTTGGTCATTTACAAATGTACGCAACGCAAATAGTATATATACAAGTAAATCAAATGTCTTTGTGACAGTGAAACAGTGACAAACTAAAATGTAATGGAAAATATAAAAATATAAAAAATATGGAACTGCATTATTTTAATGACTACAGCATTGCATAATTATAACTTTAAAAAAAAGGTATTGCTATAGTTTGTTTTATCAGTATATAAAAAACACTAACAGATGACAAAATAATTGAATTGTTAAACACAAAAAATAACATATGTAACACAGATAGTTAGTTTAGGGTTTAGCAAGATGCTAACAACAGGCCTATGGTCATAGCATAAGGAAATATTAATATGTAAAATGTTCTAGCTTGTAGCGCTCATCAGTGAAGCCATGCTTGTTTTCCAATGAACATCATGGAGGTTACCAGGTGTTAAAATGATTGCCTTCTCTTCAGTTTCATCAGTAGGAGAAACGATTGCAGTGACATCATGATCTCTCACCTACCTGCAACAATGTCTCTCTCTCTCTTTCTATCTCTTAAATGAATGTCATCATGCTGAGCAGGTAATGGCAGAAGAATGCTTACCTGCTGTGACTCGCTGGACTTGAAAGCGTCTTTGAGGATTTCCACAGCTCGTGACGGATCAACATATTTCCTCTTGGAGCCCACCATGAGGGAGAAGAGGTTCCTCAGCTCCTGCATGAAGGGCAGGTTCCTGTGCTCCTGTGTGAGAGACACAATCAACAATTGAATCAGTTAAATGTGAGTGGCATCAGTGCTCCTCGTCCTCAGAGGGAAACTGTAAGTATGCAATGTTTTATTGAAACCCATGCAGAATTTTTCTAAAGGTCTTGGGGTCAATATTAAGATTTTTTCCCTTCTTTTTTTGTATTATTTTTTGCCTCTTTTAATCTGTTTGGTTTTCATTCCATTATTGGGCTCCTGTTAAATACACAAGGCTGCCTGCATTTGTTGGTAGTGTGCATAGAGAAGCAGAGTGGCCTTGAAGATGAAAAAAACCAGCACCAACAAAAAGAAAAGAAAAGGGGGTGTTATTTCATGTTCTAAATACGTAGTATTCTAAATTTCTCAATGAAGTTGGAGTTTCATTTCTTTTTTTTTTTAACACCCATGCAGTTTTTGTAGATTTTAAAGTGTATTTTTTTCATCATATACCAGATTTGAGAGGCATAGTTTGGGAGATATACACATAAAGTCTTACCTCTGTCACTTTTGGGCTATTTACATAGACGTAGGCTACATTCATGTCCTGGAGACTTACCCTAACCATAACCACTGACCCAAAAGTTAGCATTTTACCAACTGGGGGGGCAGCTTTTGTCCCCAATTGCACCAGATGTCCCCAATCAAGTGGTGGTAAGCCGGGTTTGTGTCCCCGAAAGTGGCTTAAGTCATTACCCCCCCCAGACACACACAAAGTCTTCCCTCAGTCCATTTTGGGGTATTTACACAGACTTCATTTCTTGGAGACTTACCCTAACCCTAACCATAACCACTGACCCAAAAATCAGTGTTATATCAACTGGGAACACAGCTTTTGTCCCCAATTGCACCAGCTGTCCCCAATCAACTGATGTTACATCTGGTTTGGGTCGCCAAAAGTGGCTTAAGTCGTACCCACACACGCACAAAGTATTGCCTCAATCACTTTTGGGGTATTTACATCGACTTACATTCATTTCCTGGACTTACCCTAGCCATAGCCACTCACCACTGTCCCCAATTGCACCAGACGTCCCCAATTGCACCAGAAGGCCCCAATAAACTGGGGTTACGTCTGGTTAGTGTCCCCGAAAGTGGCTTAAGTCATACCCATACTCACACACACACACACACACACAAACGCACGCAAATTTACCCCCCCCCCCCCCCCCCCCTTAAATACACTTCAAATGTTTGTGTAAAAGTTGAAGTTGTCGCCATAGTAACATGATGGCAGTGATATATAAAGGCATGACTTTATCTAAAAAAATGTGTCAGAAGAGCAGAATAGGAACGCACTCATTTTTCTGCGGTAGTGAGTCAGAGATGCTGATGTTAAGATTAGAACCTAAGCTCTCGCGGTCTCGTACTGCTAAAGGTCAGTGATTAGGACAGAGAGAACTGAGATGAAGAGATGACTGCCCTAAACAACACTTCCACAGCAGAGGCTTACATCAGATTAGCGACAGGCTGCTAACCCTATGGAAAGCTTTCTGTAAGGGGGGAAAAGATAAAGAAAACAAAAAAAACCTCACTGAGAACTACTGTGTAAATATATCCAAATTTGAAAGAAAAAACTCAGGCTCTCTCTGCATGTTTACTTCTGTCCTGGTGGGAATATTTCTGAAGCTTCATCAAACATCTCACACCGGTCGGCGCCTCTTATAGCCTGGTAGCGGTGAACTATTGGAGGCAAACCGCTAAGCTGCTGTGACCATAGGGCAAGACCACACAGCTGCTGAATAACGGCTTACAGCTCTAAGAGGGTCACATCCTCAAAGCTAAACCACTGCTAGCTGTGAGAGGCTAGAGAGAAGCTGCTGTGACACACGGGCGTCTGACACGTCGCACTCTGATTTCATTTAGTTCCCATTTCATTCTCCTCTGCAACTCCTGCTCCTCACCTTCTGGTTGCGAGGCAGGTCGTGGACTCTGGCTGGTGGAGAGTAGTGAAGCACCAGCCTCTGGAACTCCAGCAGGTTGAACAGAGACTTCGGAAGAGAAACGGGATAAAGACATGTTAGTAAGATCAGATGATAAGGCAGCATTATTCCATAGACTTGCTATCATTTTATAACATAGAATAACTCCAAGAAAGTAAGAAAATACTTTTATTAACCTAAATTTAATGTGATCATGTTAGATTGAGCCTATGATGTCCAGCTTCTTACTTCAAACCAGTATTACAACAGAACAACAGAAACATCCGCTCACTGCTGTAACTTCAGGTCATGATGTTTAGTTTCAGTGTTGTGTGTGAATTTGTAGAGATTTGGTTATCTTGTTATGAGAGGAGAAAGTTGTTTACGCCACTTCTTGTACCAAGTGCAACAAGGTCAGGTTCAAGAGGCGCCTTCTCTTCGGGGGTGGGGGGGCGCGGGGGGGGGGGCACCCGTCACATGCCAGGCGACATGTGATGGTGTATCCAGTGTTCATCTGGCATATTTCAGCTGGGCTCACATTAACATTAACTCACACACTAACACTGACTCTACAAGCAAAACCAGGAAGTAAATCTTAGGGAATAAGATGGTATAAAAAAAATAATCCAGCATTTATTTGAACTAAATTATTTTTTTTATCTCTGATTCATTGCTACTTAGAATGACTCCAGCTGACTAGAGCTTTTTTCCCTGCATCATTACGATTACATGCAACCCAACAGGAATGCACAGAGGAATGTACAAGTCAGCACTACTGTGTGTTTATTAGATTCCAAAGAAAATAGGTGTAGAAGCTAGAAACTGGAAATAAGAAACAGAAGTAGAAATGCCTCCCAGCTGTATGACTCCACCAACCAGTCAAATTTCAGTTTACATCCATGCTAGTACAGACTTGTATAATATTTATAGTGAAGACTTTGAGGGAAAACTTAATAAAAATGTATCGTGTAGGCCACTTTCTAACCAAAAACAAATGGTCGCTACATTGAAATGATTCCTGTGAGAAACATGCTGTCTTCACTTAGAGACTACTTGTATATAAAAGGTCATCACTCTAATCAGTTCATCCTTGAGGCCAAGTGGATGTTTGTGCCAAATTTGAAGTAACTCCCTCAGGGTGTTCCTGAGATACTGTGTTTATAACAGAATGGGATGGACAACCTGAAAAAATAATGTCTCTGGCCAACCAGCACAGGGGCATAAAAAGGAGATTTTACAGTCTAAAGAAAAGCTCTTAAGAGGACGGTTTAAGTTAAATGTCACTTGGTCTTGGGCCACCAGTTTGTAGGTAAATGTGTTTGTGTGTGTGCTCACCTGTATGACAGCACTGAACCAGCAGGTGTTGCCAACATTTTTCAGACCCACAGGGCAGGTGTCTACCCTCTTCCTGTCGTGCGGGTTGGGTGAATCGCTCCAGACTTCTGTATGGGTACGCTTCAGACTGGCCTTGTTCTCAGCTATGCTGGCCTCCAAAACTCTAACCAAAAAAAGCAAAACAAAAACAAATTTAATGTGAGGGAATTAAACATTTTTTATCAAGTGAATTGCATCACCAGATTTACAGGATTACCTACTTAATATAAAGTGTTTTATTTTTTTCTTTTCCTGAACCCCTTCACGTGTCACTTACTGGTTCCCCTGTTGCACTTCATCTCCAATATATCTCCTAAAAGGTTAAGTGCTATTTTCAAACTTCTTCCTCCTCATTATTCATTGTATGCCCAAAAAACAAAGCCGTGTCACAAAGCTCTCCGACTCCACCTGACTGAAGTTTCATCCTTGTATTAAAATAAATGGAGCTCAAAGTGACAGCTCTGTGTGAACGTCCACACGGTGAGCCATTAGAAGGGGCTTATCTCAATGCTACACATCACTTCAGTCAGACCGGGGCTTTAATTAAGCTGCCAGATTGCATCTGCACAGTATTGTACTCCAGTCATATTGTACTGTTTAATCAATATTAATGGGTTGTGCTTTAAAATGTAATGTTCATGAGGCTTTTATTCTCCCTCATCAGGACATAATTAATTCACTTCTTAACTTTAATTTCACTTCATTTATTTCTAGGTAGTGTGGCCCGACCGATAAAGGATTTCAGTGAATGATGCTGATATTTGGGAGTAATATCAGCCGATAATCTTACAGAATATATACATATAGACACATTTTTCAGTAATCTTTCATATGTCGTTATCAAACAGTTGTGACAAAAATATGTAATGGGGGCACATTTTATTGTATAAAATTATATCAGTGAACTTAAACAGTAAACTTCATTGGGAATTTAATAATTATAACTTTAAATAAAAAACAGGGAAAAAACACATATTAAACCTGAATTAAGAAAATGGATCAACTATACATAAAATACTACTATATAATTTAAAAAACAACAAAAACTAAATATCAACACATATCAGACAACATATGTGCCCATATACCAATATATCCGTGATAGGCCAATATCGGCCAATAATATTGGCTAACCAATATATTGGTCGGGCTGTATTAGGTATGTGACCATTATCATTCACCTTGTATAGTGAATCAGAGGAATAAGTAGTTAAAAGAGTTTTTGTGTTTGGAAAAATCACCATTGAGAGTCATTTTGAAAACAGTATTTCTTCAAAGCTGTTCAAAAGAGTGTTTAACACAGTTTACTTATCTCAGATATTATTTACTGCTAAATTTGGCTTATTGGCCAATTGCGTGTTTTGACCTTATATGTTTTATATTACAACAGATGTCCTGTGGGTTTTTTTCCCACTACACTTGACAAATTCGGCACGGCACAGTAAAAGTGTATGCAAGAGATATTTTCATCACAACGTGGCCAAAGATGGAGACCATGTAGGCGGTGAGTGTGGATATTCATCACAGGCTCACTGCACTTCAGTTAGATTATGAGCTCAGAATTTCTCTGCGTGTTTGTTTTGAGTCAGTCATGCTGTTGAGCCCACCTGCTGATGGCTTGCTCCTCATCAGTGATACCCGTCTCCCTGAATGCCCGGTTGGACTCTTCCAGGCTGAGGGCGATTGCCCTTTGCAGGTCATCTTTATCATCTCCGGTCAGATCGATCACATCTGTAAAAAAGAAACACATCACATGCTGACAGGAGGAAACTGGGATTGCATGAACACCACTTTAACCTTCAAGGTTTAAAGTTATTAGTTTGGAAAATTGTTAAAAAGCCTTTAGTTCTTTTGCATCTTCTTAGTTTTTATTATGCAAGATTTCTTGTGCTATTAAAATCTATACAACATGCTATACTGGCAAAGCTAAAACATGGCTGTAGAAATGAATCCAGGGGTTATGTAACTGTAAACTGAGCTTATACATTTCCTTTTGCTCTCAGAACTTCTGCAGCAGACGTTGAAGTAATGTGCTCACTTGTGTCGGCCTGGCTTCCCACGCTGATGTATCTGTCGCTGGCCACCTGAGAGGTCTGGTAGTAGGTTGTCTCATCTTGTTGTGGAACCTTGGCGTTCTTCTCTGTCAGAAAGGCCACGGCCTCTGCCAGGTCTCCATTGCTCACCTGGAATGATGATGTGTGTGTGTGAGCACAACCTTGAATCCTATTTCACTTCAGGCTTCAGTATATTTATTTCTAGGTTTAGTTTGTTAAATAAATGTGTCTTCCAGGGAATATGTGATGATGTTTTTGAGGTAATGCAGCTGCTCTTTATTCCAGTGTATTTATATTGAAATGAATGATGTGAGGAATAAATTGTAAACAGAGGAACTATTTCTGCATTAGGCAACAACTGAATATGTGTGTGTGACACAGAAACAGAGAAACACAGAACAAGAGAATGGTGTGTATCTATAAACTCTGTTATTAGGGTTTGCAATGCATGGATCCTGTGATATACCTGCAGGGCCTGCTGAAGCAACTGAACATCTGTTGTGCCTGTGACCTCCCTCAACTGGTTTAGTAGTGTCTGCTGGTGCTGTTGAAGAGAAAGAAAAGACAGAGAGCAGAGCATGATGAAACAAAAGGAGTAAGTAGGAAAAACAATATGTTTTCATGAGTGTATAATCACCTGTATTTAAAAATCAATGTGTTTTTGTTACTTTAGAATGAGCCCTTTATATCTACATAGGGAGCTTCCACAGAGCCCGCCATGTTTCTACAGTAGCCCAGAGCAGACAAACCAAACATTGACATTGGCATTTCACGTTTTTCACAAGTTTCTCGACTAGCATGGGTTCTCCTACATGCTTGGAAGGGGATGGTGGTGGAATCTGCAACCTCATCACTAGATGCCACAATATTTTCGTCAATATTATTATCAATATTCACGACGGTGTTTAAATGACTTTTGATTATCTGTTAACATCCATTGTCACATTCTATAGAACCAACGATCGACTGCAGCCGGCTTCAACAGCAGCTGGAGGCAAAGGAAAGGAGACGACTTGCTGCTTTACACTTCAAATGCTCAATTAGTATTAATCAACTCTGTATTGTCCAGTATTACAGAAGTAATCATTAATCATCAAGGCAAGGCAAGGCAGTTTTATTTATATAGCGCATTTCATACACAATGGCAACTCAATGTGCTTCATCAACACATCAACACATCCTTATGTCAAATCACTTGTACTTGAGGAACTGATGGAGTATCTGAGCACAAGGTTCAACAAAGTCCATCTGATGTCAAACCCAGCTGCACTGTTTAGCCTTAACCTGCGGTGCACGGCTTGAATAAATGCACTATAAATAATAGGGGTGGGGTTGGGGGGGGGGGGGGGGGTGCACTTAGTGTCAGCATCCGAGGCAGAAGAAGTCTTCAGTCTTGAGTGAGAGACTGTAGTGTAGCTTTCACATGTGCACCGAGCAACAGACGAGACTGTTAGTTAAAAAGGCGTCTAGATTGGTTTTGCACTCATTACTGTAGGTTGTATTTGCGTATCCATGGCAATGCTGTACACCATCTACGTCACGGATGTTTTTAATGGGAGATGCTACAGCTACTGCACAAAAGGCAATGAAAAGCAGTCATGCCTGGGAGCGGGAAGTGTCATAAAGCACACAAATAACACAGGCACACGTGTTATCTGCTCTTGTGTGCTGCGAATAAATCTGCACTACAAATGTGAAAAAACAAATAACTAATAAATAATAACAGTAACTTCAAATATCACAATTCACCAAGCGACACAACTTCCAAAGTGCATTCAAGGCTTCTTTGAAATGGTGTGTAGACTCGACTCTTGTGTGAGCTTTCTGAAGCAAAAGTGCTTTTTCTGTTTTTTAACCCCTGGGGCTACTATTTTCACCGTGTCACTGGAGAGAGTGAAAAGAAGGAGTTCCCGCCTATGTTAAAGAAACAGCATATCAATTATTCACTATAACACAATTAATCTGTGATCACATTCATTTTACTAGATAAAGATACACCACAGAGGATGCAGGGAGCTTCCTATCCATGTGGTGAGTTAAGACTGGTGGATGACAACATGACGCTGTCCCCTGCCAACTTTATAGAGGAAAGCTACTCCAAACTATCTGACATATCCCTGTAAACAAGTGGCTAAAATAAAACCAGGTGGGAAAACACCAGAACATATTTAGAAGCTTGTGTGTGTTTCTTCTTTCAGTTCTTCAAAGGTTTTACATTACCGTTAATGAAAATTAATTATTTTCAGGATATGACGCTAGTGTGTGGGTAATAAGTGATGATATTTCAACCGCTGACATGAGTAAACATGACGCATGTTTTGGTCACTCTCGCAGACTGATGGATGCAGGTTTGTTGGCGTTGGGGACTTTGCAGGGTCGGTGTGGTATGAGGGAAGTAACACCTATGACGGATCTGGGCCATGTCAACCACAAGGACAGTAACACACACACGCACACACACACAAACACTTCTCATCTCCCTCCATGTGGCATGTCCAGCACAGCTATTGGACACAATGGTCATCAGCAGCTTCTGAATAGCATTGCTAAATTCTCTGCGTGGCAGACGAGGGAGCAACTATGAGGCTGTGTAGCAGGTTACAGACGCTCCCTGTCACTGTCAGTCTGCTTGATGCTTTTTGTTGTTGTTGTTTGTTAGTGTGTGTGAAGAACTTATAGTGAAAAACAATCCACACAGGCACATTATAAAACACATTCAGTGGACCTCATTTCACTATCTACAGGTCACTACTTGAAAGCCTGCACCACACCCTGCTCTCAAGAAGCGCTCTAATGATGGGGCACAACACCGGTAGCTCCGTAATGACTGCAACTACATCCCACCACACACGCAGGCATTGACAACATAATTTAGTTATTGTTACCATACAAGATAATAAATGTTTATTTGCCAACTTTAAATCACGTATAGTGGATTCAAGTGCTCAAAAATGGTGTTTTACAATCATTATTCTGCCTTTACTGGCATTGTTATAAATGGAGGTTTATTTTCACCCTCTCAAAAGGTCGGGCTGCATAATAGGGTTTGTGTTACACAGCTACTTTTAGGTTTTGAGTCATCAACTGGAGGCTAAAGTCAAAGTATTTATTATGGCATATGCCTCAGACTGTCATCAGTGCATCACATGTTCATCTCATACTGCCAGATTTGGTTTCAAACAATAGGCCTGTGCTGCAGAGAGAGAGCAAAGCCACTGAATTGTGTGTATGCAGTGTAGTAAACATGACTGGAGTTATGTAACTCAAATGTAAAATACATTTCTTTTCATTAGGACTAGCAGAGCAAATAACCCACGTTTTCAGTAAGCAACAGTGAAACGGTTATATAACTAACCAGAGCTATGCAATGTTGGGCATGGTGGTCACAAAGTAAATCCCATAACTGGGAACCTAGGCAACGGGCACTTTCGTAAGCTGATAGTATGAGCAAAATGAAACCTAATAATCTGCCTCCTCAGTTATGAACCATCACACACACACACACACACACACACACACACACACACACACACACACACTTGGCTTTCTATCAGGCTCATCAGTCCCCGCCCAGCACCCAGGCTCAGGCTGTGTCTACCTTCGCCGCTGGCCACGCTTTGTAAACAAATAGATAGTTATGTGATGAGTAACGTTAACCTGGCAGACATTCACACACACACACACACACACACACACACACACACAAACACAAAAACACAGGGTTTCTCACTGCTTTACATTATGCATTATTGTTAGTGGTAAAATACAACATAAACTACATTCACTTCAGCTGCCAAACATTACGAAGTTAACGGTACAGACTACCAGTCGCTGTCATTTGGCCTTGTTTATTTCTGTTGACGACACGGTTAGCACACGATGCTAAGCTAACGTTACTTAGGCAGGGAGTGTCGTCCGCATTAGTGCGTATTATTTTCTATATATCGTGAGTCAACGTACATAAGCGACGTGAATATTTAACTGAAGTTTACGTGTTGAGGTAAGCTAACGCTGGCTAACGGTTAGCACAATATTGGATAACGTTAACGTTAGGCCTGGCTTAAATACATTTAACATTTACTAACGGTTATCTACCACCCGCTGGCCCGTTGACTTCACTATACCGCAATAGAAGGTTAACCCGACCAACCAATGAGCTACCAGTTTACTCTGCAAGTACTGTGAGAAAGAAAACTGTTAGTTGTGGCTGTTGCAGTTCGGCTACAGCTAGCTTTTGTAAGCTTTACCTTCTGAGAGTGCTGCTGTAGGACATTCTGCTCCACGGTCATGGCCGGTTCACAGAGAAAATGTTGACGAAATAAAATGCAGGAGTAGCAAAAAATGCCGGCGAGAATTGTTCCACCCAAGCGAATTAAAACACGATGCTACGATGTCCCCTCCTTCATCAGCGACATCACGGGCGCCATGGCGGAGTGACTAGAGGAGGTCCGCAGCAGCATGAAAACATTGCTGCTCCCTCCCGCCTGAGATCTGGGATTGATTACTCATGTCTCAATGCGAACATTTAAACTTAAGTCACGGATCGAGATCACAGCAGAAAAGAAATAGACAAGACAGAAAGAAATGGGCAACATATTTTGGACTGATCTGGAGTGTCACTTACTCTTTAACCTCAAAGATATCTGCTACTATAACTCAAAATAATAATAATGCTGCAGAATGTCTGATTCAGTCTATCATTTTTTAATGCCAAATGTTTTATTCACAAACATCACATAAAATTGCATCTTTCCTCCTAGAACTGAACCGTTTATTAAAATCAGTCAATAGTAAATAATAAGAAAAAGCAATAAATTAATAAACCCCAATTAAACACTATTCCCTGAAACCTCTGACTAAATTATGAATATTTATGAACCCCCACTGATTATATATTTATATATATAAAACTAAAATTGTTTTTATTCTAATGATGTTTATTATCTTTATATGTAATGTATTATGTCATATTCCTATTTCCTCATTTGTGTAACTCATTAATGAACTGTCTATACTGTATGCATGATGTGGTGTTTATGTGGTGTGGTATGTGTATGTCATTGAAGTAAATATAAATAGACAATGGTTTAGTGATAGTATTTCACTGTTAAGACAATTATTAAAACAACATGGTCAACTCTATAATAATGCTGATTATTCAACACTGTGGAATACCCGTTTCTCCAAAGGATTTCTCACTTATCTTTGATACTGTATGGTTTCACTTTTTAAAGGCTTTAAAGGGAAATCGCAACCAGTCTGTACTGATAAATGAAACTGAAACTAATGTTGGTAACATTTGTTTTTCATGACAAACTAAGACAATCCCTTATCAAGTACACTCTGTTGGTTCACATTTCTTGCGAAAGAGTTTGGCTATTGTATTGACTTTAAGTTTTTTGACAAATAAAGATGCATCTTTTAAATGCTTCACATGTTTTATCCAGCTTATCATTATTTGCGGAAACTCAACATTGATGTAAGTTGTACCTTTTGTGAGGAACTCAGAGAAAAGCTGGTAGCCTACATTTATTTTTGGTCTTTGGCCCACATATAAAACAACTGTGAAGTAAATGCATAGTTTACTCCTGATCATATCTACAATTACTTCACTATTTGCAGTTCTCTTTGATTAATTCACAATTTTTTTAAATCAGTTATTCACAAATCCAAATTCTTTAGCAAAAAACAAAACCTTTCAGAGCTGACTGTGCATATTAAACAATAGCCTACATTTCTTGTCAAAACTCTGAGTTCGTTCACCCTGAAATGAGAGGAACTCAGAGTTGAAGTTTTCAGTTTAAGAGTTTAAGTAAGACTTCAACTCAGGGTCAGTAACCAACGCCTGATACCTAAATGAATTGGAGCCATACAAACTAAATAAACATTATTAGACACCACAACAGTAATGTGATTACACTGAGGTGTGCTTTTATTTGAGATACTTTGGGTTAATATGACTTTTTTTAGTTTTACAATAACCACTGTTACAATTGCCCCCGGGTCAATTGTAACACAGTGACTTCATGCATTCAATTTAATATTAGTGTCTTGTCCTTATTAGTAAAAATATATTAATTGACATATATTAACCTTTTGGCAACACTGAGTTTCTCTCTTCCAGAGACAGAGACACAGTTTCATTTCTTCATTCATTCAGTCCAATCATTAACAGAGGTTTACTGTCTGTCACGATGATAAATCCTGGTTGGATCTTTTTTTTCTCATGGACTTTCTAAAGTTAGGCTACTTTATGCACATCAGTTATTTAGGCTATTTGAACAATGTGAATCCCCCCTTCCATCAGAACAAAAGCTCTGCATGTCCTGTTATAAACTATGACTGCTGTTAGTTTAACACAGCAGCTCCTACACTCACATGTAGCTTTACACACATATGATCAGTGAATAATTACCTAACAATGTGATTGGCCGCACTGATGGAACATCATTCCTACAATATTGGAGATATGTTAATATTTGTTAGTGAGTAGGGTCACACAGCATCTATAGGCTAAATACTGCTGAACCTGCAGATGTCTTAAATATTAAAAATCTATTTGAACCTGGATTACCAGACATATTATAATTGGATCAGTTTACTGTCATGTCTCTGTGTCTTTCATCTCTCTAGATATTTTTAAATCTAAAACTATTCATCTTCAGCTGTTATGTTTATCCCCTGTCAGATTAAAGCTGAACACATATATTTAACATGTAATGTAACTGCAGCAGATACACAGTCTGAGTCCACTTAATCATCATTAAGAAAATGTTTAATCTGGTGTGAAAAAAACAAAAGAATGAATGGACAACCCTCTCTACATCTACTCGATTAAAATGGAGGCTTTGCCTTTTATTTATCTGTTGCCATGGTGAATCGTGGTATCGGAGCTCCATTGATGATGGCTTGTTTCATTCATTTCCTCCACTCTTCACTCAAAGTGAACAGTAGTGCTGAAGAGCTTATTGAACTGATTAGCTGTTCTGGAAACCAAAACCTGGCTTGTTTGTGATTGCAGACTCGAGTTGAATACAAGGTGCTGTAAACTGGCTGTTAACTTGTTTTAATAAAACTGTAAAAAAAAAAAATATATATATATATATTAAATAAGAATAGCCTAACCAGTTTTGGTACTTTTATCACTGTTCATATCCTTCATGATTTATATATATATATATTTGGAAGATGTTTTATTTGTTTATTGGTTTTCCATGACCACACCACACCATGAACAAATCTGTTAAAGCATTAACTTATTAAGTGGGAAAGGGACTTCTGCTCTGGTTGTAATACACAGTGGTTTCATTACAAAATAATTCATCAATAAATCAAGTCTAACTTCAATACAACAGATCCATTCAATTATATATTATATTATATTATATTATATTATATTATATTATATTACATTATGAAAACTAATTTGCCTGCCTTGTGAGATGAAGATTAACTCAGTAACCCAACATCATAATAATGGAAATATATACCAAAATGAGTTAAATTAGTTTAATTATAGAGTTATAATTAAATATAAACACAATCATTTGTAGTAGATATGTATTTGAAATTAACTGCAACTGACTCTTGATTCAGTTTGCATTTATAATTGATAGAATGATTTGATGATCATTTAATATCCCTTTTATGAATAAGCGTCTACTTTCTGGTTGATTTCAGTTTGCTTTCCTTACATTTCACCCATGAAACACTCCAGTAATCGCTTGTTGACCTTGTACAGATATATTTTGAGCTCCAGCCCCCAAGTGAATGAACAAAGACCTTCAACTTGCCACTGGTTGAGACAGGAGTGCAACAAGGTTAGTGTTCTTGTAACAAATGTTCACTGAATCTTTCCTCTTTGTATTTTTCTCACATGGTTGCTCCTGGCTACCTTAAGACAACCATGTGAATACATCTTTGTCTCCCCCCTGACAAATCATTTGTCCTGCTGCCATTGTTTTTTTATATAGTTGTGCTTATAATGCCAGATCATATTAAGTGCAGGCCTGTAGCTTGTCCCCTTCAGTATACATAAGTGAAACACTCCATTGTTACCTCCTGCTCCTTACTGTATCTTCAGCTCCTTAAAGCAAAGATATATCGTTTGGCCTCCAGGAGGAGCTAAAACGGCAGGCACAAACATTCATTTAATTGTGGAACTTACACCATCACTAATACTGAGCGGACTTAACTTAAATCCATTGATTAATATGAAATTCTGGAGTAAATGTGCAGATTTAGATGCAGATCACTTCCATAACACACACAACAGAGACACCACAGATGATCATTTTAATCTGTTACAAATGAATAAGCAAACATTTGAAGATCATATTTACAGTGAATCCAATGCAAATATCATTCATATGTTAAACATGACTGACCACTACGTGCTAGAAGCCCTTTCAATTCATCTAAATGTCATCAGATATTGAATATTATGTGGCACTGGCATTTATTTATACCTACAAGCAGTTTGATCGTTGCTGTATGTTGTTAACAGTGCATTGTAAGTACAGGACTCACTGGTTTAAACAGCACAGGTTCTGTCATTTATGAAGAAAGGCACTAAATTCAGTTGTCAAAATTCCTGTCCTAATTATTCGGACAGATAAAATAACACCAGCATCCAAACACTGGGCATTCAAATCTGTCAGCTGTTATTAATTCAGTGCAAGATGGAAGCGAACAGTCCTCTCATAAACTGGGTCATCCTTTAGATGTTCAGGAATAGCATTGTTGTAATGGTTCTAACTGAAGCAGTCAGCGTGCTTTGTTAACATGAACTGTGTCATCTAACTAGCACATATAAATATTAATGGGAATCATCAGAACTTTATGGTCTTATTGGGGGAAGGATTTTAACAACAACAACAACAACAACAACAACTGGGATTTAAAGAGAGATTTCATCAAGATACATTCTGCAATTTTACAACAAGAAGAATGGTGATTAAAATCCTGCAGTGTGATTCATTTTATATGCACAAAATATGTATATTTAAAGTAGACTTCACATTCCTTTGTCATAGTCCCAATGCTTCATTCAAATAGCTGTTAAGTATTGCACCTTCTTTCTCCAGCAGATGGCAACATCCTCCTTTAGAGCACCAGCTTGCATAATAACAGACCTACACAGCAGGACTGTAGACAAGGAAATGATTCATGGAAATGATTTCACTTGGTAAATCAAGTAGCATTATGAATCACAAGGTCTGCTACCAATTTTCAGCACTGCAACTTGATCAATATTTTACACTTCTATCTGCGGCAAGCTGAAATATTGACTGACCACCAGAGTCAGTGTGTGAAGGTTACCTTAAGCAGCCAGAACGCCTCTTAAAACAGCCTTCGTGTCTGAGCAGACATCACACAGTTTGACCTTAAGGCAGGAGGTAGAGCTATCAGTCAGAGAATGTGGGAAGCTGTCAGGAAACCCAATCAGAAAATAAGTTGATGAATCAATTGGCAAAGTCAAACAGTAGCTGCCACAGTCGGAATAGATTCTTGGCTGACAAGCTGATATAAAGAGCTCAGACTTGATTGCAGAAGATCAAAACGGATCCTGAAAGTGAGCCTGAGGGCTGTATGATAATAGCTTCACTCACACCAGGACATCCAGTAAGCCCCTCTGCTCTCTGTCTGATTCACTAGATATGTTCACTATAGGAGTTCTGTTTTGAACATGCACATTTCATACAAATACATGTGACAGAGAGTAAAATGGCAGCACTTCAATTGTTTAGATTCTGTTTCATGTAATAACAAAGATGAATATCTGCATATAACTGGATACAATGTAGAAAACCTACCTGTTTATTGAATTGTGGCACATATTTGCTTCAGGGTTTTTATTTAGATTCTACGTTCATGGGCACATACTGTATATTCTGATTCAAATCTGAAAGCTGTTAAAATGTCAGATTTATCGGCAGATGTGTAGCTTATGAAGACTTTGATGATCTGGTGCTCCAGGACATAGACTGGCCCTGTGGCTAAAGCTGCCACAACAGTTCGACAGTCTGGCTCTACACACTGAATAAAACCGATATAAGTTGCTACTTTATTTTGCTCTGTGCATTCTTCAGATAGGCAGTGGCTGCTCTGGATGTCTGAAAAACAGTCAAATAAACAGTCCAAGTCCTTTCACCTATGATTCACGTTTTAGGAGCCTAATCCGCCACTAAAACAAGACCCTTTCCAGACCAACCAGGTGGAGCTGCCTCCATGGACACTCTCTGTGTACACATTATATTGCAACAGTGTTTTGGAAACAAAATCTTGAAATGCATCCATGGTCATCTCCTCTATGCTGCCCTCCTGAGTCTGTTAGTGCACTTGCCATATTTTTGCTCCCAGGGGTTTTAGAGACCAGACCAGACCAGACTCCAAAGCTGCAGACGGATACAGAATAGTTATTGTGAATAAAGCATTTTTTTATTATTAACTAAGGACTTGTGGCAATTGCATGTCTCTGAATTTGGCTGACGAAGCATCATCCAATATCATCCGCCTCGCTCTAGAACAGGCCATTGTGCTAGTCACTATATGAAATTGAGTTGTGATCATTTTTATGAGTGTGGTCTATCACGTAATGGCTTTAGGTCCAAATGAGTTGGCAAAGTCACTATGGAATTTGATATAATTGTGAGGATTTCTTCCTGAAACAGACAGGGTGCAGTCTCCTCTGAGCATATTGAAATTCATTATCTTTCAGCATTTTTAAAGGTAGCAGATGCTTAACTGGTAAATCTCAATACATGTGATCCAGTAATGGCATATTATGTATAAGGTTAGTTTCTATATAGGAAAATAAGATCTAACTTATCAATTACAACCATCATTTCTTACTCAGAAGCCACAGAGAAAGTGGTATCAATATATCAATCATTTTTTTCTAGCAGCGAACCAGCAGTTATTTTTTTTTAACATTGCAGGCTTATAGTTTCCCAGCAGGATATTTATCCGTCATAAAACATGGAACCATAAAAACGGATGCCTCATTTGAACGCATTTTTTCATAGCGCCTGGAACCATATATGAGGCTTCGGTCTTCATATAAGCAAGATAAGCCTCAGTGTGTTTAGCGGTCAGGGGAAATTAAAGTGCCACATAGAGATTTTAGTAGCTGATCCTCATATTTAATATCAAATGCAGACACGGACTTCTATCACAGATCTTATTATGTGATATAGAAAATATGAGCACAACTTACCTGAGAGGCATCGCAGCTAAGAAAGGTACAGTCAGTAAACAAATATCACTGTATTTTGTTGGAAACAGTCATGGCAGCAATAATATATAGTTCATTTAATTATAAACAACACTGATTGCATCCTTTCCCTTCACGGTATTTTTTTTCTCCCTCATATTGCAATATGAGCATTGATTTTATGACAGTATAAAGAATGAAGTAGCCTAGTTAAAGTCTGTTGTGGAAGACATCACCACTTCCACCATCCAGTCCCCTTAAGCAATAAACTGCATTTCACTTCTATTATGAATTTTTAAAGCTCATTTTTTCTCCCTACTACTGCTGTGTTAGTGCCCCAAACCAGAATTTGTCCAGAGGAATTGAAGTACTTTAGCATAAAGAGATGAAGTGTTCAAAAAGGAGAAACATTTCCTTGACAACATAGATTACACGCAGTAGATCCTTTGTTTTTGGTATTGTGTTCTTCATGTACAGAGACTAGTGCTGCTGAGTGCAAATGAGGCTGATAGCAATATTCAATATGTAATCAATAATCACTCAAAATGTAGGGTTTAAAAAATTAAAAGCTTAAAATACATATAAATCAAAAACACAGCAGTGCTTTCAGCTAAACGCTAACACCGGCATGATAACCTGTTCACAATGATAATGCTGATATGTTTATGTCAACATACTGTATGCTGTAAATGTTAGCATGCTGAGTAGCACGTAGCACAGCTGAGACAAATGGAATCATCATTAGTTTTGCATGTTTTCCTTCAAATATTGAGTAACAGC
The DNA here is from genome assembly GCF_027409825.1 of Scomber japonicus. Taxonomy (NCBI): domain Eukaryota; kingdom Metazoa; phylum Chordata; class Actinopteri; order Scombriformes; family Scombridae; genus Scomber; species Scomber japonicus. Next base: position 26,638,540 of record NC_070590.1, on the reverse strand, counting down.
AAAGTGTGTCTCTTCCTCATTTCTCACAATTCGACTGTCCTTCTAAATACTGTATCACCCTGTCAAACATTTAACACAGTTAAGTGTTCCTAACATCCCCCCTTTTAGATGTAACTAAATCCCTTCTGAATGCCAGATGCAGATTTATTATTTTTTCTTTATGACTTCACACAGAGTGGAACATCAGAGCACAAACTCAACAGAGTTAAATTTGGCATGCTTCGTCTTAAATGGCCCTTAGCCCCTGCAGCGCAAAGTTCACATCCCAAGCTGGTCTTAGCCAGACTGGTTGACACTGAACTGCCCTTTCTCATTCTACCAGGGATTTTGAGAAATGTTTACTTGGAAAGTTCATGACCTCTCAGATCAACCGCAGAGTTATCTTTCTGATGAAACATAGAAGAAATGACTGAGAAATACATTTATTTATTTAACAGAAGGAAAGTGCACATTAAACATCAATGTGGATGTGCCAGAGTTAGCACATTTTCATCTGTCCTTATATCAAATTAGTGATCAAATGTCATGCTTCAACAAAGAAGACCTGCTTTCCTGAAGATTTTACACATGAAAGAGTTAAAAACTGCTGAGACTTTCTCTAGGTTCAAACTGGGAGTGAGTTAAAGCCAGAGTCAGGAAACACTGACCGCAAAGGGGATCTGCTTCAATCTTCACCAATCAAAACCTCCAAATGTATCAACAAGCACTTCTGTGTCAAGACTACTTCCTCTTCTGAGAAGATCCACAGTGGCAGAAGACATCGGCAGACAGGAGATTGACATTGCTAGCTCTCCCTGGCCAGTTTGTAAAACATTTACCCTTGTGCTTATCTGACATGGTAAATATCATCCATGTTCTTTCAGTGTCAGCCAAGATCCCTCAAGCTGACAGGCTGCTCTGTGGACCACAGGGACTCTCAGTCATCATGAATATTACATTGGGTCTGTTTACATGCTTGCACATGGCCATCAATAAGAAAGCTTTGCAAAATAGCTATCATTAACTTTAGCAACTATTAAAAAAACCCAGTCAGCTCTTGTACTTTATTTTACAACCAACGGGCTCACTGTTAAAGTAAGCTGCCTTTTCACTTTGACTCATTGTTTCCTTTCATTCTGCAAACTCCCTTCACATCAACCCTATTAGTCATTTATGAGTAATTACTACTTCATGGATGTTGACCTACAAGGAGGCCATGGGAAGCAGCAAGGGTCAAGAGGCTATCGGGCATGACTGCAGAAGAAAAGGCTTAAGCCACGCCGCCGCTTGTCATATTTACATGTATCGTTAGAAGAATAGCCTTGTGATTATAATGCCGGAGGAGGAAGGTGGGTGGTGCTGGTGGCGTGTTGTGCAAAGAGGGGGAGAGGTGGAGGAGAGGAGAAGGGATGAGGGGGGTGGGGGGGTTGCCACAGCTGCAGGCCAACAGTTGATCCTGTCCCGGGAAACAGGATCAGCCAGGTCAGGGCAGGGAAGGGGGGCAAAAGGTCATGACCCAGGGGGTTGAGGAACAGACTTCACAAAGAGGTACATCTTCAAAAGCAAAGGCCCCATCGGGGGAACCGGTATAAGGTTGGGAAAATAAACCAATTTGACCTCCTTTCTCAGTGCAGGAGTTTCCCCAGGTGTTTGCTTTAACCTCTTTATTGTTGTCTGACTTGAGGCGCTGCTCTCATGTGTTTTACACTCATGCAGGCACTGCAGCAGCCAGCAGTACTTAAAGGCAGCGTACAAACTGGTATCTTTTAAGAAGAAAGTCAGCTATTTTAACATTTTATTTATATATTTTGCCTTTATGCACTCCAAATAGGATCATGCAACCTATATAATGCTTATTTCATCATATGTGTGTGTTCATGTGCTTGTCTTTCTATCTTTGTGAGGACCAATTACTTAAAGACATCATAGTGAGGACATATCTGCATAGTCTGCATTCATCACTACTTCAAAGGGATGTTTAAGGGTTGAGACTTAGTTTAAGGTTAAGATTAGAATTAGGCTAAGGTTAGAGGGCTTGAGACACATTATGTAGGCTAGATCACGGTCCTCACAACTACAGAAAGACAAGTGTGTGTGTGTGTGTGTGTTTACATAACATGTGAGGTCAAACCATGTGCTCAAAGTTCAAACACTTGTATGAGAAGAGGGTGATTGAACATCTGTGAGCATATTTATCACACCAATCACCATGACAACTAGTGACAAGTGTTAGCTCTGTATGGGCTCCATGTGAATAAACAAAGCACCTAAAAGTAGCTCGCTCACAGATTTACAGAGCACGCACAAGAGTCGGTGGTGTTTTAAACAGTTCATGTGTTCCCATGTAGATAAACCCTCGACTGAGCAAGTTAAGTACCGTCATTAAGTTGTTTGTCAGAGAATAAGCATCTGTATCGCCAGGAAATAGTTTTTGGAGGTCTCATAACTATGAAATGCCTGTTGTGTGACTTCCGAGTCCTTGGCCTCTATTTGAGTCACTGGTGGTCTGGTGTGCAGCACTCACATCCTTTTGGCCTCATGCTGAGGTCAGGAAATCAAAGAGAGAATCCACACAGACAAACAGCCGATTGTCAAGTTTTACACCTTGACCTCAGCTTAAACTTGTGACTCCCTCCTTTATGTTTGCTGCTGCTTCAGCAATCAGAGGAAATCAAGAGGTTACTGGCGGTTCAGCCTTGATAAGAATCTTGAAATGGAGAAGTTCACAGAGGGGAAAGGTTGCCGGGAGTTTAAAGAGAGTGCAGTCAGTCATGGGGAGGATTAAATAAAAGGGAAGTCGGGGCTGAGGAACTGCACCGCGATTTCAAAAGTGCACTGCAGACAAAAAGCCGTCTGTTTGCTCACTGGACTTCATATTTAAACCCAGTGCAAGGGAAGTTTAGCTTGAACTCGTCTTCACCTTTAGGAAGTCTCACGCTAAAGGCTGCTTCTTCTTTTTTTTTTCCAAGGCAAGAAAATGATTGCAAAATGGTCACAAAACTTTAGAATTTAAACAGTCTATAGACTGTATATTGAAATTTATTTTGGGCTTTAAATCAAAGATATATGTTCCATTTTCTAAGGCACATCCTTCAGGCGTTCAGTGTACATCTGGTGACCTCCTCGTGTCCTCCCTCCTTTCAGTCTTTCCTGCCTTTGTTAAGATTCAGCACTGTACTGAGTGGCAGCCAACTCAGAAGCAGAAGTTTTTGGGCAAATACAGGACATCCTCTCACTCTACTTTAATAAATATCACAGTCTTTGAGTACACAAAGTGCTGCGTGACTTTGATGTCCCTTTGGATAATAATAATCTTTATTGTAGAGGTGCAAGTGTAATATTGGGATGTATGGTTCCAGTTTCCCTGTTGGTTCCTTTGGTTTATATTAATAGGATTTGTAAGAGTGACTGATCATGCTCATAAAATGTAATGATAGTTTGTACTGTACTGTACATGACCACTGGACAAGAAAATGTATTTAAATATTTTAGAGTCATTTAGAGGAATGTAAATGTGGTTTATAGTAGTATCTAAAAGAGTATTAGCATAATATCTAACATACTCAGACACATTACTGATTTGCGCTTTACACCGTCAAATGTAAACCAGACCTGTGAACTGCAAACTAGAAAAAGAGGAACACATTCATACTAGGTCATGCATTTTAGTACTTTATTTTTGAGATATCAGTGCAAATGAACACCAAAAAATGAAAACATAAAAAATGAAATTATGTTTCAGGTCTTCACATGAAAAAATGAAACATCTTCTTTTTTTTTTGAATATTTGCTGCTACAAATGTATTTAGATGCACAATGCAGATCTATGATTGTACGTCAATCCCCCACTATAGCCCCGAGCTCTTTCACAGAGCCTTGTTAACCAGTAACAGAAAAAGAAAAAAAAAATCACAAAAATATTCAATGCACGTTTATTTTTCACACATTTTCATCAACTTGCTCGACAGTCTGTGGTTATTTAAGGACTGTTCATATTCTAAACGGACCTCTCTCTGTGATAAAAAAAGACCTATTTTAAGACTTGACATTTTCCCCCATCACCAGTAGGGATACACAGGTAGTTCCCATGCGTCTGCATGCAACAGGCAGCAGTGAGGAGAGTCAGACATTATTACACAACACAGCGCAGGATAGATTATCATTTACCACATAGAGACACATGCAAAGAACAAACCAACCAAAAAAAGATGGGCATAGCATCCTCTGCCTTTGTATGTACACTTGTACGCATATAATTCATATTTACATATCAGGGCATTAAAAACTAGGGTAATATCTTTTCTTAAACATTACAAAATAGTCATCTTTCATACTGAAAGTACTATTTACACAAATATATTTAACCATTGTGAAAATGTATTAATAATCGAAGAGACGTACTTCATAGGTATATGTATTAAAAAGATCACAAGACTAAATGGATAAAGCAGTGTGTTGAAATTTAAAAGAAGGAGCTAGATAGCAGATATCCCTCAAGACACCAAAAGGTCTTGGTGATTATTGGGGGGCAGGTACACCTATCCAGCTGCTTTGAAAACAAAGATGTACCTGTGGTCTTCTCTTTATTATCATGCAATTCTTTTGACATTTTATGAAGAGACTGCCACGAAAAAAAAAAAAAAAAAGATGTCCATAAACCACAACAGTTAAGAAATGATGAAAACAAAACCACAAACTGTCAAATTCTCAACGGATAACAATACTGACATTTTTTATTACATGCCTTTAAATTATTCTGAAAAAGGACACAGAGGACTCAGCTTCGACAGTGCAAACTCCGGGCGCTCCTTTATATGAAATGAAGAGAGAGAGAGAGAAAGAGAGAGAGAGAGAAAAAAAAAAGCTGTGCGCTTCACACTCTTTTGTGCACATGAGGGAAAGTGGTGCGGCTTTAACCAGGGTGCTGAGATAAGTTTCACAGACACTGCAGCCTTTTAACTGTTGCTCTAGAAACCTGTTTACACACAGTTGCTCAACTGTAAGCGCCACACACACTCTGTTGACCCATCTGCTCAAAACTGCACAATCTGCAAACACATTACCCTGAATTTGCACTGTCGAATATTGGCCTTGCAAGTTCAATTCAAATAAACCCCCCCAAAAAAAACAAAAAAAAAAATACAATGAGTTGTGACCATTCAAACCTCTGTTGATATATTCTCACTCCACCGGTAATTACATTATACCACACGTGAATCTTGAGGAAAAGCAAGACAAAGTATTCATCATGGTAAGAATCCTGACTGAAGCTATTGCATTGTGTGAATATTGTTTTCAAGGTCCTCCTTTTTGAATGAGTGTATTGTGTGTTATTGTTGCAATAGACCGCCGTGAACTCCCCCAGAATGACTTTATTTTGAATCTTATTTAAAATTGATGGGACTCTGTCTGTCTGAAAATGTTCTGATGGATATAAAAAAATAAATAAATAAATGTCCACTGGAACTGAGTGCTAACATTTTTGGAGTCATCAATAATAAATGTGGCTTGAAATGTTCTTTCTGAATGTTTCATGGCCAACAACAAAGAGGACGGTGGAAAAGTGATATGTTAGAATTCCGATACAAATAATAACAATAATGTGACCGGATTGTAAAAAGGAGGACTTTGTAATTGACAGAATGAAATGTGTGCTGCATGATTATCACCCTTGGGAGAAGTTAACATTGTGATGTTTGTGTCAGGTTCTTTTTGGCTGTGTCAATTGGACATTTTGCTAAGATAGACCTGTGTTGTACCATTCCATGAACTAGCTACTTAAAATTGAGAAAGCAATGCATTTGAATTTGAACTTCATTTTTCTTCATTTCTGCATTCTTTGTTATTTGTCTCTTCAAACCAATTTGGCAAGTCATTAAAAAAACAAAAACAAACCAAAACAGAAAAAAAGAGTCAATGAATTCTTTTCCACTTTGTATTTTTCTGTAGTTGATACAACTTCTAATCAGATGATTGGCTCAGCCCTTGGCTCTCGTGGCTGTGCTTGTCATTGTGGGGGGGTGACTGCGGTGTGGAGCTCAGACTGTGTTCATAGGCATGCATGTCACTGATTGGCTCTTCTTTTACTCTGACCACAGACTGGGTTCCCTCTGCCTGATCCCTCACCTCCTTCCTCAGCTGAATGCTGCCCTTCTGCAACATGTAATAAAGGATGGGGTTGGAACGTGACAGCCGTGGAGAGTCCGGGTTTGAGTCACAACCCTCCTCCTCCTCGTTCTCCTGACTACTCCATCGCACAGGGCTCTCTGGCTCCTGTTTGACTAGAGTAGGCGGGTCTCGTTTTTGGGCCACTGGCCACGGAGCTGGATGACGGCCCCAGTGGGTGCCGATAGGGCTGTTACTCGCAGGGGGGGTGGGCAATGGTCTGAGATTACTCGGAAGCCCTGAGTTGAGGGAACCATGAGGGTGCCAGCTGGGCAGGTGAAGGAAGCTGTGATTATGGGCAGGCTGACTGAGAATGCTGCCGTTGGCTTTACCATTGGCCTGTAGGACGGAAGGGCTGTGTGCCCCACGGGGCTGCTGGGACAACTCCTTCAGGCAGTTGTCAGAGAGCAGCAGCTGTTTGAGCACATTGAAGCCCCGACTCTCTCGGGTGAGGGTTTCACTGGGTGGGCTCCTGGGAGGAGCCTCCTCCTCTTTCAGACTCTGATGCTCAGGCTCTTCCTGAACAGCAGAAGAAGAAAAAATGTTTGTGTCCCTACTGTCCAATGCTCTTGGAGAGCTGGTATTATTCATATTATCAGTCCGATCAGAACAGAGGCGTCTCTTCTTAGGACTGGGGCTTGGATATTCTCTCTGTTCCTCTTTCACCTGTCTGGGCTGTGACCCAGACTGAACAACAGAGCTGGTATAGTATGTAGCAGTCTGTTGTTTAAGCAGCTGGCTTAGAAGGCCATATTTTGCTATGACCTCTGTAGGCCGTGGTTCTGTTTTTAAGTCTTGCTGAGAATCTGAGAGGGGGCTACTCTTCTCATAGCTGCTCGGTCTTTTTCTGCCACTAAAGTCCTTAGACGCCACTGAGGACGGCCCCACCTCCTCCATGAGCTCCGTTTTGACCTTTACATCCAAAGCAGGTCCATTGGAGCTGTCACAGATGATGGAGGCGCCAGGGCTCTTTTCATAGCACCCCCCTGCCACCTCCACACTCCTCCTGCCACTCCCACTGGACCTATCTTTGTGGCTCGCAGTAGCAGCGGTCGAGCCCGTTCCTAGAAGGAGCTGAAGAACGGTGCGCCTCTCTAGAAGGTTTTCAATCTGTGAGGAAGGAGGAGAAGCTTCCTTCCGACTGAAAGGCGTGCCGCTGCCTGAGGGCCCGTCGGAAAGTGGAGTGGTGGTGGTCCTGTGGACCGGAGCGTTGAGCCTTTCCAACAGGGCAAGAGGCCTGCTGGTGTCGAGCTCCGGGCCCAGTCCTTTGGTGGGGGGGATGGGCGGGGAGGAAGAAGCTGTGCCACACTGAGCCAGATTCTGTAACAGTTTACTGGCACTGAAGGCAGACTCTGTAGCCTTCTCAGCAGGGAAGGCTTTAGACTTACACAAATCCAAAGGGCTGGACTGGACATGAGGGGAGGGGTAGGAGTATGGGGACAGTGCACCACTAGGGTCATGGTTAACTGGGTAGAGGGGCTGAGCTGCTACTGGTCTATCTATGGGGCTTTTTGTCCTGGTCTCTTCCCAGGGCACTAGTCCTTTTGGTTGGCCTTGAGACATGGTGGCCATAGTTATATCAAGTGGTGATTCTTGGTTACCTATGTTTTTATTAGCCATCTCATTATTTCTGCGCTCCAGAAGAAGCTGCATAAGTGTGACTTTAGAGTGGGATTTGAGGTCTGGACTCATTTCAGGCTCTTTGTTCTTGGACACCTTTGATCCTGATGGCTCTGGCTTCCACTTGTTTATTAAAGATTCTGTTAGTTTGTCCAGGGAGGAGGTAGAGATAGAGGAGGAGGAGGACGATGAAGAAATAGCAGTGGAGACAGAGGAGACAACCGTAGAGGATGGTGAAAAGGCTGTAGTGGAGGGTGGAGCAGAAGCTTGAGGAGAGAACGCAATTGCGGTGGAGGAAAAGACTGTTGTGGAAGAAGAGAGGGGAGGGGAGGAGAAGGAGGCAGAGGAGAAAGAGGAAGAAGGGGTTGTAGGTTTGGGCCCTGTGTCTTGTGTGTTGGCCCTGTTTCTCATGGAGAGGTCGATGGGAGAGCAACTCGAGTAGGAGCTCTCTGCGTCGCTGCTGTCCTTGGTCAGGCTCCTCTCCTGGGTGGAGCACTCGCTGTCTGATGTGACGGAAGACGAACCGCTCTGTGGCATTAAACCGCAGCTGTCCTCCAGGTGCCCGTTCTTGGTCAGCTGCTTCTGGTTGTTGTGGTTGTTGAGTAGCAGCAGCAGCAAGCTACTGCACGTCTGGGGCGGGCGAGTCGGGCGTGAGTCAAAGCCTCGCTTCTCCCTTGGCGGTTGGATGTGAGTGTGGCTTGGAGCATGTGGGGGAGTGGGTGGGGAGCTTTGGCTGTGGCCATGCAGCAAAGAGGGGCTCTGCGGACTAGACAGGGGTGTTCGAGGGAGTGTCGTCGTTATCGTGGTTGTCGTCGTCATTCCGTTTTGGGTTGTTAAGGAGCTTAGTGTGTCTGGGGCTCCGGGCAGATTCCCTCCCACGCTAGGCGGCCTTTTGTCCAGGCCGTGTGTCTGGTTGGCCATGGCGGCTAGTCTTTCGCTGGCAGATCTTCCTGAGAGCTGGGCTTTGAGCGCGTGCTCTCTGGAGTACTGCTGAAGGTGGGCTTCGCTGGACAGCAGCAAGGCCAGTTGACTGCAGGCCACGCTGGGCTTGGGTGAAGGTGCTGGACTAGAACGGATTTTCACCATGTTGGCCACTGCCTTCAGACGCTCTGCGCAGGAAACTGAGTCAGCAGTCGCAGGAGCGGAGGGCGGCGTGGCACTGTGTGCTGACCGAGGCGATTCTGGGGGTCTGTCCTGACTGTGTCCCCGTCGACTGTAGGGCGTGTTGCTGTGATTCTGAAGCTTGCTCTTCCTCATCAGGCCCTTCAAGCGGCTCGAGGCTGTCCCGTACACAGGAAGCGGCTCTTTGTCTGCGGATGGCGCCTTGGATGGAGAGGAACACTCAGTTGGGGGCTTATTAGAGTGCTGAGACATCGCCACACTCTGAAGGCGCGAGCTGAATGACTGAAGCAGGGAAGCCAACAGGGTGCTCTCCCCGGCATGAGGAGATCCTTCCAGGGACCCGTTTTGCAGACCCCCTCCTTGGCCATTCAGCTCCATTGGGGGTGAACTCATCCGCTGGTTCCCTGGATCATTCCAGGCCCCAGAGCGCAGCAGGCGGGCCTTCTTTAGGTGCTGCGAAGCACCTAGAGTGGGCCCATTGGTTCCAGCCTTGGGAGCTGTGGGGCCATGACTGGGCAGTTGGAAGGGCCCGCCCACCTTGTCAGCCTGCTCTTGGTTGCTGTGGGCAGCCTCAGACCTCCCGCTTGCCGTGGCCCCAGGCCCGGCCACCACTGGATGCATCAGTAAACCTTCCAGATAAGTTAGAACAGCTGAATCCTTGTGTGTCTCAGGGCCAGGCTCCTCCCCATGAGTCATGTTCAATACTAGGATCCACTCGTATGGTTCAGCACTGCTACAGGGGAAACAAATGTCCACTAGGTCATCTGGTTGACAGTGGCATGTACTTCCTAAACACAAAAAAGGGGGCAGGCAGTTGCACAGAGTGAGTGTGCAGGAGGTGGGGGGGCTGAAGGATGCACTACCTCGTTGAGATCTCTCTTTGTAGTGGGCACAGTCAGCACTACGGCGAGGCAGCAGCCATAGTTGGAGCCAATCTGGGGCAGGTGGGCCTCCCAGGCATTATTGTATGCCTTTAAACACTGTAGGATCCCAGAAGGCCCGGCTCGAGGCTTATGTGAGAAGCAAGTGAGGAGTCAGCGGGATTTCACCACAAAGATGTTGACACATTCCGTGGCTGTGGATGTTTGGGATGTCTGTCCTACGGCCTGGCTGTGGTTCTCGTCGGTGGCGCCTTTCAGCTTTGCAGATCTCACACGGACTGGGGGGGTGGGGGGGGGACCTATGGGAGCGAGAGAGAGAGAAAAGAAGGAGATAGAGGGAGGGAGAGAGAGAGAGGGAAAAAAAGGAGAAACTGTGAGAAGCAGGGATTTGCACGGCACTATATCACATTCATTTCACCACCTTGTCTGCCATCTCTGTTACTTAGCAACATTTCAGATTGACTGCACATGGCTCCTTCCCCTCTCTCTCTCTCGCTCTGTGCACTCTCCCCTCGCAGCCACCGAACAGACGACAAATGTAGATTAGGTCTGATTGGATCCAAATTGAAAATTCAAGCCCACTACCTTGAAAACATTCAGGTCTTGAGCCGTAAGCTCCTCACAGCGATGTCTTTCAAAAGTGAAGGGCCTTGTGAGAGCTGTGAATAATTTCTTATGCAGCTTGTCATTTCAGTGGATTATCCCCCCCCCCCCCACTCTCTCTACCACCATCACCACCACCACCTCCTGCTCCTTATATGCACTCGAGCGGCATTTCACACAACGCAAACCCTCGGTCTACACAAAGCGAGAGCCACCCACCCACTCAACCGCTCACCCACACAGGCGAGCATTTAAGCATTAATGCCTAGGCACAAGCATGAATATGTGGATGAGGATGTACATACGTGTACATGCATATTCTTAAATGTATACAGAATGAGTGAGAATCATTCTGATGGCGTTATCTTTATCAACACCTGGCCAACAACAAGCCTTCATCAAGCTTATCTCTCTAGAGCTTGAATTGGTTTTAAATGAGAAGGCAAGAGCAAAACATGGAATGATTTGATGTTTACAGGTACAGTACAAAGGCAGTGGAGAATCACAGCAAAGGATATAGCTAACAGACATGCTGTACTCCACTGTCAATTGTGTGTGTGTGTGTTTTTGTGTGTGTATTGAGGGCTGTGGGGGGGGGGGGGGGGGGGGGGGGTGCGTAAGGATCAGGTGCACCTGTCACACCGCACCACTGTCAGGAGGGCAGAGCCGGTGACACCGAGGTGAGCATTGTGCCAGTTGCCATGACAGTGTCAGTGGCGCTGCCCTGGGAGACCTCTGCTCTGAACCCTGTCAGCGTGGTTTCCGTGGCTACAGGACACCTCCGACAGTCCTGGCCGCATCCCATAAAGGTTAATTAATACAGAGTTTCCACCTCGCCTCAGCTGCCGTCCGTGTCCTTTCCCCCCGTCGCTGTCCTCACCTTTGGCGTCCGCCGAATGGACCGACATAGCGAGGTTACACAACAGGACGGCAGCGCTTGATTATGACGAAAAGGCCACGGCGACCCACGCTGCCACCAGCCTAAATACTTCACAGAGAGTAGCAGCGAGGGCCAAAAAAACAACGAGGTGGCGGGGCTTCTTAATCAGGCTGAAATCCATTCCCGGCAGCCAAAGTCCACAGGTTGTCATGACAGTGAGGGCAACGAGGTGCTGCTTTTAATTCCACCTTGAAAATGAGCCGGGATTAGAAGCTGGATTTAAGTTGATCAGTGAGCAATTAAGTCTGAATGGCGTTAAGGAAAACAATCAGGTTATCTATTTTGAGACCTCCTCGCGCCCGAAGGTTCCAAAGGTTCCAAAGGTCGACAAGACTCTTCAGAAATGTATCTTTTTTTATAGTTGGCCCGTCGGCAGCATCAATTACAGTTCAAGGCCATCTTTTAAAACTGCTGACCTAAATCTGACGACGACAACAACAAAAGCCAACCTGGTCATGCTGGGCCATCTGACGTCTGCTGTCATGCTAATCTTAGATGCTCCGGATTAGGGCTATTTTCCCGCCAGGGAGCTTAATGCAATTATAACAGAATGCCCTGTAACACCCCGTTTGATCAGCGCGGTAAACACGTACATGTTTACCATAGACGCAGCACGGAAAAAGAACTAATAAGCCAGTATGTACACCCCCCCCCCCCCCCCACCCCCCAACTTCCCTAACTCCCTCCAGTTAAAAAAATGTGAATGGAAAAAGAAACACTGACACGGTTCCAACATGGGAAATTCTGTTAATCTCTTTGCTGCTGGCACTGAACCTTTTGGAATTACAGTTGACCTTGTCTGTGTTTTTGCCCAAAGAAACTTCAATACAGAGCAGAGCGAGGGAGCACAGGGGGGACACTATGACACTGCACTACATTCGTTTATATGGAACCAAGCTGCCGCAGTCGCTATCACGCTATAAAGTACGAATTTGCTCTGTAAACAAAGGGGGGCTCTTGAGAGACATGTAAAGACAGAGACGTTGGATGTCAGAGAGTCCCCTTCACCCCCCCAGCCCACCCCCTTCTACAGCGAGGGCAATAAAAAATATGTTCTCTCTTCAGTGACAGTGCTCTGTTAACAAATAAATGACCTTAATATAAAGAAGAGCTGCCCTCTATACTGAGCCCCTAAAGCATGCAGCACCTCCTCCTTTATCCCCCTCTGTCTTTTAGATTGTGTGATATGAGCATTACTATTACATTATCTCCCCCGGTGTATACATTGAGAATGACCTTACACATCTGTTAACATGTCATTCTCATTGGTAGTGGCACCCAAAAAGCCTGACCTCCACCGACACACCCTCCCGCCCCCCTCCTCCCCCACCGTGGGACACCGCAGCACCAATGAGCTGCTCTATGGTTTCTGTGGTGATTATCCATTATCCTTGACAATGTCAGCCAATGACAGAGTAGGCACCATTCTAAAGTGATTTTTACCCACTACAGTCGGGTACATGTGAGAGAGGGAGGGCAAGTGATGGTGGATGGGGGGGGGTGAAAGCTTTATCATCCCCCTGGCTGGTGGACTCTTAGAGAGAGAGAGAGAGTTTATTTCTCTCTCTCTCTCTCTCTCTCTCTGTGTTTCTCTTGTACTTTAAAAGACACCAGGAATAGTGAAAGGTCACTGCACCCTCGGCCGCTTCCTGAGATACGTGGAATTACCAGAAGGCCGACATGAAAATGTGCCAATGCAGATGTCATGGATTAGATCTCGCAATGTGACCTTCATTCCCTTTCGCTGACCTTCCAGATAACATTCCCTCCACCTCCTCCTCCTCCACCTCCTCTCGCTGACACGCAGGCACGCTCGCCTTCTCTTTATCTTAAAAAAAAAAAAAGTTCCTAAATGACCTTCATTGTCAGGAATGGTAATCCATTTAAGCCATTTAAAATGTATGAGAGCAAACAAAAGAATTAAAAAAAGGGGAAGAGCCAAAGGAGCGGCAGTTAAAGTCAAGGTCATCCATGGCGCCAAGGCTTTTCCACTTGATGCAACAGCTGGTGTCCATGCAAAGCTCTGGGCGTTAATAAAAAGTGACAATGCTGCCCGAGCGGTGTGTATTACTAATGTCTGACACCAGCCTGGCAGATGTGTTCTCCCTGCATTTAAGGGGAGTCAAGGTTAAAGGAATTTAAAAAGGAGAGGCAATGCCTAAACACTATTATATCATGTAATCTGGAGCCCAGCCCTGCTGCACATACTCAACGGGGTAGCTCACTTACACATGCGGCGTGACCGCTATTTGTAAATTCAATATGGCCTGACATGATTAAATAAGACAAAACATAAGCTACCTGACCGAATGCAGTTGTTTCTCAGAGAGAGCCTCTCGCGAGTGAACGAGTGCACCGGAGGGAAAGTTGAATTAAAAGCTCTCGTTCACCTTGAGAGAGGTAAACAAGAGAAGAACATGCTACTCCCCCCCCCCCCCCCACAAAAAAAGAACAGCAGGAGAGCTACAGCAAGAAAATGTTTTCTTTTTTGCAGATAAGTCAATCAGGGCAAATAACAGTGAAATGCAATACACAGGCACATGCACGCCCCCACACAATGAGAACTAGGGCACTCTGACCCACTTCTTAGGATGCATTGACCAAACAAGTCATGCATAGCACACACGCCCCCGTATGCACACACAGAAAGCGGCGGATGCACCCCACATAAAGGAAATGTGATACATAAATGCTGCAAAAAAATTCAGACCTTTCGTGTTAAGTAGCACAGGAGATCCATTGGGAGAAAAAAAAACACACACAAAAAAAGCATCCTACTCAGAGTGAAGAACAGTGTGTGATGAGTGAATGCTAACATTTTAGACTTTGGACAAAAATGGGATTGGAGCGTTAAAGTTCTTGGCCTGTATCTGGCCTTGGACGAGGAGCGCGGGGGCGGATTTTGAACTTCGTCTGCGCTCATCGGTACACAGAGTTCTTGGGGTTGAGAGAGAGCGAGAGAGAGAGAGAGAGCATGGAGGAATTCATGCACGCTGATGATGAGTCATCTAAGCGGTTCAGAGCCCAGCTGACTGTCAGAGGACCCGGCCAAATAGCCGGTGCACTGTATCACTGCACTGTATCACAAACCCAGACAGCCTTTCACCCCCTCCTTGTCCTCCTCCTCCCCCATCCTCACCCCTCCCTCCCTCTTTACCTTACATGCCCAGGCGTGTGTGGATTTGCTTACAAAAATGTTTGTGTCCATAGTAAATATTTGTGTGCCATTTGGAAGACCCACCCAAGGGCCATTTCCTGAGTGGCTGCGAATTAGCGCATCAATTAAACACACTCACACACACACACATACACATTCCTTCTTAATGAGCCGTGGCTGCCATCAATCTATACCTGATTCATTTCTATTGGGCTCCCGAGGTAATCTTCTGCTTACATCGCCCGTCCAAAACGGTGCTCATTTCCCTCTCGAAAACAACACACATTTTCCATTTGTAAACACTGGGTGCTGGAAATAGGAACAGCTGATTGCCCCGTGGCCAGCGTGCCAAAAGGCAGAGCTGAGCCTTTTTTGAAGCAGACTGCAGCAGTGGTGATGTCTGAGGGAAATGGGCCACTTTGCAATTGAGATCAAATGTCCCACTGTCAGGCTGCCCTGGAAGCTGGATAAAACCAGCTAGAAAACCTTGGCCTTTAATGAATCATTTTCATAATATCCCTGGCATCAGCCTTAAGGAGGCTATTGCTGTGAGTCAGCAAGATGTCTGCCTTTATTGGGTTAAAAGAGTATTGCTTTCTTTTTTTTCCTCCCCTCTCCCTCTTTATTTTTTGCCGTGAATAATTTGGGATGTTTTGGAGTAATATGGTGTGTGACAGAGGTCTAAGTGACAGAGGAAGAAGAGGACATATCTCTGCTATCATGTTTTTTGCCTTTCATAATGCTCCCATTGACCTACTTCCTAGCTTTTAAATCATCCTGATGCTCGCTCTGAGTGAGGCCGGCAAATATTACAGAGCGGGGTAGCTCGTAAAGGGACGTTCCAATAAAAATGATCAAAAGTCCGACTCATATGTGCTTCCCCCCCCTACTTTTAACAAAATAATAATACGCTCCCGTTCAAAAGTTACACAATTAAAATCATCTCGTACACCAATTAGACACATTTAACCCAATAAAAATAATTATGTGTACCCTCTTCAGAGAAAGTTTCTCAAGCAGCACCAATCCCATTGGCAGGCTACAGCTGATTACATGCCAACCAACAGGAGACTTCAATAACATTAATCCTACGCCCTGACCCCGATGGCCCTGACCCCGATGGCCCTGACCCCGATGGCCCGACCCAGTACTCACAGAGCACACACATGCACACTAAATATCACAATTAGCGCCCAGGTTAATATCTCAGAGTTTAAATACAAGTAGTCTGTGACCTGGTCATCTGGTGATCTGTCTGTACACCTGCAGGCTGTGTTAGTAACCTCACTCATTGTGCAGCTACACTTAATGTTACGATGCAGCAATAAGGTGCAGATGGTACTAACATCAAGATAAATAAAGAGAACTGATAATTCATAACTAATAGTATACTTTCCCTATAATGCAACAGTTTTAGGTGGACACTGAGAAAGGAAGAGATACTGAACTGTTTATTCAAGTGTCTTAAAAGACAATTGTAAAGCAGGTGACGGTTTAAACTTTACTTATTATTTTTCTTCACATTCCAACATGTTTGAAATCTTTTAGATACTTTTTAGATACTTTTACTGGTGCTTTTTGCACTCCCAGTATTTTATTATTATACACTCTATACATATATGTGTTTTATTTGTACAACTTTAGGGGTATTTTTAGTAATACATTTTT
The DNA here is from genome assembly GCF_027409825.1 of Scomber japonicus. Classification (NCBI taxonomy): domain Eukaryota; kingdom Metazoa; phylum Chordata; class Actinopteri; order Scombriformes; family Scombridae; genus Scomber; species Scomber japonicus. Next base: position 26,622,405 of record NC_070590.1, on the reverse strand, counting down.
TTCCATTAGATAGTCAGAAATGTGTTTCTATGTGATGTGATGAGTAGCTGTCTTAAGTGTGGCTGTAGCTGTAAACCAAGCAATTTCGTATGAAGGATCAATAAAGTATCTATTTATCTTTCTATCACATATTCTCAATGACAATCTCACCCCAACTCACTTTTTTAATGATTTTATGTCCATGTTTCTATTTCAATATTCTCTCTCTGTTTTTAAAAGTTTTATTTGATGTTGCATTCTGCAGCTTTTCAGTGAACTAATTCATCAAATCAAATGTGTTTGTGTGTATAAAGCGAGCAACAATGTGCCACCCCGTTACCCAAAAGGACCTCCTACCCACCGTGCTCTTACACAACATGGAGAAGACCCAAGTGTAAGCAGTAAACAGGCCAAAAAGGCCATTTGAGTTAATGTTACATGCTTCATGAGTCACTTTTCAAGCAACACACACACACACACACACACACACACACACACACACACACACTATTTTGGACCAATGATTAAGCTCAGATAACCCTGTGTTAATGACAACACCATCACTGCCCTATGAACAAAGTAACGCCGGATATTCTCCATTAATAAGTCATACATTGGTTCATTTATAAGCAAATGTGACTGTTATGATCACAGGATCCATGTTTTTATTATCTGACATTTCTTTTTTATAATTTTACAGCAGGTAAAGTGACACTAAGAATGTATGAGCTCACATTCATCACCTTAGTTAATCCACATGGTCAAGGGGTCAACAAGGGTGAAGATTAAAGGTGATAAGGTGGCAGGTGTCTCATGTACTAAAGTAGTGACAGTACTTTGGATTTCTGAATAAGTAAAACTGTGTGTCACAGACTGAAGTGAGCAAAAGTCATAATCTCCAGCTGATCTGGGGATAAACCCGTATTCTATAGACACCAGAGGGAGAAAAACATGCTTTACTTAGCTTCACCTCCTCCATATATATTTAAGTCTGTGCCTCACCAGTGAGTCTTAACAGCTAACAAACAGAACATTGGTCAGCACTACTTACTAACTACAAACTGTGGGGTGATCTGAGACCCTGCTGGGACTGTTGTCTGTCTGTCTGTCTGTCTGTCTGGTAGCTGAGGACTGTTAGGAGCTCATTATTCCATTTTCTTTAGATGATCATTTCCACCCACAGACGTTCTGTTTAACTGGGCAGAACAGTTTTGGAATTGAAAAAAAAACCCAAAACATTTAATACATGAATAAACTATTTGGTGGGTATGTATGAATATACTCGTGGTAATGCAATTTATGCAGCAGTGGTGGTCAGAGGTTATGATTCAGAGAGGGAATATTCATCATCTGTGAGCAGCGCAACAGAAGAGACGATTCAGGCGTGTGAAATAATAAAGCTACTTCTGTGTTTGGGCAGGGGTCTCCTTTAAAACAGGTGGGTTACATTAGATTGGGCTTATCCAACTGTCAATGGTCCTGTTATGTCAGTGAATGGAGAGCTCATGATTTTGGGGCGGTAGGGCTAAAAATCCACTGACAACAAGGTGAACTGACTGTCACTGTAATTGACTTGGAACTATAATTTCACAATAAAAGACAATCATTTAAACAATCAATTAGAATATTTTCTGTATAAAATCTGTACAATAAAAAAAAAAACTCATGTTCCAATGATGTGAAGTAGAGCTTGACAGATCAGCTGGTATTATCAGCTGATATTGACCTTTCATAGATATATCAGTTTCAGTGAATATGTATTCCCATATGTGTTTATATCTTTTTATTTTTGTTAATTGTTAAGTTATATAGTCAGCATTTTATGTATATTTAAACCTTTTTCTTAATTAAAGTTTAATACATGTATGTGTTTTTGGTTTTTTGTTTGTTCAGCAAAACTTTATAGCTAATTCTAATGATTCAATTCCCAGTGAAGTTCACACTGATATCATTTTATATGATAATGTTTAGTATTAAACTGGAAAATATCATACCTTCATTGCATTTGAAGGATCATCATGAAAAATGTGTTTATTTATATATTGTATACAGAGGCAAAATAACAAGTCCAATGTAAATACAATTTTACTTTAATGTCTATCAATAATGAATGATGATTAGTTGTTGTTTTTTTATTAACCTATGTTCTAATAATTCTTTAGGGCCCCTGTCAGTCACATGCCCTTACAATCATCCTAACCCCCCGCCCCCGATTCTATACCAATAGTATTCCTAGTATCTGTATCGGCCCTGAGAATCCAGTATCAGTCGGGCTCTAATGTGAAGTTGACTGAGATGGTCACAGAAGGATTGCATCTAAGTCAGTGGGTCTCAATTCTGGTCTCCATTAGTCAAAGTGCAGCTGCTTTTCTATCTAAGCTGAGGTTAATTGCAATTAATTGCCATCACCTGGCAGCTCAGGTGTAATCAGTCTCTGATTGAGTGGCCAGAATGAAAACCAGCAGGACTCAGGAGCCTGGCAATCGCATCTGAATCCATCATGTTAAATGATCAGCGCGTTGATGGAGGTTACGATCCAGGAAAAAAAGAGTTAAATAATAATAATTGAATCGTTTTATTGCTTTTGGGGTTGATCAGGTTGCTTTTACTGTAAGCGGAAAATTACACGCTAATTGTCATCAGAGGTGCAGACAAGCTGGAGGCCAAGGCTCGCAAGGAAATCAGTCTGTCTTCCCTCAAGACAGCCATTGACTATTAAATCAGAGAGAGAGAGAGAGAGACACAAGGCCAGCACCCGACTGCAACCGGCCTATTATTTCACTGTAATGAAGTACATGGAGGAGAAAGAAAACTATCCAACAGCAAAAAAAAAGTGCTCAACAGGGTGGAAAAATAAAAAAATAAATGAATAAAAAAAATCCACACTAAGCTAAATGCTAAAGCGCCCCTTATACTGCTGTGGTTTGTGGGGAGGTGAACGCAGACACACATCATGCTCCCCCGTACCTTGTCATCCTTTGCTGTGGAGGCTGATACAGGTAAAGTGCAGTAATCAATTTGCTCTACTGGCAGGAGTGCTCCTTGAGAATACTAATCAGGCTCTCCCACCCTCCCCTCTTCCTCCCCTCCACCCCGCCTCTCTGCCTTTCTCCTTCCTCGTTCACCTTTCTCATGACTTGACACCGCCCCCCTATCACCCCCTCCTCTCCTCCTCCCTCTCTCTCTCTCTCTCTCCAGTGCCCCAGACCTGACCAAATGCTAAAGGAGGGCAGGCTGTCTTCTGCACAGATAACTGCTGCCACTAATCAAGCCTACGTGCACCGGGGCGTGGGATTAAAAGAGCTTGCACAGCTTGACTCAGGCACTGAATGGTGTTAGCGGGCACACACACATACACATACACACACACTGACACACGAGGTCAAAATAAAATAAAAAAAAACCTATAGGGAAGCCAGCAGTGTCTCGTCCTAGAAATGAACACACACACACACGCACGCACTTACACACATACACGCAAGCCCTCTGACGAGCAAATAACACAACAAGGTCAACTTAAAAGCTGATGTTAGGTGAACATTCTCGGGCTATAAAAGAGCACACACACACACACAAGAAGATTAGATCTAAATTTACTCCGCCAGTCAAAACGGGACTCGGTGGCGAGCCACCCATCTCTATCTCTCAGAACACATGTCACGCAGGGAGCCGCAGTGTTGTGTGCATCTAAAAGTGAAAAGAAGAAGAAGAAAAAAAAAAGAGAGAGAGAGAGAGGGGAACAAACTCGACTGTGAATTGACAGGGCCTTAATTCCTGTTCGTTTTTCATTTGGAGAGATGGCTTTACAAGAGGAGGGGTGGAGGGGGTGGAGGGGGCGGAGAGGGTGGTGGTGGTGGTGGTGGTGGAGGAGGGGGTCTCTACACCGAATCAAACACATACCCGAGTTGCCTGGAGGCTATAACAGAGCGTCCTCAGTGTTACAGCATGCACGCACGCACTCAAATGTATATGGGCAAGCATGGAGGAGTGAGTGTGTGTGTGTGTGTGTGTGACAGAGAGAGAGAGAGAGAGAGAGACAACGCCACCCTATGCATCAGCAGGGATATTTCATTATGTACATAACGAGTTCCATTAATCGCTCTTAACAAGAGGACACAACCTCACCTTGGCAGTCTAACACGCGCAGCAGGAAGGTGGTGGAGGAGGGGTGAGGGGGGTTCGGTGGGGGGGGGGGGGCACGGAAATATCTATAGTGCGCACCGAAATTAAAATTCACCACGCTCAAGGATCCACTGCCTCTCCTTCTGACCAACCACGTCGTGGCCTGAGGGTGTGTGTGCCTATGTGTGTGTGTGTGGTGTGTGTACGTGTTTGTGTCTGTGTGTGTATTAGGGTGTGTGTGTGTGTGTGTGTGTGTGTACGTGTTTGTGTCTGTGTGTGTGGAGGCACGCCAGCAAGTCGTATAGAAGCTGCTCGTCTGATGGACACATAAAACATAAAGAAGTGGAAAAAAAAGGGTTGGAGAGGTTGAGGGGGCGGAAGGGGGGATGGATAGAGGGTGAGGAAATAAATATATAAATAAAAGTGTGTGTGTGTGGGGGGGGGGGGGTAAATGCCGCAGTGGCGGTTGCCAGCAGGGGCTCATGCCCTTGACATACTGACACAGGCGGGGGGGGGATGCTGTCATGTGACACTCTTGTCATTCGCTTGTCCACCCGCTTGCCCGCCCGCCCGCTTGCCCGCCCGCTTGGCCACCTGGCAAACACCCCCCCTCCAGCATCTCCTACCGATAACTCGCCCACCTTCATGCGACCTCATCCTCCGCTGACCTGACGCCGCCGCCGTTCTCTTTGCCTCCTCCCTCCTCCACCTATGCCCGCCGTCTCCCCTCCCACTCTGCACCCTCTGCAGTCCTAGCACCCCGTCCGCCCCACCCCTCGCACTCTGTCCCCCCCCTCCCCTCCCCTCCCCTCCCCTCCCCTCTCCTCCCTTTCCTCTCTCTCTCTATCGCGCTCTCTCTCCCTCCCCCGCGGCTGTGCAGCAAGGTCAGGCGGGTCACCGTGTCCTCATCTGTAATCCGCTGCCATTCGTCAGCAGCCCCGGCCCAGGCTGGAGAGAGAGAGAGAGAGAGAGAGAGAGAGAGAGAGAGAGAGAGAGAGAGAGAGAGAGAGAGAGAGAGAGAGAGAGAGAGAGAGAGAGAGAGAGAGAGAGAGAGAGAGAGAGAGAGAGAGAGAGAGAGAGAGAGAGAGAGAGAGAGAGGGGCGCTCCGACGAGGGGAGAATGCCCAATTAGGCAGCTGTCACACACACACACACACACTCATACACACACGCACACACACAGCTCAGCACAGCAGAGCAGGAGAGAGAAAGACAGGAAAGGAGGGGAGCGAGCGAGGCTGCAGAATCAGCCTACTGTCCACAGACAGAGGGGCGGAATTGGTGGTGGTGGGGTTAGGAGGGGTGTACATGAATCCTTTCAGCTGTGAGTGTCTGTGTATTGTTTTGGTGTGTGTGTGTGTGTGTGTGTGTGTGTGTGCGTGCAGCAGTTGAGGTGGTGGGGGTGGGGGGCAAAGGGGTCAACCACAGTTTAGACATGTATGACGACTATCTGAAGCATGTCAAAACAGGCGTGGGGGGGGGGGGGGGGTTCAGGGGGTGCGCTCAGACTTCTTGAGGACACGCTAGTTCAATGAAATTTTATGACAGGCAGCCGTTCTTATGCCCCCGCAAAAAAATGAAAGGGGGCACTGAATATTCTGCCGAGTGCCTCTCTTATCTAGCACGAGGAGATTGATGAGATGATGAGGGGAGAGAAGAGGATTGGGAAGAGGAGGGGTGGGTGTGGGGGGGGGGGGGGGAAATGAAAGAATAACCACAGTGGCCAGCTTCGTCTATTGACCATTTCAACAAATCCAAAAAGGTCGGGGTCAGCATGTACCCAGCCAACCGGCCGGAGTGGACTCTAGACTTTGGACTAGAGGAGGGAAAACACCACACTGGAATTCTTTACAGTCCCAGACTAGCAGCAGATATCAAATGGGTGACAAATATCCCATAATTGGATCATTCATCACCGGCGAACACATCTGTTTTGAGTAATGGGAAAACTAATCAGCAAAAATGATACAGAGACGACTCCACGCCAGGCAGCGGGAAGATTTATGCCGGAGCGATTCAGGACTCGAGCCTGTACCTATTGATTGTTTAGTCTAAATGCTTTTTCGTTTAATCAAAAGAAAGAGTCAAAATGGTACTATGCCAACCTGGAGAGGGGAGGGGGCGTGATGAGCAGGTATGATCGAACGGCGAAGGGGTGGAGGGGGCACGTTGGGTTTTATTTATTTTATTTTTTTCCCCCTTCGGAAAAGAGGGGAGTGTTTTTGTCTGCGCTCCTTTTTCTTTTCTCCCCACTGAGTCCCACTTTATATGCCAAAGTTCATCAGGGTTCAGTGGAGCTTCAAATCCAGCTTTGAGTGGTTAGTGTTCAAAAGGATTGCGTCATAAGTGCGAGGGACACTTATCCAGTAAATCCTGTCTGAGTATAAAGTACAGTTCATAGGGACTTAGGCTAGATGTCATACAGGCTGGATACATATGTTCCTCCTCCCCCTCCCCACCTTCCACCTCCACCTTCACACACGTGGTTACAGGTGTCTGGGGTTGGGTCCAACTACAGTTAGTAGATTTATGCTTGCAAAATGGAAGAGAGAAGAGTGCAGGCAGGCAGGAGGGAGACAAAAAGAAAAAAAGAGGTCCGGTTCCATTAATATAGTTAGAGCGTGCAGAGGGGATAAACAGTGAAATCCCCTGAGCAACACTCCACAGAAAAGGACTTTCTCTGCTGCAATTTGAATGTCAATTTATTATTCATCACTGGAAGTGACTTTTTCCAAGTGACTTTACCTACACTCTCATTTTCTATCTGTATGCTGCATATTCTGTATAAAGCTCTCTACTGTTAACACTTTCTGTTCATATATGTCAATACTAGTGAAGAAATAGTGTAAATATATTCTATACATTTTAATGTGTAGGGGAAAATAGCAGGTAATAATTCACATTGAGTCTCCTACTGAGGCCTGTCAAAATAATGACATTATCCACTTATCGTTCAATAACGTGATTATCGATATCATCGTGTCTATATATGGACTCATTATATGATACATGGATCTTGATATTATTATATTACCACACTTCATATTAGTAGCTAAGAGTCTATTTATGTCACATTAGCTAAACAAGTAGTGTCCTCCATTCCTCACTGTGTACGTCCTGAGTGGAGACTGTAGAAGAATTAAAGGGAAATAACTCTGACCTCAACCATAATGACCCACTCTCCAATCCCACCCCCCGACCCCCACTTGCATTATTATACTATTATTATCATTATATCAGTGGTATAAAATGATCTTCAAATGACAATAATATTGTGTATCGCAATTATTTCTGAGACAATATATCATCCAATAATAGTAGATATCGTCACAGGTCTAGTCTTACTTTTTAGAATTTATAAGCAGCATACAAAAACATTTAACAAATGGATTATAACACACTTTAATGTAGTAAGAAGCAGAATATAAGGACATTTTTAAGTGGCTATTAGTAGTATACATTGTTATTCATTATACACCAGCTTCTAATTATAGGCTATAGCTCTAAGTTATACTTAACCTTAAATCTGCCAACAACTACATTATAGTGTGTTATAACCATTTACACCTGCTAATTAATGCTAAATATTAGGATTTAAAGCAAAGTTTTACCAAACTATAGCCTATTTTTATATGAATAAGATATCAAAATTGACATTATAAGTCACCCTACCTGCACCCTACCTGCAGTGGTCCTTTTACTACATAGCACTCATTGATTGTAGTCACCATGGTGTGCTGGAGAGAATTCCAGTATTAATTGCATTTAGTGAAATACAATGTCAATGATTAGATTTTATGTAAATAAAGACGACTTTGAAAACTGCAACCTAATGCTGCTGCTAAACTTTGGAACACAGTAATATGAAGAAGGAATACTGAGACAAGAGATAGGCTAAAGTTCATGGAAGTTCACTGTAGAATCCCTCATCAAGTCCCTCAGACGCAGTGCAAGTCCCTGTGGGAACCCTTCAGTAATTTCTGTTCAGACTGTATCACTTTGTGGCTCCACCCTTCTCTCTGATTGTTATTATAATGACTCAGTGTTTTGTCGGCCAGCTCTCCCAGCACTGAAAGTACCTAAAGTGCTCCCAAAGTCTACAGATTGTAATCTGTGATGTCATATTGATGCATAGCCCGAAGCTGCTCCATTAACGGCCTGCGAAGACTGACTTTGTGGGGCTCATACAACGTCTGCCTGTACTTTTACATCTACGAGGAAATTTAGATGATAGTAAGGCTATTAGTTCTGTTCCAGAAAACACACACACACACACGCACACACACACACACACACACACACACACTTATCTCTTTCCAAAAATCATCCACTTTACATTCACCTTGTACTTCTTTCCCCGACTCATTGTGTGTGAGAGGTATACTGGTGTAAAAATCATAGATGAGGACATATTTCTCATTTCAGGCTGATAGGTGATAAAAAACTGCACTGGTCCAGAGGAATAACACATTCTCATGTTGAAATGCAGCTGCATAAAATAATCATTGAATTATATTATAATTTGATACATTATTCAGGGGAAATCCTCTTCACTTGAGAGTCAGGGTGAGCTACATAGAGCAGAGATCCCTGGACTGCTGGAGGTAGAGGCGTAGGTGGAGGTGGTGGTGATCCAGTGTTTCTCTTAATGATAATTCAGTGCAGCAGAGTGGAGCGTGCTGCCAAAAAACATGGAAGTGAACCCAGGTGCTCCAGATAAAGGCTGATCACTGACCTATCTAACAGCTACGTGTGCTGCGGTAGACGACAGGATGACGAGCTCGCCATGTAACGGGCACCGCAAGCTGATACCTGACTGACCGACAGACACATGACCATGCTGTAAACACAGCGTGGATGAGCAAGTCAGCCCACGGACACTAGATACTACCATCTATTATCAGATATTACACATTTTACAAATATAATAATAGTAAAATATGATGTTGTCGTTATATGTTTTTATTTATTCATTTATTTATTTATTCCTGGTCTGATTGATTATCTGACAGCTAACTGTGATGTAAACATTTATAAATAGTACATCTTATGTATATCATGAGACAAGTAGATCCAGTTTCATAACATGAAACAAATGAGCTACATTAATAGACGCCCAAGCATACTGCACATTTGTACTGAATGTATTTTTATATGTATCATAATAATAATAAAATGTATCATCATTCATCATTCATTTCTTTATGTTGTGCTCTGTGTACACTTGTTCTGTCTTATGAGCAGCGTGTCAGTCAACTGTGAAGCACTTTGAACTACATTAACCTGCATGAAAGCTGCTATATAAATAAAGTTTGATTTAATTTGGATATATTATACTGCTGTTTCTAACCTTTTTACCTATTTTGGACGTTGATGAATCAGATTGGATTGTGCTGAAGGCTGGATGCAGCTACAAGTTACAGGTAACACAATCGCTGATGTGCTTTTCCTACTGTGACATGTCCAAATGTCTCCTGGGCAGAAGGACTATTGTCAGTAATCTCCAACCCCCTCCTCCTCCTCCTCCTCCCTTCTGACCTGAGTCCAAGTATATTTCTGACTTGTGGGAAACACTGATGCTAAATGAGCACTTCAGGAACCCACTGGGAAAGTAGGATAATTTAGTTGTATGGGCTTGGCATCATTAAACGCTAAAGTAATTGTACACAACATATTTATTGCAGGCTTTTAGCTGCTTGAATGAATCAATGTGACTTCAAATAAGAAAAAAAGTTACAAACATTAACCTCCTGGACCTGTGAGTCTGTCTTTACTATTATTTGAAACCACCTGCTGATGCACCGCAGTGGCCTTATAGAGTACAGTCTGCTCTTTGGTATGAAGGCTGATTGGCCAAAAAGAAAAAAAAAGGTGTGTGTGTGGGGGGGGTGAAATTCACCTCAGCCAAAATTCACTTTAGCTTAAACCCTCCACAAGACCATTTGGAGGCGACTGCCATTGGTTTGCTGTCCCTTTAAATAACTTTAAGACCCTTTTCTCTTCTCAACATCCCTCCCCTGAGGTTTATCACTGACTCTTCTCTCTTCCATTTTTCCCCCTCTCTCCCTCACACACTGACACACACACACTAACACACACACACACGCCTGTATGTGTGACTGGCAACTACAAAGCAGTTAGCCAAGCATCTCTTGGCTCTGTGCTGAGAGAATAAGACACTCTCATTACTGCCCTTAAAAAGCTCCTCGCCCTCACAAAATCCACTGTGGACCCAGACAGCGGTGCACAAAGTCTCAGGAAAGATTCGAGGAGTTAAAGGCTACTTTTTTTTCTCTTCCCCCAACTCAATTCTCTGTGTGTGTGTGTGTGTGTGTGTGTGTGTGTTAGTGTGTGTGCGCGTGTCTGTGGTTGATGGCTTTCTGCCCCCCTCCTCCTCCCTCCTCTCCTTCCCTCCCTCCCTGTTCCCCTTTCCTGTTCCTCTTTAATGTCACAGGGCTGGCTCATATGACCTTGAGCGCCAGTGTTGGCACGGCAAGAGCGAGAGCTGCCTCGCCTGCGGGCGCCCTTGAACTGGATCTGCAAGACAAAAAAAAAAAAAAAACCCTTCATGCGGCCTGATAGACATCTCAGCCCTCCTCCTCCTCCTCCTCACCTATCCCTCCACCTCCTCCCCTTTTCTCCTCAGCTCTTTTATTCAATCTACGCCACTCCTTATCTGTTCCCCCTGGTGGGAAGAGATTTATCAGGATGCTGTATCTTTAACCTCTCTATCAGACGGAGATAGAAACAGAATTTCAAAATGTCTGACCGGCCTGTGCGGATTTATTTTTAAAACCCACCCACCCCCCTTCTCCTCTCCTCCTCCTCCTCTTCTTTCATGCCCTGTGCCATTTCAGGAAAGGGTATTGGAGTGGGGGTTTGGAGGAGGGGGGAGGGGTTGCTTTATGGAATACACCTGTGCGATGAGACGGGCCGAGGTGTTGTTTACGTACAAGGAAATTCCAGACCGAGTTTCCTCTCTCCCCCGCTCCGCTCTGAGCCATATTGGCACACTGACCTGTAGCTTCAAAACAAATATCCCAGCGTCTGGTCCAAGGATGAGCGCCTGGGCATACTGGCCCTATCAAGGATTTTGAGAGAAGGGGGGGTGTGGGTGGGTGTGGGGAAGGAGAAGGGGGAAAAAGGGGGTCTCAGCTCCTCAGCTCAGCGCCAATGTTTTGACAGGTTGATGATGGCCTGCTGTGTCCCCGACGAAGACCTCTGATTTTCCAGAGTAAACACGGGCGGAGTGCGAGAGTCCAAAGTCTGCCTCTGTACTGTCAAACTCTGCTTCTGCTGTTGCATGAGCCTATACTGTAAAAGTACAAAGCTTTTGAAAATTATCAGCATGCAAATACTGCAGCACCCTGCCTTTGCAACTGCGACTCAGGCCACCGAGGTTCAAGTAATACAGTAAATATTTGCATTGCCCTGTTAGGATGTTAGGAGAAATGTGTTAGAAAATTCAAAGAAGACCTTTTTTTTCTTTTGAACGTAACACACAAAAACACACACACACACACACACACACACACAGAGAGAGAGAGAGAGAGAGAGGACAGTATTGGACACTCAGAGACCGGCCGAGCCCTCCTACTGCTTCTCTTCATGCCTGACCTTTCAAAACTGTAATGTTATCACATGTCATATGCAGGCCTGCTGGAAACCATCTGCTAAAGGCGCTGTGGTGGCTCCCTATCACCAAAAAAACAACACACACACACGCACAAAAAAAACAACACAACACTAGCTTGGGTGGCCAAGTACTGGTTCTGACTGGTTTACCGCTCAGCATGTCTCACCTTCACTTACACACATACACACACACACACGCACGCAGGAACGCAGGAAAAAACAGACGGTCCCACACATACGCCCCCTCAGAGGCTGTTGTTGAGCGACATGAGCCATGAACAGTCTCCTCAATTAGCGTTAAGGGGCTTTCGCACAGAGACACAAAGTTCTGGGGCTAAGAATAACATGAGACAGGTCCGCTGCCCGGCAGTGGCATGGCTCTGGAGCAGTGGCACAGAGCGGAGAGAGCCGGGCATATGTGTGTGTGTGTGTGTGTACTAACCCGAGACTCGCTGCTAATCTGATCCCCCGACATGTTTAGCCCCACCCAGGGATAGTATGTTAGGTTTGTTAGTGTGACACAGAGAGGGATGACATGGCTAAAAATGTTATTACAGTATATTTTGTTTGATATTGATCAGTGTCTGTAATTATTATGATAGGTTTAATAATTATAATAATGCTCAATGCAGTTTTAAGACTGAGACTATTCTCCTTAAGACAGAACACTAAAGAATGCAGGTTTATTACGGTTTATATATTATTTATGATCAGAAGGAATATGTGACTAACATTAACAGAGCCGATGTGACTTTATGTTTAACACTGAATCAATAAAATAATAAATAGTCTCATAGAGCCTGACCGATATATCAGTCAGCCAATATTTACAGCCGATATTGCCGATATCACAGATATATCGGTATCAGTGTATATTTTGTCCGATATGTGCCAATATATTATTTTAAAGTTATATAGAGAGCATTTAATGTATATTTGATCTTTATTTTTCATTTAAATGTAATATATATGTACGTGTTTGCTTGTTTTTTGTTATTTAGTTAGTTATGGTCATTTATAATGATTACATTCCCTGTGTAGTTTCCTGTTTCAGAGCACTGCTGTCATTTCATACAATATAGTTTATTGTTAGATGCTAAAATATCATGTGTTTTTAAGGGATCAATGCAACAAAAAAAGAGGCATGTTTATGTATATATTCTTTATATATAAAATTATTGGGTGAGAATTTTTTTTACACCTCAATTCTACTATTGGCATCGGCCCCAAAAATCCAGTATTGGTCAGGCCCACTCATCACCATCATGTGCCTTGTTGCAAACGTTAGAGGTAGTTTACTGAACACTGAGTAAAGAAAATAAAATGCTACTGTACATTCTTTAAATATTGCATATTCTTGGTATCAATTGTTTGGTTTCTTCTACCTCAGTATCTGGCCAAACATGAAAAGAGGCCTAGATCACAACAGAGGAAGCAGTGGACAACTCAGTTCCTTTTTCAAATCTTCTTTTCTGATCTAAGTTTTCAGGTTTCAGTTTTCAGGTTGATAACCTTGAAAAAAAATCATAAGAAACATAAGATCCTTATTGTATAACATTAGTATGTTGAATTACATTTTAATTTGCAAATGAAATGTATTGATTGAATAAATGATATTGAACAATTTCAATTAATAATCCAGTAAATTAAATGAATAATTAACATTGCAGCAATCATTTTCAAACTCAATCTACAAGTTACACTAAACATGGGCCTACACAATCACAATACACTCTATAACTACTGTATCTAACCATCACACAAAACCAACACTCGGCAACTACACTACACTACGTCTTGCTAGAAAGATTCATCTGCTGACAGTGTCTGGATTTTTTTTCCATCATAAATAGAAAAATCCCCCACAATTGGGGGCGTGGGCTTTTCTAGCACAAGTAACTAAGCTTGTAAGGTAAACCAGGGTACAGTCCTGCCCTCACAAAAGTATACATGAGGTACATTTTGCATGTAGGCTGTTGTTGGAGCTTATGAAACGTTTGGTCAGGAACTCTTCGGCATCCAGAACAGATGATATCCGCATTCTACAACCGCCTTCACTCGTGATGAGCAGTCTGACATCTTTGGGTTTTAAATCGAGGTTGTAGACGTCCCTTTGGCGACAGTTTCCTCGCACACGTTTGTGCTAACGTAGCCACTAATTTAATATTTTATAATTACTGTTTAATGTTTCATCTATTTATGCTTGATTATTATTTATATTGTGTCTTTGTGTATGTTATTCTCTTAATATTGTACTGTGTGAAGCAACGTGTGTATATCGGTTTTGAAAGGTGTTACAGAAAGTTTGTTATTAATAAGGTTCATCATTATCTTTTGATAGGCTACTCTGAATTGTTGTGAGTGGTAGGGGCCAGAAACATGCGTCAACCACATGCGTTCCTTTCTCTGCTGTATGATTGGCTGTTTTTTTGGGGTGGGGATGTTTATTGTGGGATTGTTTGTTTTTATGTAGCTTGAATGTATGTGTATTAACCTAACGACTGCCATACGGTGTACCATGAAGGACAAAAAAAATCTATGTATCTATAATTTGTGGGTAGAAGAAAACTGACTGAAAAATAACTATTGAAAATAAATAAATGTATCGTTATCGTGAGATTTTATCTCGTAAATTATCGAGAGCCTTTTGTCACCCAGTTCAAACGCTAATGAGCCTTGTGTCCATTTGCTGTGAACCCCCCTCACTCTCCTCCTCATCAAAGACTCAAATCTAGTTTTCATATCAGGGTGATAAGGGTGTTGAAATATTAAAAAGGCCCACTACAGACCCCCCCCCCCCCCCCACCTCCTCCATCCTCCCCCTTCCTCCCCTCTGTTTTACCAAAGAGCCAAAAAGCAGAGTGGGTTGTGGAGGCACCACAGTGTCCTGGGAGATTCATTACAGGCAGATTTGTTCCACATAGTGAAATATGAGTGAGCTCCACTGCCTGAAAATTGCATCGCTCCATAAGCGCACCCCGATGCACGAATAAGCCCAGATTTTCACTTCTGAGGTCTTAGCTGAGTACAAACAGCCACAGCAATTATTTGTGAGAAGGAGATCAAACCCAGTGTTTATCCCGCTTTGTCTGACACGCACGCACGCACACACACACGCACGCAAACACAAACACACACACACACAGGAAGAAGACACAAAAGGATGCGAAAGGACCAGCAGTGGCAGCCGCGTTCGTGTGAAATCGATATTGAAAAATATATGTTGGCTAAAGGTAATTTCTTACCCGCCAAAATAAAACCAACAGTAGCTAAATGTACCCGCCTTGTTCTAAAACGACATCAATTATCAGTCTTTTACTTTGAAAAGAACACAGTTTCACCAGAATGAGTTAAAAAAATAAACCTTATCAAAATCTGTCTGTATTTTTGTCAGGAGAGAGAGAGAAAAAAAATAAAACATCTCATGAGGGCTCATGTAAGCAAATTATCTATTCACATGTCTGGCTTTGGCACACAGATGATATGCAAAGAGGTCATTGCAGCTGAATAAGCATCTGTATTGCTCATTTCTAAACCACAGTTGAACTTGGTACAGTAAATAACCTGACCTGAATAAAGTCGAGCAAATCTGGGAGGAAGCGCTGCTATATTTAGACTAAACAGCAACCCGTGTGTCAGAGGAAGAGAAATGTGAAAAGATCCTTTACTTAAAAAGTGCGTGTGTGTGTGTGTGTGTGTGACTCGGGCTTTTGAGCTTGTCAGGTCTGACTGCAGTAATCAAAACGCTATTACTGGAGACTGAGAGAGGGGAAGAGAGGAACTTATAGGAGGTGGCAGTGCTTCAGAGACTCCTGTAAGCTACTGTAAGGCTTATATGTGAGCGTGTGTGTATGTGTGTGTGTTTTTTTTATTTGAAGTGCGGGGTGGGGGGGTGGGGGGGTAGTTGAGGAGAGACCTCAGTGCTCAGCTTGGGGCGTATAATCTATGGTTCATTTGCAGCTTTTCTCCCCAGTATGACAAGCCGTTTACAAGACGTAGCCTCTGCTGCTGACCCAGTTCTGAGTGGCTGCGTCTCGCGACAAGCCCTGCCTCCCCATCAGGCCCTGCTCCTCGTCTAACTGACGATAACACCGCCACCCTCTGCCTCCGTGAACTGTGGGAAAAAAAAATAGGTCGCCCTGACCCACTTTTCTTCTTCTTCTTTTTTTTTTCTCTTCTCTTCTCTCTCTCTCTCTCTCCCCTCTCCCTGAAATCGTGCAAGGAGTTCTGCAGAGCGTGATCGAGGGAGACAGTAAAAGAGAGGGAGAGAAGGAGAAAGAGAGAGAAGGAAAAGTTAAAAAAAAAAAAAAAAGCTTCTCAGTGTGATGAGTACGAGTATGAGTTATTTGTTAGTTTTTTTCTTTTTTATTAGTGATGCGTTTCTGCAAGGCAACCCCCTCCCTTTTTCGGAATTGGTGGCGACCTCCTTATCAGTTGAGGCCCTCCCATGCCTCTATACGACAACTACTCCTGAGGTTTAACACCATCTACAGGGTCTCACCACTCCACCATTATCTCATCTCTTACTCAGAATGCTAAATGGGATCCTCTGCCTTATTTAAACACAGGCGTACACAGACACTGCTTTTTTTGCGGTCATTTAACACCCCGCGTGAAGGTATGACATGTCATCCAAGCCGGAGAAATGATGAGCCTGGATATGGGAGGAGGTGGAGGTGGAGGTGGGGGAGTGGGGAGCTGCCCTAATGCTCGGTAGCATGACACCAGGCCCTCTTTTGAATGCATCCGTGCGGGTTAAGGCAGCAGCTCATGATACCATCTCACATCATGCATGGCGCTAACATGCAGACCCCCCCCCCCCCCTTCCCCTCATTAAGCAGCACTCGTTCATGTGTCGCTTTTTTTGTAATCCCTCCATTCCTCTGATGACAGCTCAGAGTCCCGTTCAGTTGTTTCCCGCTGTGCCGTTTGCGTGAGCGGATTTCTCTTTCACACACACCTTTTGGCTGCTCATTTAAATATTAATACAGCGGCCCAAAAAAAAAAAAATCATCAACTCAGTGGGGCCTCAGCGTCGCCTAGCAACCTTTGTTTAGCTTCTGCACGAGAGCTATATTTGTAGGTGAGAGTGACATTTAATTATTACCTTTTAAAAAAGCTTTAAAGAGTCTGAATGAACAATTCTTCAGGTGCACAGTGTGCCACCTCTTTCTTTCTTTCTAGAAAGACACTTGTCACTGTGTATTATACTCATTTTATTCTACAACCACTGTATGACTCATTTAAGCAGATGACGGAATTTGATCATAAGAATGGAATCAGCTGGAAAATGTGGAATATGTATTTATAAAACTGCATCCATAGTCATATCTAACATCTAACATCTATAGCATTATGAGACTTAAGCGCAGTGCATCAGCTGAGTGAACAGAAGTAACCTATGCTGAGAGCTCTCTGAACTCTGTTTTGTTGTCTGTGCTGGAGTGTCAGTGAGGGTGGGGCTCGGTTCCTCTAAACACACACACACACACACACACACACACACACACACTAGCAGCAAAGGTGAACACAGAGAACCAGGTGAAGTGAAACAGAAAGTTTTACTGGAGTAGACAACAACAACTACATTATTGAAAGTGCAGTGAAGGATTCAAGAATAAAAAGCCAATAAGAGTACTTTATCAAAACATCTGATCAATAAACAATGAACACATAATAAAAGTGATATTTTGCAGTGAATTGTTATGAACAAGCTAAAATGAATGCCATCTGCATGTAGCTTAACTGTTCAGCTTATTTTGCCACCAATCTTAAATGTGGTAAACTCCTGTAAACTCTGCTACTGCCCCTCCTCCCCTCCCTCTCTTCCAGCAGCAGAGGGAGGACAGAGGTCAGCAGGAAGCACTGATACTGACTGATACTGATGTCTGTAAACTTCACTCACTATTTTAATGCCAATTTTATCTATTTGATTGACAGTCTAGCTTCATTTCCAGTCAGATATTACTGAGTTTATACAGTGACTTTGCTGCCGCTGCTCTAGAAACAATATTTAGCTAATCCTGCTCTGAATGTATTCTTTTTTTAAAAGTAGTAATTAAAAAAACACTCACATTTTTAAATAATGAAAAGGAGCCAGTGAGACTATTGACAGTAACAGTATGGATCAGATAACATCCCTACAGCTGGTTAGTAGCTCCACTCAGGCTTTAGTATGATGAGCAAATCACTGTTGAAATCATTATGAGCCTCATTTTATTTTGTGATTATTATTGTTCACATTGCACATCACAAGCATGTGAATTACTTCCAACAACTGTGTGAATGTCCTGTGTCTGTTTCACTTGCTGATGTGTGATTGTACTGAAGCACTTTCTTTAATCTCATTCATCATCATTCCAAATAAATTGATACATTTAATTCAATATAGGATTACATTTTAAATACATAATATTGATCCATCACATGATTAGAGGCTCCTCCTGATGATAAAATGTGAACATTTTTTTGTAAAACACAGACTTTAGACATATTTTTGGGGGGAATTTGGGAAAGAATTCAGTATTCAAATGACCTTCCTCTCACAAACAGACAGCTCTCTGAACATTAGCATGCCTTATGTTAGCACCCCTGGTGTCACACACAGTTTGCCTATACAACAACATTGGTTTCCACCAGATGCCGGCGACTACATGTGTTTGCGTGTCTTCTCATTTGCATCGACCACAGTTTGACATTCACACTTTCACAAAAAAAAAGGAAACTAGAGGAGGGTTGACCTGCTGCTAAACTCTCACCAGCCTGGTGCTAAGCCCCTGCGTGCTAATGGTGACCTAGTGCACACACAGACATGTCGGTGCCTCTGAGACGAGAGTCATGAAGCCCACTGCTCCACTTTCCTCTGCTGCCAGCCACACGCTCCCAAATAGAAAAAGAGCTCTGCTGTATCATGATATTTAGGTGCAAAGTGCAAAGAATAAGAGAGAGAGAGAGAGAGAGAGAGAGAGAGAGAGAGAGAGAGAGAGAGAGAGAGAGAGAGAGAGAGAGAGAGAGAGAGAGAGAGAGAGAGAGAGAGAGAGAGAGAGAGAGAGAGAGAGAGAGAGAGAGAGAGAGAGAGAAAGAAAACGGCCATTGCGGACAGAAAAAGTAGAGTAGGGTGTCAGGTCTCTTTATTCAAGCAGGAGCTGGGGTGGAGGTTCTAGTTCCAGTTAAAGGGGGTGGATGTAGGTCAAGCCCTGCCTCCTCATAAGCAGCAAGGTCAATGCTGAATGGAAGGGGAAGGTGGCTTAGAGAGAAAAAAGAGGCCCTGGATAAAACCACATTCGTCTGGCTCTTGTGCCAGCGCAGGCCCCAGACGTGTAAACACAGTTACACAAGCGAGCAGCTCCTCTGTGTTAAGCCTAGGTAGGTGTGTGTGTGTGTGTGTGTGTGTGTGTGTGTGTGATAAAAAAACAAAACAAATGATCGCACAAGTTACACAAGCGCCGCCGTTACGTTTTATAACCCAAACTAGGCTTAATTTCCAATGACATACGAGTTAGTGACACTTCAAGAGGAGCCTGAAAGCTGAAAAAAAAAAATCACATGGAGAATCTAAAAATTATATAAGCTACAGGTTTCTCAACTCCAGTGCATGTACAAGATTTAAAAGAAAAAAAAAAAGGTGTATCCAAGCAGGCAGCGACTGATGTCTTGATTTTTAAATGTCACATCCTGGCAGGCAATCACCTTTATTTAAAGTACAGCCTAACAAGCCCATGCAGCAGGATCACAAGGCAGGAGATGTGCTCTAAAGATGCCAATTCAGGGATTTGATTTATTGTACAAGTCTGAATGAATAAGTGCTAAATTACACCTTTAATATTTATCCAAAAAACTCAATTATATACATGAGCACAGTGTTATTTGTGTGTAATAAATAGAGGATATGGTAGCATGTGCTCATGTGGATCATTCTGCATCCATCCACCCTGACAAATTGTGACCTATAGCAACTAATGCCACACTGCCTCCCTTGAATGATTAGTTTTTTATGAAAGCTGAAGAATACAGCATGTCTCAGCATGTATCTAATAACACTGTGTTGATGTGAGAGGAGCAGCATTTGAGAATTAGTGACACTTGGCTCCACTGAGAGTAAATAAAGAGCACATTTCAGTCTAAATAAAAATCTTGTTATGAAGGAGACTTCATGTCAGATGCGATATTAAATCCGTATAAAAAGAGGTTGTGAAAGATTTAACAAATGGTCTGATTAATTTCCTTATAATCATTGTTATTATTATCATCTCCAGCATTGAACGCTCACACAGTAGTTGCACTGATGACATTAAGGCTCTGTTTTTATTTGACGGAACTAACCTTTTCTTTCATTTAATTCAATTATGTTGCATTTTTGTGTTTCAGCTTAATAAATAAAAATATTATAAAAACACTTATTCAATAGAGCAGATTCAATAGATATTATGCTCTTATAAATAAAAAGAAGTAAATAAGTTGTGTTAAAAGGTGCAGGATGCAAGTCATTAAATCAAGTTTACTAACTGTGTAACAGCACTTTATAATGAAAATGTTGGTAATGATACTGAAAGGCAGGCTGAGATTTTTTAGGGAACAGACACACTGAACAAAAACACTGACATTTTCACGGTCACATGCGCTCTGTGGAAACACTGTATCATAATAGGTTCCAACTAGCCTGAAGGAGAGGGGGAAGAAACAGTGCCTCCCTCTGATTGTCCCAATCCTCCGACTCCAACTCTAGTGGAAAAGCCAACATTGTGACTCCTACACTCAAAAATCGGCAGTTTTTTTTTAAACAAAGTGAGCAAGGATCCTGATTTTTTACACAGATATAAACTGAAATGTTAACATACAAGCAGAAAAATCCTGGGAAGAAGGGACGGTGGTGTGCTCCAGAGAGAGAGAGAGAGAGAGAGAGAGAGAGAGAGAGGGAGACGGAGAGTAGGGCAGCTGTAAGGGGAGAGAGTGAGAGAGTGAGTGGAGGCAACTGCAATAACACAAATCCTAAGCAGCCAGCTCACAGTGGACATGAATCACTGTGGACATGAAACAACCTTTTCCCCCCTCTGACATACGCTGGTATCAGTGATTGAGAATAGAGAAGATGACTAAACCCAGCCTCCATTCTTCACATTGGGCGAAAAGCGGTGGGTGGAATAAAACTTGTGGCCACGCCGTTTCCCAAATTTAGATGCAGGGAGGCGAGGAGGAGGAGGGGGTCTCCTATCTGACATGACCTAGACCCCGTTTAACCTTGGGGAGGGAAGTGATTACCCAATTGAATGACGGGGCCCCTTGCTTTGCAGCTGCATGCGTGCCTGGGGCGAGTGTCTCTGACGATCTCCACCCTCCCTCCCTCTCTCTCTGTCTCTCTATCCTTCTTTCTCCCTCATCCTTGTAGACATACAAGGTCTACAGAGAGAGGATAGGGGTGAAGGGTGTCACATGATTGGATCTCCTTCTGGAGAGTTACTTAAAAAGCCTCCTCAGCAATCAGGTCAAGGTCACGCTTGAGCCCTAATGCCAAAGGAAAAGTCTGTGAATGTCTGTGTGTGTGTGATGAGAGAGGGAGAAAGGAGGAAGGAGAAGGGGGGGGATGACAGACGACGTAACATACATGTTCAGCACTCAGCTTCTTGATAACTTGAAAAACACATGCTATGATTCTATTAGCCGTATTAATCTTCCTGCTTAGTGGACACTTTTTTTTCTCCTCTTTTTTTCTTCTTCTTAAATTCAAAGTCACTTACTCGTTTATCGCTCTTGCACATCTCTTTTCCCCGTTTTCTACAGCTGGCGGTATTTACTGGAGGAATCCAGGTTAATTGCCTTCGCTCAAGGGCAGAGGGTGAGCATAAGTATGAGCCAGCAATCTCCTGGTCACCAGTCCATTCTCACTAAGTAATAGGTCATACAGCCGCCTCCAGTCATCTACCCATCTCCTCTTCAAATGGCCTGCTTCTTCTCCTCCTCCTTCATCTTCTTCTTCCTCCTCTCTCCTTCTAATACAGTTTACATGAGAAAAGCTGTGTGCTTCTGAACAGCTCTCTTTTCGCTCTGAGGACGCAGTGAATAAACGCCACCTCGCTAATGGATTTACAAGTGGGTTGGAAGTTCACAAAAGGAGAGGATGCTGCAGATATTCAAGAGGGCGCTCTCTGTGAAAGAGGAGGATGGAGGGTTATGCCAAATGTCCTCGCTCCTCGCTGGGCAGTGTGTGAGTGCGTTCATTCTTTTAATTTAGAGACGGGACACTTATTTGACCATGCTGTATCAATTGAAATCTATTGAAAGAGAGTCATTCATATATTATAATAGAAGGTAATACAAGGCAGGTTTTAATGGAATGTTATTTAAAATAATCAACCTTGGAATAACTGGAAAAAAATACAAGGTGTTTCACATGGAGGGCATCTCTTGGAAACCTGGATATAATAATGTGCTGCAGATCTATCTGAACTCACAGAGCTCTCCCCGACTCTCCGCGGCCACCCTCATAGGTCCCTTGTTGCCCGGCAACAATTCGGCTCATCACTTAGAAGCCAAAAAAGTTACACAATTACAGTTCAAGCCAAAAAGAGGATTTGTTGAGGGGGTGTGGGGGGGGGGGGGGAGGGGGGTTGCACCGGTGCTAGTCACATCAGTCAAGCAAAGCATCGCCGACTGTTAGGAGACTGGTGTCTGAATGAGAAGGTGGGGGAAGGTGGGGCTGGGGGTCCCACTTCTTGCATTTGTCTTACTCATCATCCTGCAAAAGACTGGTGATAAAGCAAGTATGTGTGTGTGTGTCAGTGGTGTTCACTGGGTTACACCTACAATAACCCAAATATTGACAGTAGAATAGCGAACTGTGAACTTTGGAGTGTTGTTGAGCTGGTGGTGCACGCACACGCACACGCACACACACACACACACACACACACACACACACACACACACACACACACACACACACACACACACACACGCACAAAAGAGCTGAACTCTCGGGTACAAAGTTTAACGATGGCTGAATTTCTCCCTCCGAACTTCCTTTCTTCCCCTTTTTTTCTAAAATCGCAATAGAAATAAATCTCAAGACGCAACCTCAGACCATATACTGCATATGCACCCCCCCCCCCCCCACACTCCTCACCTCTCCCTCCCTCTCTCCCCTGTCATCCCGTGCAATATATCCATCATTCATTCATAAATTCTGAAAACTCCTCTTTAGTTAATTGCCTGGGAAAATTTAATTTCAAACGAAAGCTTTTAAAAGAGAAAGATATAATTAAGTTGCAGGGATCTCTCTGCTGCGCCCCCCCCTTCCTCCTTGTCTATAGGAGTGGGTGGGTGAGGTGGTGGGTGAGGGTGAAGGAGGAGGAGGAGGAGGGGGCATGCCGAGGGGACATGTGCTGTGAGCTGTAGCAGCTCTGCACCGCACTGCTCCGTGTCAGGGAAGTCATACACCCATGTTTAAAGCAGAACGTTACGTAAAGCTTCACCCCCCCCCACACCCCCCCTTTCTCTCTCTCTCTCTCTCTCCCTCTCTCACTCTCTCTCTGCACAGGCTTACTGCACCAGACGCTGTGTCCTTGCCTGTGCTGCTCAAGGTTCCCAAAAGGACAGGCTGCTAAGAAGTTGGGAAGGACGGGGCCCTGTGATAGCCTGCAAAGAGGGGAGGGAGGGGAGGTGGAGGGGGCTGCTGCTGCTGCTGCTGTTGCTGTTGCCTGTGTGACAGCCTTGGACTTTGAATTCAGCGCCAGACAGGCTCATGCATCAATCCCTCAACTTACAAAGACAAGCCACTAACCTTGACGAGGCCGGGGGACTCTTCAGGAATGAGTGGCATTTTCACTTAGCCCCCAGCCTCTCTCCAACCAACCCCCCCTCCTCCTCCTCCTCTCCCTCTCACTTGCCAGATAACCTGGTTAAAATAAGACACAGTTGAATAACAGCGACCTCGAGTCACCGGACTTTGCGACCTGCCGTCCTGGCCTTCAACCTTTAGGCTTCTTAGGACCTTGCTGGGAACATACAGTATGGAATAATACGAAGTGGGAAAGTGGTGTAAATAGCGTTTAGGATACAAGGTGCAGTAGAGGCTCGGCTGTCGGGATCCGTTTTTGCTTGAATGACGCAAGCTCACCTCAATCCTGAAGATCAACCGACTATATCATCAGACTTAATTACATACATCTTCTGACTGATTAACTATTCCCAGCTTCAAATAAAAGCTACAAACATGCAGTCAAGTATCTAGCCTTTGTATTCCAGGCACTCTCTCTATCTTTCTTTCTCCCTCTCTTGTGTGTGTGTGTGTGTGTGTGTGTGTACATTTCTTTCACACACACACACACAGACACAGAGAGGCTGGGAATGCCTCCTATCTCTGAGCGTCTGTCCTCATTCCCCTTGCAGCCCGCCCACTCTGTCACGCCCGTGACATTGGCCCGCTTGTGGCAAACGCAGAGACCTTCCTCTCTGTCTGACTGCAGCATCCTGGCAGCCACGCTCGCTCAGCCACAATGGTGGTAGAAAAACCTTCCTACTGCACCTCTACAGCCCGGGGGCAGCAGCAGCAGCAGCAGCAGCTCTGCTACAGGAGCAAGAAAAGAGATGGAGGGAAGGAGGGAAGAAGGGAAGAAAGGGAAGAAAGGGAGGGGAGTCAGTTCTACTCGGCTCCTCTGCTGTGACCACACCAGCCCTGGCCGGGAGAGGAGTCAGCTCCTCTCACGTCACCCAGGAGGTCTGCTGCTGCTGCTCCACGCTACATCTCCTCACTCTTTACTTAATGTATCAGAGGAAAGGGAAAGGTGTGTGTGTGTGTGTGGGGGGGGGGGGGGGGGGTAGAGATTTCGGCATAGAGTAAGTTGGTAGAGCGGCACAAGGTTTCCCCCCTGCTCCGCTTCATTGATCAGCACAGTTATAGGCTTCCACAGCTGCTGTTTGTTTTTTTTTGTTTTTTTGAAGCAGGGGCCTCACTCACACTTATCCTATCTTTCACTTTTCACTAACCCCCCCCCACCCCCCACCCCACCCCGCGCCCGCTGTCTCCCAATTTAGCGTGCAATTTCAGCAAAAAAGTCTAAATAATTCACAGCAATTGCAATCAGCAAAGCGATCAATGGGCTGGAGATAATTGAAGGGGCCTGTCACTGCGCCAAGGCCAAGGTAAAGCGTGGAGGCAGAGGGGTGGAGAGTCGGAGGTGAGGGTGAAGGAGAGTGGGAGGAGGAGGAGGGATGAGGGGAGGTGGAGGAGAGTCATTCAACAGATGAGCTCTGGCTAGTATAGCTCTCAGGTTGGCGGGCGGAGCTGTCTCCATCTTTCTCCCTCTCTCTCTCCTCACGTTTTTGTCATCCCACAGCCCCCCCCCCCCCCCCCCACACCACCGCCGCTCGCATCACAGGAGCGATGGCTGCCGAAGACGCATTACTAGCGGTTCCTGCCTCGTCATCAAAATGAGTCCCATTGACTTTGGTCGCCTTCTGTTCATGACAGAGGCACCAACGCAGGAGCCCAAGTGATTGTCTCTGAACAAGATAGCAGCGCCGCTATAACGGAGAGCCATACTTACTAAAAAAATATCTTCTAAGCTGCACTCAGTGGGAAAAAAACTGCCCACACATGGATC
This sequence comes from Scomber japonicus, assembly GCF_027409825.1. Taxonomy (NCBI): domain Eukaryota; kingdom Metazoa; phylum Chordata; class Actinopteri; order Scombriformes; family Scombridae; genus Scomber; species Scomber japonicus. The sequence goes on along the minus strand of NC_070590.1, from coordinate 26,597,072 downwards.
TTGTATCAGAAAGCAGCAACATTCACTTCAGGAGTTCCGTGCCTCATTTTTCTGATGTGGTTTCAGGCTTCTGTGGTGGAATATTGGGAGAAAATACAATAAAAACCTTCTAATCTGTAAACAGTGCAAGTTTTCATCATGTCTGACTCATTTAAGATCAGTTAAGAACAGTGGAGCTGCGCTGTTTGCTTTTAATATCTGGAGTGTATATTCATCTATAGCAGTTTTTTATTCAATTTCGCTGGCTCGCATCAATGTGCGCGCTGTATATTTACACTTTAATCACTTAAAACCATGACTTTATAGCCTCCTGTCTGTCACATCCATTCAAAGGCATTTTCTATTCTAATTCTATAAGATCTGCCTCTGTCGTGTTTAGTACGACGTGTGTGTAGAATCCACTGATAGAAGAGAAAGAAGGGTTAAGATGATAACAAGTTCTGACATGTTTCTAATAAGTCCGATATTGAAAACTGTTCATTTCAGTCGTGTGTTTCCGCCCGACTCTGAAATTTACAGTCTAATTGCGGCGGTGTAAATCTCTGCATAATATCGGCAGCAGTATTATAAATTGGGAGTGTCTACTGAATAAACAAACAATAAACACAACAATAAAATGATTTGGCTTAATGCGTGACCCTCCTCTGCTCTCCCTGCACAAATATTACAGAGCCCAAACTATTAGAGAAATGAGCTCGTGTCCCGAAAGGTCTCAGGTTTGAATCCTCGAGTCGAGCCTGTGAGTCAGATGAGAAATAACGCTTCTGTTCCTCAACATCTACTGTCAAAGTGCCCTTGAACAATGTTCAGTGGCCAACAAAACAAGTGCTGGGCAGCTCCCAGGTCTATAATAAATCAAAAACTCTGCAGTAAAATGTGTGACACTTGTTCAGGTGGATTGCACATTAGTTTGGGTGTGTTTTTTTTTGAAGGTGAGTGTCTGTAATCAAAGAAAAAAAAAAGAGAAAAAGGGAAAAGTGTGATGCTATCCTTAATTTTTTTCTTCTTCCCCCCGTCCTGCGCCTCTCGCTGTGGTGACTGACAGATTTACAAACAGTGGGGTTTTGAGTTGGCACAGTGGTAGTAATTAGAGAGGCTGTTAGTAGAGATAAGTGGCTGGGCAGGTACTCCAGCATCTGTGGCTTCTTAGAGAAAAAAATACACTATTAGGTGCATTTGCTGCCATCCTGTAATAACTTATGTAATTCATTGTTGTTCACACTGTAACAAAACATGTTATCTGCGAGACACATTTGCAGAGCACACCTGCATGAGCGTGCACACTCAGACACACACACACGCAAGCGTCAAAACATGCTACTTCCAGCAGCAGCAGCAGCAGCAGCAGCAGCAGCCGTGGTGTTTTGATGACAGATAAGATTTGCTGTCATGAAAGGCAGCCAGTGGATAAGAGAGAAAAAGTGCAGAGTCCAGTCTTGTGACTGCTCATTTGCATTTAGCCATTTGAATGTCCTCTGGTTTTCTGTTGCAGGCTACTGCACATCACTCAACAGCAGCTCCCTGGACAATAGCAGATGGCTCAGTCAAATCAAGCTCCATCCAACACAGACGATCCTTTGAGTTACAGCGGCGTGGCCACAAGCCACTCAAACCAAAAAAAAAGTACTAATAAAGTGTAACTTTAAAAAAAGAAAAAAGTTGGGCTATAAATGTGGACGTTTTAGTTATCTATGGCAACAGAGGACAAGCTGAACTACCTTGAACATCTTGTGTAAGTTCAGGTCAAATAATTAAGCAGCTTAAATGCTCAACAAAAGAAAGGCTAAAAGGCAGACCCCCAGACACAGACAGTATTTAGAGGGCTTTAAAAAAAAGTTGGGACTTTTCCTCCATGTTCTATACGTTGTCAGTCTAAGTTACAGCGGTACAGTGAGAGTAGCACATTAACTCAACACTATTTCTTTTCAGCTTCATATTACGACAAACAGGTTGCTTCTGGGAATCTTTATTAAAAAAAATGCCCTTTAAAAAGAGGCTGAACTGGAGATGTACTCTGCCCTCTGTCTGAGCATAACTCACTACAAACTTCTGCCCCTGACCTTTTGCCTCTACCCTCATCCCAAAGTCCAATGAAGCAATCGGACATTTCAGTAGAGAGGAACACCTACTCAAAGGCCACTCACAAAAAAAAAAAGAGAAAAAAGCCTCCCTGCCAGTTACTGAAAACAATCCGAGTCTCTGAACTCTATCAAAACATATCTGACGTGATGATCTATGATGTGACAGGCTGCAACAGACCAACTCCAATGCGGACTAAAACCTTTTTGGGATGCAACGATTCCTCTGGTGACGGACGAGTTGATTATTTAGAACAGGGTGTAGTTACAAAGCAAAACAAAATGACCCTTAATGGGGATCATGAACTAAGCCATAAATCCAGATCATGTCTGTTTATAGTGCATTATAAAAGCTCCAAATGTCACCTCAATACTAAATGTAGACTTGTTTACAAAAAGCAGACAGCATGCCAATGCCTTGTAACATTATTATATACCTTTGTCTATAGTGTCTTTACTGTACATGCTCAGGGTTTAGCACCACAGTGGGAGTGGGAATGCTATGTTGGGAACTGAAAATCACACTACATACATCTACAGAAGGAGCATTTTGAGACATTTACACAATTTCATACCTATTTAAGCTCAAAATATTAAGCACAGGTAGAATCCAGGACACATCAGACACCTCATGTAGAGCTCAAGCTGAATATATTACAACACTTCGGTTCTTTCCAATGCCTTAAAGTTCATTCAGAACCCTTCCTCATCTCATTAAGCACCAGAAGAGAGCCAACTGTGAAGCGTTATCACCAATGGCAGTGCTTAAAAAAAAAAAAAAAAAAAAAAAAAAAAAAACTAGTGAGGAGCTGGAGAGGCTGTCTGTCTACTGTTTTGACCCAAACATGATGAACTACATCCACTGCAATAACGTTCCCATTACAGCTCCTCTTTGACATGGACGCCCCCTGTGCTCTATAGATACTGTCATTACATGAACCCTATGCGGTGACACGATTCATTCAGCCTGAAACACACATGAAAGTAACGCCACAGACAGCAGCACAGAATAGGGAGAATGAACAGGACGGAGTATGTATTGTGAAGAACTAAATGACATGCTTCTTTTTTATTTAAAAAAAAAAAAAAAGACAGGAAAACACCTCTATACTGGGGCCTGATTTACTGGTAGCCAGGAAATGCAGTCAGTGGTAGTTATTAGCTGTACTGAACGAGTTCGCGGGCTGAACACACACAGACATACATACTCAGAGGCAGGTTTATATTCTCCACTTCTGTATGCAGCGTTTTTAGCGCTACACTGTATATCCATATTAGCCTGTCGACACATACACACACAGCCTCTCCTCTCTTCGATAAAACACGCTATTATCTAGCATAACGCTCGACACCGCGTCTCCTATGGGTACCAATGTATTTTTCGCCCCCCCACCAAACGGTAATAATGCCGCCCCCCCCCCCCCCCTCCTCCTCTCCTCCCTAGATATGACAGTGCGTTTATGTGTAATAGGCTAGCACCGAGCTCCTTACCTGCGTCGTCCTCCCCACAGTCAGCCGGAGAGCAGCATCGTTCTTATTCGACAGGAGGAGGCAAATCCAATGAAAACGGCTCGCGTCTGTGTTGACACTTTCGGCAAGGAAGAAAGAAATGGCGAGGCAGGATTTCAAAATCAAAATTTAGTCCGAAAAAAAAAAGCCTCGGTTCTGTGTGTGTTTTTTTCCCCCTTCTTTTCTTCTGCTTCTTCTGCTTCTTCTCCCCGCTGCTGCGACTGTGACCGAGCGGAGGTGCGGAGCGTGTAGTCTGTGGGAATTGTTTATTGTCGGAGTCCCCCCTCGCTGTGTGTGTGTGTGTGTGTGTATGAGTGTGTGTGTGTGGAGAAGTGAGCGGAGACAGCCACACTCCTCCTCCTCCTCCTCCTCCTCTTTCCCCCTCCTCCTCCGCCTGCCGCTGACACCACCCTTAAAGGAACAGCTGCTGCCCACACACTGCCACTGCCAATAATAATCACTATCACAATCATAAACAATAAAATACATTTCAAGCAGGAATTGTTGTTTTATTTCATATGTTCCATTTATTTTAAAGGGACTGTAACTCTTTTTTTTGTAAGTTGTAACTGCGGTAGTAGCAGTTATTATAGCCGGAGCAACAGTAGGCTATACTGTATTTTAATATTTTAGTAAAGCATAGTGACTCCAAAAAGGGCTTTATGGTGAATATGAGCAGAACACAAGGATGTCAATGAAGGAAATGTAATTATTAAATGAATTAAAGGGCAACTCCAAAGATTTTACACATGAGATTTGGTTGACTCTCAATGGGGAGTTCTATAGCTACAGTCTGTGAAAACATCTGTATAATGTTCTATGCTGTTCCTTTCCAGCGAGAAGGGGGACGTTTAATAAAATATAGTGTTACACTGCATTGTGGGAAATGTAGGATCCAGTGTTTCTGGAGAATCACCCATTCTAGCAACTAAAATCAGAACGAAAGAGCATCTACTGCATCTATTTTGACCATTTTTAGTTTTTACAGTGTTCCTGACAAGTGTCCCAACTTTGTGGAAGTGTAGTATTAAATCACTGGAGTCCCCCTCCCCTAAAACTTCATGTATATGACATGTATCTAGCATGTATAGTAAACTGAATATTATCATATAATGTAAGAGGATAAACTACATGTGTCACCTTTGCTGATTCAACATAAAACCAATTGGTGGAAAATAGACATCATTTATTGTAGCACAGTTGCCACCTTTGTACATCATCTCCACATCTTTCCTTTTTTATAATGAAGAGTCTGACATCAATTAATGGGCAGTTTGATGTCAAAAACCTTAAAGGCAACTATGCGATAATTCCTCCACCTATCGTCTCAGAACAAAAGCAGGTTAATAAAATGGCCTTTCAGTTAAATGAGGGATTAAATAAGAAGTGGCCCAACAAACCATCTTAGTCTGCATCTCTAAACAAATCATTAAGCCTCTCCCTGGATCAGCTCCAAAATATGACAGTTAAAAGAATATATTTGCCACAGTACTGGAGATTTACTACCTGGCTCTGCACGCAGTGATCAAGTAGAGAAAATGAACAGCATAAACGCCATCGAGGTGCCCTTGAACAAAGCACCGAGGCTGCTCCCAGGTGTGAACGTGTGTCACCAAAGTGTGAAGCAGGGTGTCATTTGCAAAAACAGGAAGATGACCACATGGAAAGTTTCTAAATGACTTCAAATATGACGTCAAGATTTTTCAAACGGACACAATGAAGAGTTACTTTTGAAAGAACTTCATCAGCGGTGTAAATTGTGAAAGTGTCTGGCAAATGCTTCCAAACAACTTTTTTGTCTCCTTTCTTTTCTCACATCTTGTGCTAATCTGTGATATCAGGTCTGCCGGCCTGCAGTCAGTCATCTCAACATGGCCTTGAACAAAATGTCTCCGAGGACCTGGGGAACATCAGTGTTCTTGTGAATAAGAACACAACAATATAACCTACTTCTACCCATCTCTGTCTCTGTTTTCCTTTTCAAATCCAGCATTGGAGGGAGGGAGGGAGAGGGGGAGTGTGGTTTGTGTGTGTGTGTGTGTGTGTGTGTATGTGGGGAGAAAGTGTGTGTCAAGAGGAGGGAGGTAGTGGTGGTGGTGGTGGTTCCTCTCCCTTCTCCCACTGCTCTGCTATCACATCATGCTGTGTTATTGGCCACTTGTATTCAGCCAGTTGGATACAGTGCCTTCTAACCTGCTGTAACCCCACTGTGGTGTTAAACAGTAATTCAGTTCATTGCCAGTAGTATAAACAGAAGCGGCACTCAACATGTCAGTCAGGTAAATTGGATAGTTTTCTTTTACAAGGCTGTTGTTCACAATAGGTGTTACCTGCAATTTGCATTTTAAGTACAACAGCAGTTAAAAGTCTGATCAAAGTCCTCGCCAAAGTGGTATTCATAAAAAGTTGATGTTGGTGCGTTTATTGTTGTTGTCTGATTGCATCACGAGTGCCGCTCAGGACATTATTTTTGTGTCATGCTTCAGCCCGTTAACTTCAGCCTGGAGTTAGATTAGCACAACAGGCTCAGCAATTTGGATGGTATCTCACCTTGTAACCTCTGACCTGCAACGACCTTTCATCTTTGAACCCTGACCCAGAATGCCACATAAATGGAGATACAATATCCTCCCTTTCATTCCCCCCCACCCCACCCAACCAGAACATGTTGAACTTTGCCCCCCCGAAGCTTCACAGAAATGTGGTTCAGGGAACTATGTCCTTTGACCTGAAGTATGGCGACAGATTGTGGCTAACAAAAAAAAAAAAAAAAGTCAGAGGCCTTCCTTAAAACATTTTATTTATGTCTGCTATTTAACACATTCTGTCAGGCACTGCGGAAAAGAAGCGTGGGTACAGATGTTAACAGTCTGCTTGCGGTGATGCAGCTGTGGTCAGCGACAAAAGAGAAGGGGGAAGAAAATTGAAAAAGTGTGACGCATTATAAAAGGAAAGGTTAACAAGCGTTTAAAAGTCATTAGGAAACAGACTTTGACGCTTTACAAGAGTGACTTTTACTATCTTGTTAACACTGTGTTGTATCAAGTGTGTAAAACAGTGCAGGTTTGAGATTCTGTAATTTAACTGTATCAAAATAATTTAAAGTGAAATTGACAATAAAAAAAAATTATTAAGTACAAATGAATTCAAAACTTTAAAAGCAAACAAGAAATATCCTCATATAGAATATTGTTTCTCTAATTAAAACAAGAAAGTAAACAAGAAGCGGAAACGCCTCGGTTAATAAATACATATATTCCAGAGCTATGCTATTATCAGCTGTATGACACTACAATACAGCCAATTCATCTGTGACTCACCTTTCATGTCAGCTTGAGTTCACTGAGCGGTTACTGGGACAGATTATCATTCAAATCTTTGGATGGGATATGCGGATTTGATTTGTTTCTCCATCCAGGAATAGAGTAATCTGACCCCGACCCTCTATAAATTAGGTTTTTTTTTAATATACTCATACTGTATTTCCACTGAATATTTCAAGGTAAAGAAAAAAAAAGATGGAAAACAAATAAATAAGGGGGCAAAGGTCGCCTTTACAGCAGCGCTCTCTCGGCCCGGCAGCAAACACAAGAGAGTTTAGATTCAGACGCCTGATTGTCTCAGAGGGAGGGAGCCAGAGAGTCAGCAGACATTAACCCTCAACCTTTGACCTTTTACTCCTCAAATTTTGAGCCGTGGTGTCTCCTAAAGGTTGGCAGTGGAAGGGAGAGAGTCTCTCGGGGTGGAGGCAGGTGCGAGCTGCAGTGGGAGGGCCCCGCTGGAAGTCACACCATACTGTAACCTTTGAACTGGAGTGAGTGTGGGTTGGTTGTGACATTCCCCACGTATACAGCTGCAGGGAAGGATTTACTAAAACCATATGACGCAGCGAAAATCTGTGAGGCAGATGAGGAGTGTTTGTTTGGATTCTTCAACTGTTGTGCTAAAAAAAAACCTCCCTGTTGAGCCCACACACTGTATTTAATTCAACAAAAACAAAAAAAAGTGAAGTAATAAGCAGGTTAATCCACATTCTCTCTTTAAAGTAATTTGGATAAGGTTAGTGTCTGAACTCGTAGAACATATGACAATGAAAAGATATCCCTTCTTTTTTTTTAACAGACTCAACACAACCTTGTGATGTGTGGATTACTCATTAACGAGCGAAACTGTCTTTATTGGTGCGGCAAACGATGGACGGAGAGGAAAATGCTTGACCTCTGTGCAAAAATAAACAGACAAGAGTGATTACGACTGGATTATGGCAGACATGCTAAACAGCCATCTCAGTCGTCTTGGTAAATATTCCGCTTTTGTCCTTGAAGAGTGTCAGGCAGATGAAACTGTGTCTGATAGACAAGAGAGATAATTTCAGTACAACGCAGCAGCAGCAGAGAGGAGATACATGAAAGTCACAGCTGCCACCATCAGAAAAAGGTGTGCCAAACTACTGATTCAGTATGATGACCCCCGTCTCTCCCGTTTCACATTATTTTCCCATCTGACTCGCAATCAGTACATTCTGTGAGTTATTTAAATGTGCACTGCCAGGAAAAGTGCTCCAGGAAAGCAACATTATATTTGACTGAGGTCATCGTGGGCCGCTGAGAAATGTCTTCTGGGGTGTTGAAGCTTGGACAGCTGATACTACGGTCACTGTCCAGGTATGTCAGTGTTATTTAGCACAGCAGCTCCGGAGGGCCCCTGTGATCCAGCTGAAAAGATCCACGCTCATACACAGCGATCCACGAAGGGATATCATGATGTTAGGCCATCACAATGGGAGTGGTGTCTGCTTTCCCATTCAACAGTTCCTTCAGTCTGCTACGGGTGCAGGGAAGAAAAGGCTTCATAAACACCTACGGTTTGAAAAAAAAAAGAAAGAAAAAAAAGGCCATCTTGCCTGGAGCTGTTTTGTTAAGGTGTGACTCTGAAACTCCAGAGTTGTTATTCAATAGCCTGCATAACCTAAACACCCACCCACCAGCATGTAAAGTTTACTTTAATCCAAAAAAAAGAGAACATCCCCACTTATTAAAACTGTTCATTTCATCATTTCATCATTTCATCATTTCATCATATTGCTTTTACCACGGCAAAGCAAATGTTCTGCCAGGGAATCAATTGTAAGGCTGCTGACAGCAGTGGGAATGTTTACATCTCCCTACGCCTGTCCTCATATTTAATGCTTAACCCATACCCACTTGCTCTGAAACAGAAAAAATCAAGAGGAATTTTGGAGTTGTTTTTGGATAACTGTCAAAGTATGGGAAAACAGGTCACTGCGTAAGTGTGGCTGCTTCTGTGTGAGAGCAGCATGTATGTGTGGGTCTGTTTGTGTGTGTGTGTGAGAGAGAGTGAGAGAGAGACAGAGAGAGGCAATTCACGCGTGTGAATAGGAACGCAGGCAAGACTAGGCTGGCTCCTGTGTGGGTGAGTTGCCTCACGTCCCCCTGTACATGCACTGGCCCTGCATCTTGTTGACCTAGTTGGTGCTCTTTGACTAATCCCTGGCGATTCTGCGGGTGGTCTGGGAGGAGCTCTCCTCCAGTTTCCTCTGCATTTGAATATCAGATGGCAAAGGCGGGGCCTCGGAACTGCCAAGGGATTTGACTGGAGCGCCTGCCAACACAACACGCAATGTTTTTTTAGTGCTCCCTGCACCTCCTCTCTCTCTCTCTTTCTCTCTCTCTCCCCTATGTTATCACGGCTCTACTTCTTTCATCCACTTGTCAGAGATAAAAGGCACCCATATTTTTTCGCTCATGTTGACCCACTGGTTCAAAGGGACACTGATACTTTCATTGTGTTTGTGTGTCCAATAATGTGTGTGTGTGTGTGTGTGTGTGTTTTCTGAGCAATTAGACCGCTCTGTGTACTCCTGATCATGTAGCCATCCATTCTCTTCAGCTATCAGTTCTGCTCTCTCAGTTTACACATGTGACAGGAGTTTTTTTCCTCTGACACACAGCTGACATGCTGTCTTCTTGTATGAGGTTTTTATTACTTATGTTTGGATGATCCAATTACTTTTTCACCTTGTGGTTTATGTCTCGTCTAACCCGCTCGTGCATGGGCCATTTGCACGCATAATGACTCATAGAGATGCTGTTAAAGCATTTGCCACCATACCTCAGTAAAACCCCTTGAGTGAAACTGTAAAATAGACACTTTGAAGCTGTTACCAAATTTTTAACATTGGGGTTTTTTTTCATATAACAGTGTACATACAATGTGCATATTTGCTTAACATGTGTGTGACAAATGTGACAGCAGAGCAAAGACTAATCCGTAGTCAAAGCTGATGTGTTGATGTTGGTTTTACACTGGACGAGCTGCTTTGTTTGACTGAGGCTTTACTGGGAGGACACAGCAGGGGTTGAGCTAAAGAGTCAAATATCAGGGACAGAGGCACCTTACTGTCCCTGCTGCATGCTCTTTCTCTCTCACACACACATACACATACACACACACACACACATGGTGGTGAGCGAGGACAGTGAAAACACAGCTCAGTGTCCCTGGGCCCTCGTCCTTCCTCCACCCATCTACCAGCAGCCGTTCCCACGGGGCCGTTAACATCCTATTGACCCTGCTCATTCATTATCAGATCAGCATGGAACACACTGGGGCATTTAACCCGCTCTGTATACACATACACACACCCTCAGACTCCACACCCATACCCACACACACACACACACACACACACACACACACACATACAGACTGCAGATTACGCCGCTCTCAGAACAGTATTTTGGCCTGCTGCTTCATTGCAATGCTTCACCCAAACCCACAGTAGGGCACTAAGCTATTTCCAGTGATCACTCCTCAGCGTTGTTGTGTTTCAACAGAGCGCTCCACCAGGAGCACAACGCCCACCGGTACATCTCCTCCACAGATGCTGGCGTGTCCCGTGAGACGACCAAGGCTTCCCAGCATCCCCCCGCTGATTGTCAGTAAACGTGTTGACATAAATGTAGTGTGGCTAATGAGCTGCCAACTAACAACCACTGTCAGCTACTCAAGACCTGTCAATAGAAGACAGAGGCAGATTTTAACTCATTACACTTTTACGCTAAGATGTCTAACAATACATTCAAGCATAAAGCTCACAGTATTACATTCATTTGAAGGCCAAATCATCAGCATTGGAAACATCTTAGACACATTAGAATTCAGCGTGGACATGTGCAGTCTGTGATGGCCCCTTCCCGCAATTGAAATTCATGACAGGTCCGAGGTAGTGTGATACTCATGTAGGCACAAAGCTTGCACATCTAATGTTTATTGATAGCAAAGCCTACATAGGCTGTTATTATTTCAAGACAGTATGGAAAGGCTTAGTTTCAGTGTCTGCATGTGTGCACATGTGCTGCCTGTGTGTATGTGTACGCGGCCTCAGTGTTTGTTTGTGTCACACAAAAAACAGATTAGTGAAAACACTGAGGTAAAATAAGCAGCCTGACCTTGCTCTGAAACTGAAAGGCAATCCTCTGAATGATCCGCGGGTCAGTAGCTTTGTCCTTCAGACAGTTAAAGTCTATCCTTCTCATCCCCTCCCTCCACCCCCTGCCTGTCTCACTGTTTCCTCCTCTATCCCTCACTCTCTTTGCCTTTCTTCTACAGTACTTACATTCATATTAAAAATCCCTCTTTTTCTGCTTTTCTCCTTACGTAAAAAAGTTATTCTCCTTTATTCTCCATCCCCCTGCAAAACTGTCTGTCTTAATGTGGCACACACACACAGACACACGCGCGCTCACACACACACAAAAAAAAAAACGCATTCAGAACTCTTGATATGCATGTCATCTTTTCATGTCTGGTCTTTGAACACGGCTGTTTGTGTTATTTCAAGATGTGATTGTTCCTCATGACAAGCCGTGATGGCACTGATGTGTCTGATCTGCCGCTCAAAGGCAGACGAGCAAGACGCACAGGCGGTAGCAGATACTACCAGCCATATTAAAGACTTCCCCCGCAAACTCTTTGAGCTGTGAAATGTTTGAGGCTTTTAGAGCGTAGCCAAAGCGGGTTGCCAGGTGAGCGCTGGCAACCCCACCCCCTCTACCCCCCACCTGCCTGCCCCCCCCCTTCCCTTCATGTATAGGAAGCCTCAAGAGTTGGTGCATTCACTTGAAATTGCAAGTGTGTCAGCAAGTTCCAGATGTCAGTTATGCAATGTCTAATTACAGAAAGAGGCATGGCTTAGTGTGTTACTTAAAATGTGTGTGTCTGTGCAGGTACACATATGTATGTTAATAGGTGCTTATTTTTTCAATAGAAATGTTTAAGTTTGCCATAAATGGTATTAAAACAATACTGGTACATAATTAAAATGAATTGTCAATTTCACTCATTTTGAGCCTGACCCAATAGGGGGCGTGACAAACCTAGTGGACAGAATTTCACCAAAATTGAGGTGCATGCTCCGGGACAAGAATCTGAAGCACCATACTGATTGGTACATGTGGGCGTGGCCTATCACATATTAGCTCATAACTCAAGCTGCCTTTGAACAATCCTGATTAACCTCACTGGTGACGTCCAGCACCATCCTCTGTACATACAGACGGAGTTTAGTTCAAATCCAATGAAGGGGGAAGGAAGGACAAATGGCAGAACTTTCTGTGTGCAATTATTGCTGCAGGCTTTGTGATGATGAAACATGAAACAAATGTGTGCTTGGTCTCATGGCTTCTTTAAACAAAATTCAACTAGCTGAAGTGACTTTGCTCATCTTAGTGAAACCAGAAATCCGCTCGTTGGTGCTCACGGCTTTCATTTTGGTTCAGAGTGAGTCGCTTCCTTCCGTTGTGTGCAAAAAAGAATTGAACCCGCAAATTGCTGCTTGTGGCTATGTTTTTTATTATGTTAGAACTTGTTTGGATATGCTAGTTTGGAGTCTGCAAAACCTTTACATGTCATTGTCTCACCTGACAGTTTTCGTGACTTTAAGTTTACAGTTAAAAAATGATATGCTGCAACTTTCTGTCATGTTTTTGAGTTTGCACCAATTCTCTAGGAAGCATTGCCATACATCTCTACATACATTTCATCTCTACTTACACCTTTAGCCTACTGCTGCAGTGCCAAACTGAAAAGATCACACCACACAACCAACCAACCAACCAACTGTATGAGTGTTTGTTTTCCACCCACATGATGAGTAACTAGATTGGGTTCAACCCACAGGGTATGCAGTGGAAGAATCTTTACCACAGCATCTGGGGTTAACCAGGGTGAACAAATCATTGAGAGGTTAATCTCCGGATCATGAAAGAACATGCAGACCTTACTTCAGCTTATCTGTTTCATGTGATAAAACCTGCTGGAGATGGACAGATATATGGTTATCACCACACCCAGCATTGTGTACACTTCTCACTGACAGGTAAGATAATCTGTAAATATGCCATTCATTTCCTGATGATATGCTGATGACAATCAGGTGTATGTGTACTGTATGATCCCTTTGTTTATACAGTGGTCAGGGACAGCACACGTTAATGAACTGCTGTGTGATGTAAATGTGCCAGATTTGTTTAAAATGACCGTTTTACTGTTTAGATTCTAAAAGAGTAACTATGACAGAGGGATATTTGGTGTAATGTGTAGTAACTTTAATAACAATAACAAATCTGTAGTCAGCGCCTCATTACACCGCACATGCCCCTCAGTCACCAGATGACTTCTGATCCATACCAGCACAAACTGGAAATAACAGACATGGCAAGGTCAGTGGTTGATCTGTTGATCCACTACTATGGATAACAACTATGGATTACCATGGAATATGGTGCAGACATTGACGCTCTGTCGGGTTGAATTGTAATAGGCTTGGTGATCCCTTGAAGACAAACTTCAGAGAAACTTTCCCATCATTTTGTGTCTAAGTGACAAATGGGGACAACATTTTTTTGAAATTGAGCCAATATTGAACAAGCATGCTTGAGCCAGCAGCTGCTAAATGGGCTATAATGTAAACAGGTGGGGCAGTTGCACACTATTGATGTACGTCCACTAAAAGTGACAAAAACAGACAGCATCAAATGAAAGACAAAGAAAAATGTTGTATTCTTCTTTATAATCCTTTTTCATAATATTATCAGACACAAACAAGCACTTTTAGTGCACGTACATTGATGGAGAGCAATTGCCCCCAAAGGATTACATTGCAAGCCATTTGCAGCCGCCAGTTGAATCATTGTCAGTCATTACTGGACCATGTTTAAAAACTGTTGTCCCAATTAGGATACAAAATGATGGAAAAAATTGAGTCCTGGTTGAAAAATGCTGAAGTTTCCCTTTAACTGCCATCATCAGGACAATATTTCAGTTATTCCAGTACTTTGGTTTATGACCAAATACCTGCAAAAGTATGACATTCCCTTCAACCTCAGCTGTGCTATTTGTGCTAGGAAATGTTTGCATACTTCCAAGCTAGCTCATGTCAGCACTGTGAGCATGTTGCACTTTAGTACCAAGTCAAGAGGTTGTGATGTGTAGCACAGGAAGCTAGCAAAGCTCTGTAAATGAAACCATGTTATCAGTGCTCAGTGGCTTCTGCTGTACACAGAACTACTCTCCAGAGAATGACAACCTGATCATGGTTATTAGTCTTTGGAGCCATCTGTAAACAAAATAAATCACAGGGACATGTCAACCAGTCCAGCAGTGTGGCTCATTGATGTGTTTTTAATAGCTTGTGGACAACAGCACAGAGGAATAAGTTTTGGATACATCTAATAGGATCAATTTGTTGGTTTGGCTCTGCATATGTTGACAATAAGAAAAATATAGAAAATCGCCAGCCTTGTCCTTTAAGGTTGAATATAGCACTACTGCCAGTTTGATCCTTTAATTTGTTTCTCTTGCCTACTAGTACCAAGACAGTGTCAATGGATACAAGAATATTTTAATCTAAAGTCCATTTGCACTTGGATCTATTAAAACACCAAATGTTTTGTTGAGATTTGTCCTTTGCTATAAAAATATCACATATTCACAGAGCCTGAGCAGCCCGTTAAAACAGGTTCCAGTAATTGGGAACTGACACTGATGACTGTATCACAGATTAAATTAGTGACCACCCCCCCCCCCCCCCCTTCTTGTCCCAGCTTGGCAATGATGCAGAGGCAGACGTTTCTTTTTCTAACCGTGACCTTTTAGCTGTGTTGGGTCTGCCTCCTGCCCACAAGAATAGCCCTGCATGGACTATCACAAACAGAAGGCATCCATCACTTTGAAATGCTTAAAACTCCAAAAAAATGACAGAGTATGGAGCAGGCATGTGGTGGTGTGTGAAGCATTTGTTGACAAGGAAACTGTATTGAGTAGAGAAACAGAAGAACAAAGCAGGACATTGTAGATTTATTCAAGCGCAGTTAAAGCAATGGGTTGATCAACTACAGGTTGTCAGTGCGGTTATAAATAGAGCTGTGTGTGCTGTTATGTTAAAAAAGGCTATCATGTTAACTGACCCCCCCAATCCCCCCTGGCCAACCCCCACCACCTCTGCCACTGCCACAGAATGACGGATCGATTGAAGAGTGACAGCAGTGAGGAAATAGAGAGAGATTCAGGATTTACATCGTCCTCTGACACGCTCATATAAAAACGCCCTCCAATGATAAAGAGACTACACACTCTGACAAGGACACCAGTCCTCGTTTAGCCGCTCACAAGTTAAAAAGATTTGCCATCTCCCCTCCCCTCTTTCACTCTCTTCCTCTCTTTTAGCAGATTTCAGTGCAAAGCATATAACCTTTGTGAATTATTTAGTTTATTGACCTCTGCAGGGGATTTAATATGAAGGTTGTTTCCTGCTGGCAGAGCGAGCGCCGGCGGGGTCCTCAGGTGACACGGCCAAGGTCGCCCGTCTCCCTCCAGTTAATAATATATTTGTCACACGCGGTGTGTTAGCCCCCGACACAGCGCTACTGCCTTCCACTTGATTAGTGCAACCAATAAGGACTGCCAAAGATAATAAAGTAGACATTGGCTTAAGGAGATGTGTCAAATGTCCACAGCATCTCTCTCTATCTCCCCCCACACAGATACACTGAGCACGAACACACACACACACACGCACAAATTCACACCCTCTCTTTCTCCCCTCCTCCTCCTCCTCCTCCTCCTCCTCCTCCTCTCTGTTCTTGTTTTATTGTTTCCTAGATGAAGGTTAAAGGGAGATGCTGAACAGACAGAACAGCCTGAGGGCCGTGGAGGGCCTGGCTGCCTAAACTGCGGCAGGCAGTGCTGTGGGTAACAGCAGCACCCCCCCCCTCCTCCTCCTCACCCTCCTCACCCCTACCCCACTCCATCCCTCCACAAGTCCAGTGCACCGGCATGTCAAAAGGGGCAAGAGGGTGAGGCGGCCCAGAGCCACAGGGGCAAGTGGGTTACAGCGTCTGATGTACATGGGGGGCAGTAGAGAGCTGCTGGTCCCTGACCGTGCCTGTCACTGATAATAATCACAGAGAGCTATGGAACCTTATTAGCACCACCGTTTGGCTGAGACAAAATGGCGCCCCATAGGTGAAACCCAGGTGAATTATGACGAGGGGGAGGTGTGTATAAGAGGGGGGGGGGCATTACAGCAAGGGGTGGCAAATATTTTCTGGCATGGTGCTGTAATGAAGTTGGTAGAGTCTGTGAGGATATAGAGCAGGGGGGTTTTAAATCTTTAAGGGGTGAACAAGCCTTAAGTGCAGCATTATTGATTTGATTGTATGAGTGCTGGTGATAATGGAGAATGCAGGAGGGGCCCCGGCAATGACAGGCAGATGAAAGGTGGTAGAAAAGGTGCCGCAGTCAAGGCTGAGCTGCAGTCTGTCTCCTGTTCGTCCTTTTTTTTTTTTTTCCTGGAATAGTTTGCTATAGAAGGTTACAGCAAGGTGAGCCTGACAACCACGCAGGGCCGACACCTGTGAGATACTGGAGACAGCTGCTGACAATGTTATCAGCCACTTATGTATAGATAGACAGCATATCATACATATATATACACATACAGACACTGCTGCAACACATAGAGGTTGGACAAAATAATGAGAACATTGCACAATATAATGAAATCCAATGCAGAAACAACAACAAATAGATTTGCACAAACAGATACAGCATCAATAAATACTGACCATTATACGCTTTATTCAAGGTAGTTAAATGCAGGGTGATTTCACTGCATTGCATCATATTGTATAGATGCTGTTGTGTCAGTTGGCTGCGTATACATGTACAAAAACAATAATGACACATTAGTAATGACATGATTCAAAATGTAATAAAACAAGCGTCCCTTTGAAAGCAGCACATGTAAGCATGGAGCTGATGAAGCTGATATCACCCCCCAAATTAAACAGCGGCGAGCGAGTCTCGAGATGGGAGGTGAAATCTGCCAGAGCATTAGCATGATCTATGATTCGACTGGTGGAGGGACACAGTACATTTTCTCCGAATGAATAGATTTGTTGAGTCTATTAATGACCTTCTATTCTAGACCTTTTTTCTCTATTATCTGAACTGCCCAGCGCCATCCATAACTCAAGCCGATCTCTATCTTATAAATCATTGTTCCTATCCCCATCTTTGCTCTATCATGACAATTAGGCTCAATGCTAGGATTCGTGTTTGCTAAATCCAGATTAACTCATCCCCACCTCTGTATCTACAGAAAATATGAAGGGGATTAATGAATACAATGCGCTCCATTATATTTGAGACTGTCTTGTGTCGGAAGGAATTAACATTAGAGAGACCTTAATCGCTGTGGTTCGCCTTAATGCTTGAAGGTGACTTTTTTTTTCTCAACCCTGACATCAATAAATAACTTCCTAGCTCTAGTTTTGATCCAGTTGTGCAACATTTAAACTAACAGAACAACATACTGGATGGAATCTGGATCAATTTAAGTATGTCGCATGTGGATTTGACTGTGTCTATGTTCAGATAATGACACCCACCTTCAGGGACCTTTCCTGCAGGGTTTCCCCCCCCTCCTAGCCAGACGACTGGAGAGAGGTCACCAGCCCAGACACTTATTGGCCTATTCATTACGGCGGACTGGGACAGGAGTCGAGGGTAAGGTCTCCACTTCAAAAGTAACTCGGCGGCTCAGACCTCATTTGCAACCAGACAAGCCTATTGTAACAGCAAATAAAACAATATTGATTTTGCAAGTGGCAACGGGGGCTGTGCATCTTATTGATCAGGATCAAGCACTTATCACTCTCCAGACCCAGAGTGTGCCAATGTTAAGCACAGGTCTCAGGTCTTAATTACGACGGTGGCCTTTACATGGTTCCTCGCCTAATGATGCTCCGGTAACACCGCTGCGTTTGACCTTCCGTATCGGCCCGGGAGCGGACGAAAGGTGATGTTCCTCTTCACTCAGGATGATTTTTTTTTTTACTGTTCAATCATTTCAGAGTCATAAACAGAACTGACTTGTGTTTGACTTCACTTTGCATACTCTTGTTATTTAATCTTTTATGTTTCTCCTTGGTGTCGGGTGTGCTTGCGTTGTTGAGCTTGATCACGCTGTCAGTAGAGATCCATAGATATTGGTGAAGCAGGCGAGGTGTCAGGATGACCGCCTACACAAAGTGACTGCTCTGTTAATGGAAGGTTACAGTTAGCGTGCCATGTTTGACCCCTGCTGCAAGCTGCACTGGGCAACACACTCAATCATTACTTTCTCCTTCATGGTTGAAGGCTAATTGTGGTGGTGTGGTTATTGTCCATTGTTCAGCGATAATGACATTGTAGTCACCTAGTTAATAGATGTGATGTGGGAAAGCAGTAATATTGCAAAAAAAAAAAATTACAATTAGACTGGGTTTATACAAATTCCCAACTTATCAAGAGGAATCAAAGGAGAATGGTTTCCTATGATTAGAGCAGGAGTGTCAAATACGTTCTAATTTTTCTGCTGCTTTAGAGGTTTTTCCACCCTGACCACAATTCTCTGAAAAAAGCATGAATACATATTGTGGCTTTATTTAAGCCATTCATATATTAAACATTGTACAAAACATTGTCAATCAGCAGCTTCTGTGCAAAATAATCTGAAAAAAACTGAGACATAATATTGCCAAAACTGCATTTATTTCTTTTAAAACAATTCAAGCTGTTCATCTGCTTTGTAAATAGATGGTTTATTATCGCAAAGTTATAATATATATATTAGATATTATTTGTAGGTTATTATGCCATGGGTTAATGGTCCAGGTCATCTGAGATCAAATTAGGCTGCATGTGGCCCTTGAACTGAAACGAGTTTGACAACCCTGGATTAGAGGTTATTACTGATTTAACTCATAGAAATGATTGCTGAGACAGAAATGACTAAAAAAGGACCGCAGGATTCAAACATGAGGTGAGTACTTGACTGAAAATGAGGTAAGTACTATATTTTCTCTTGGCTTGAAAATTCCAATAAAAAAGCCCCAAATCAACCAAATGTTATTTTCTGACATCTGTGTGGGTTTTGGTTCCTGCTGAAGACTAAATATTTATCAACAGATTTCAAGTAAATGACTTCATTCCACTGGACACGGAAGTTTTTAGCAAACACATCTCAGACAGCAATAACTTGTGTATTTGGACTATTTTCAGTTGCGGATGAATACACATTTGATGCTCAAGTTTGTATTTACAGCAGCAGGGCAATGTATGCAGGTTTGCCTTTTCATGGGATTGGTTCACAATGAATAGCAGCAGATTTTCCTTTTAAAATGTTAAAATAACATGTCAGACAGGCCCTTGGAACAGATTAGAGACACTCTCCATCTGTGTTTTGCTTTTGTAAAAGGTTAAAAAATGTGGCTGTATCGCCTCTGCAGTGAGTCTTCATGCATTTCTAAGACAAATCAAGTTGCTTGCATGCTGTGGTTATCAACCGGTCCGGTGGCATCGGCCGCTCTGTGACTCATTTCGCTCATTCAGCTGCATCTCTGAGTGTGTAGTGGCTGAAGCCTTGGCAAGTGATTTGCCCCCAAACTGAACTAACAGAGTGATAAAAAATAAATGCAATTATCCTTTAATAGACACTTAGCCATTACACATACAAATCCACTGTAGCTTATGGTAATGACATGCACCTTATGCATATACGTTTATGCTATCCTTCGAGCTAAAGAAGTATAGTTTTGATTCTTGGAAGATGTCATGCTGTCTGAAAGATGCACTGCATTATGAAAATAAAATAAACCATTCAAAAACTCATGAATATATTTACCCAGACCTGCCAGGTCAACAAACCTTGATAAGACCATGAAAGAAACAAACATACTGCATGCACAGCCAAGCATAATGTGCAGTGAATAGAATACATTCCTAATGAGGCAAAAGTATTAGACATGGTTAAGATGTTCTTAACAGCGTATTCGACGTGACAGCGATGAGTTCTCACAAGCAGAGCTAGGTTTTTTTTTTTTGTTCTTGAATGTCACAACATGTTTGGATAGGAAAAGATTTGGCCTCTATCTGTAAGGATTTATGAAACAGTACTCCCCGAATGTAGCCGGGATCTCAGCCATAGATTAGCGGGCTAAGAGGGAGCATTGCCACTCAAGGTTCTGCTGTCAATCGTTGAATCTTGGTACTAGGTCAATCAATGGTTCCTCTACCCCTCCCTTCCCTCTCTCTTTTTCTCTTTCCCTCTCTCTCTCTCTCTCTCTACCCCTCTCTCTTTTCAGTGATCTTCTCAGATCAGTGGAGGAGGGAGAAAAATCAATGGAGTAAAGTAATCACTTGGCGGAAGATACAGAGAAGGCCCGAGGCCCGCCCAGCTACCTGAGTTCCATTTCACGCATCAGCAGCTGCAACACAAACACACAGCGCTAGCCTGTACTCCCATCTTAAACAACATGAGCAGCCCCGACGCTCCATACCCCTTGTGACCTATTCCTCCCCAGAGGAAACTCCCAGATTGCACTGCAGCACATCGCCACTGTCTACCCACTAGCAGGCTATTGATCCACAGTCCTACACACTCAGGCTCTGACAGCAGCGGCCATACCACATTTCCAAAATGCCAAGTGGCAAAAATATGTCTCCCTACCTCTGACATCATCGGTTAATGTACAAAGGGGAGATGTCATGTCAAGTCCACACACACACACACACACACACACACACAAACACACACACACCCCTCTTTCAATAATGCATTACTTTTACGGCTCTGTGTCTCCAAAATGGCGCAGTGAGCCATTTAATGAATAAAACAAAACAGCTCCATTTGAATTGAGTAATTTGCCATCACGTTGAGGAGTCTCTGGCATGTTGATGATGATGATGCCGCAAAGCTTGTTTAACTTTTTTTTTTTGTCTTTTTGTTGAATATTTCTCCCTCTTACTCATACAAATTATTCAACCTCTGACCCCTGTTCTCTGGCTAGCATTTGGAGCAGCCTCCCCTCTTCTTTACAGCACTGTATGACTGCTATTACCTTTGGCTGGCTTGAGAGGAGAGTGGGTGGAGGGTCACAGTGGGTGGCAGTGAGAGGGAATCATGTGTGGGTATTTGTTTAACAATTCTAAAATGCAAATGACTGTATACACTGAAGAGCCGCTGTACTAACAAAAGGACCTAAGGGAGAGGTCAGCAGTGTTTCAAAGGGGTCAGGCTAAGGAGGGATGGCCGTCGCATTAAATCCTAACAAGACAGATTTTCAGCATGTCCCCAGGTCTCAGAACCCATGTTGTTTATGTATGGGGTCAATATAGGCCAGACATTTTTGGTGGGGTTATCCATTTTAAGTCGCCCTTGTTCAGCTTTTTTGTGTTTTTTTGAAGCTTTATTAGTTTGCATAGGAGCACTGAGAGGGTACCGCAGCTGTGAACTATACAGCATGGAGTACACGAGGTTGTGTTTTGGGAGAGAGTCAGCTTTTAATACACTTATCAGGAATTGCAAAACACTGCTTTGCAAAGGAGTATAAATATGCAGTAGTTAGTCTAAGAAGCGGGTTGAAAAGGGCGTTTAAAATAATTAAATGGAAATACTCTGAACTGAATTTGTAATGGATGTTAAAAAAAAAATCCAACAAAACAGCCGGATCTAAGAGGAGGTGAAGAATTTTGAATGAATTTATTTCTTGTGTTGGGATGGTAAGAGGGAACAATTGGTCATTCTGTCAGTTGGTTTATAGATTAAAACAGTGTGCAAGGATTTCTGTTGCAGTCTTGGATAATATCTATATGGAGGATAACTCTGCTTTTGGGTAATCAACAAATCCCATGAAAAGACTCATTTCTTTTTCAATTAAACTACTAAAAACACATTAATTATTAAGCTTCACTGTTGCACTGGGTAACCTGTTCCTTCAACACCATGAACACACACTGTAGTTTATTTTGACTCCCACACACACACACACACACACACACACACACACACACTCACACACATACACACCGCCCCGCTGCTCTAAATACTAATCGCACTATTTGCACCCTGTTTGCTAAGACTACAATGCCCAGCTGTTTCAGTGAATTTGTCAGATTTTCGGGGGCTTTTATGTGACAGATGAGACGGGAACCCTGTGTAGAGAGCATGCAACAAAGGTCCACGGCTGGAAATTACATGGTTGTGCCTTAAAACAGTAGGCTACTACTGGGACACCTGTTTTTAAAGAATACTTCTTCAACAAATGGGTTTAGGACTGAGTGCTACATGAAGGTGACAAACAAGCAATGTAGTAAGATGTTTTTTTTCCATGGAATTTGTTTATAATAACAAAAATATAGGATATCACTAGCCTTATCTTTTAACCTATGAGTTTGTCACGTCTTATGCACTAAAGCAGAAATGAGTAAAACAAAGTCAAATCATTTGTTTGGAACTTCTGCTTTCAAGATATTAAAGGCGTCCTCCATAGACTCACAGTTCTACTCCATTAACATTGTCAGGCTCACAATGGAAAGTTTTAAGGTGGGTTCAAACCTGTCTTATTTAAGCCTGTTGAATCAGACTCATTTTCACTCTTGGTGTGATTCAATTGGGTAGATGAACAAAGCAACTGTACTCAGGTTTGAACCAAAACAACTGCACCAAGTCTGTTTGAGGAAGTGGTCTTGGTTTGGCCCCAGATAAATTGTGGAGAAGTTCATTTACTGTGGGAACGTAATTCAACCTTGATTTAACCCAGGGGTGTCAAACATACGGCCCACAGGCCAGATTTGGCCTGCCATGGGGTCCAATCCGGCCCATTAGATAACTTTGCAAAGTATGAAAATTATAGAAAAGGAATTCTAAATTTTACAATAAAATGCACCTCTAATGCCATTCTCACTTCTTTTCACTCACCAATCACAGCCAAGAACGTCCAACTTGAGATAAGCTTGAGATTTGCAATGTGATTTAGATCTGAAAGACAAATTTGCCTCTGTGAGCTTGGACACATTTTATTATCTCTTACCCCAAATGGACAGTCCTGGCTGCAAACATTTTGTGTATGTTTGGGACGACTTATCTGTTGTGAACAAGCTTTTTCTGTTATGAGCATCAATAAAACGAAACTGTGTTCCAGGTTCACACATAGAAACACCTGAATAACTTTCTGAAACTGGTTACTACTGCGGGATTTGACACCTAACATTGATGTACTTATGAAGGCTAAGAATGTTGAAATTTCACTCATTTTGCTTTTGTTTTGTCAATAGATTATTTATTATATGTTATATATTATTATAGGCTATAATGCATTGGTATTACTGGTTCGGCCCACTTGACATCAAATTGGACTGTATGTGGCCCTTAAGCTAAAATGTGTTTGATACCCCTAATGTAATCCAACTAAGGCATACTATGCAAGTTTAAGCTAAATGGCTCCTGTAGCCAGCTTTGCATACTGGGATGTGGATGAGTGAAATTAACAGTTGCTATTAACTGGAGAATACATTAAAATGCAAGTCAACTCAAGGGCTTAATGTAACTTTTATCCAACTACTCCCCAACACCTGTAAAAACACTTCCTCCATAAGTACTTGCAATGTGTGTACTGTTAGCTATGCTAATTGTGTGGAACAGTGAAAAGTGTTCCCAGACTCCTGTTCCATCCAGCTGAGGTTTTAACATTTGTCAAAGTGTTATTCTGGATAGACGGTCATTTACTGAGGAGGAGCTGAACTGCTGCCCAATTGTTACCATTTTTTAAGTCCCTGTGACCACAGACAGCTCTGTCCTTTTTGCCACAGGCTAATGCACATCTTGGTCAGACTCACTCAATTTAAGTAAGGAGTTTGTTTTGCTTTGATGGTAGGTAGGCTCCATTAAACCTGACATATATCAAAGCAAGACACCATCTGCTGTGATGTTTGTGTGAGCACGCTTCCTCAGAATCCTCAGAATCCCCCCCCCCCCCCCTTTGCTGTGGCACCCTCATGGAAAATATTTCCCCTCCCTGGAGTTAGTTTTGAGACTTCTTCAGCCTGTTGTGTCTCTATTAACCTCTTACAGTATGAGGGTTTAGAGCAGGTGTATATTTATTCTGTGTTGGCAGCTCAGGGAGACTTGGCTAAACATTTTCGCCAAAACATGCTTCAGCCACATCAGGCATTCTCCGAGTTTTGAGAGCAGCGTGGCCCTTCTCTGCTGGATCATGGTCACTGCCAAGGCCGAGTCCCCAGGACGTTGACAGCTCGGCGATTAATCAGTGGCAAACTTTAGGCTTTTCCCTCAGCTTATAGGCAGAACATGTTCCTGAGTGGCACAGGGTCACCCTGATCTCTGATGACTCTCCTCCTCCTCCTCCTGCTCTCTCTCTCTCTCCCTTACTCTCCCTCTCCTTGTCTGTGTTTTTTTTTTTGTGGTGATGTTATCTTTTCACTCTCCTCCCACTCACTGCTGTTCCCTGAAGCTGTCTCGGGGATGAACGCCTCATTGTTTTTGTCCTTGCGCTGCTTTCCAAATCTGCGTTACTGAATGTGGATGTTGAGCAGCCTTACACTCTGTTTGACCTATTTGTTTTTAAAGGAGGCGAGGTCATGTCTGGGCCAATTACACTTTATGCAATTATGCATTTCACTTTGAACACATCCAAAGTCAGTTACATTAATGAGGTTTATTGCTAGAGACTGTCTGTTCCCAGTTCAGAAGCTGTTGGGAATGTGATCCTTTTGTGCAGTGAAGACATAACCATGTTTATGTTTGTGACTCTGACAGCTGAACTTGCTGCTCTGAAGTCTGAAAGGTAGGATACAGTTCAGCTCCATTTCTTTCTGCTCATATAACATAGACTGATGCTGTGATCTAGTACTGTACAAACATCACACAATGGAAATAAACACTAAATATGACTCACAGAACACCATATTGTTTTTGACAACTGCCAACTTTCTAATCAGCCGCCTTCCAGTTGTTCCATGTTCTCTGAAGATGTCTCCCGCCGCATGTTGAGGTGCTTATCCATCTGTTTGCCCAGGTTTGCGTCGGTTTATTTTTTATTCCGATCATGCACGCCACCGGGTTTCACACAAATCAAGTGCACCTTCAGATGTCGTTTCTCCGCGGGAGGGGGGGGCTGAGTGATCGAAGAGAAGACGTGGTGCCTCCTCATGAGGGTTCTAAAATTGATGTGCCCTTTTGGCTCCAGTGAGGGTGACCTTAAAAAATCAGAAACACTCAGTGAGCGGCACAACCACTGTCTCACTGCTGATCAATCTCAATCCTCTCACTCAGCCTCCTCTGCCTCCATGCTATTCAGACTCCCGAGCAGTCAAATACCAAGTGCTCATGTGCTTAAATTCTTGTTATGTGCGAGCAGGTTGAGAGAATTCCACACAGCCGTGCAGTCAGATAGTGTGCGCTTTGTTAAATATTGAGTGAATGTCTTGTGCATAACTACATTATGTCAGATAGTGAGACAGCCCTGATGGAAAAAGAAAGCTATTAGAGGGAATGTATGAAGTAGCAGATGGTTCCAGAATTTAAATGTGGCAGGCCCTGACAACCACTGACAAGCTACTGGTATCTGACATCGCCTCATGCAGTTTTTATTTTTAAGGGGGGGGTAAGTCTGCAATCAAACCTTTTTATCAGTAGTGGACTTGAGAATAATTATCAGCGCTTTGGTTGCCTTTGCATTTTGTCATTTGATAATTACTGTTGTCCCTGGAGATTTCTCATTAGGGTGTTGACCTTGCGGAGGTGCACGCACCATTGACATCTTAACTAAAGACCGGAACATGCTCGCACAATGCCAATGCAGGGACACTCTGATCGCATTGTCCGCTGAGAGCCAACTGGAGCGGAACAAGCAGTGGAAGTTCAGGAAGCGTGGATAAAAAAAAAAAAACTGAATGTGATGAAGTGCTGCATGGGCAAGACGTCTTCTCCCTCATCCTCCTCCCCCCATCTACCTTGCCTCCTCTCACAACCAGAGCTCAGACACACATGAGAATTTTTTTTTGTATGCCAGGACCATCCATGCTCCCGATAGCCCATTACCTCAACCTGCCTCTCCACCTCCCCCTGACCCTGTCACCTCCCCCCCCACCCACCCCCGTCTCATTACTCCCTCACCGCCTATCCTCCGCTGCCTTTCTCCAGCGCCTCCACCTGTTCTCTCTCCTCGTTTCAGCGGGTCGGCTCTCTGTTGATGTCAAGGTAGGCAAGGCGGCGGTGAGTAATTCTCCCAGTGATACCGGGGGCCGCTGACCTTTCATTGCACTTTAAGGAAAGAGGGATTTTTCCTCCTTCCTCTGCGGCGTCACTCCTCATCGGCTGTGACGGCTCATGGTGCATTCTGGAGCTCCAGCCTGGCCCTGGACTGAGAAGAAGGGGGGAAAGGAGGGAGGGATGGAGATTGGTATATGTGTGTGTTTGTGTGTGTGTGTGTGTGTGTGGCGGGGGGGTTGTGCTGTCAGGGTGCAGAGTGTCAGGCCTGACCCCCCAGGTGGCCTACAGGCTGACAGCAGACAGAGCTGCTATTTGTTGCCTGAAACACCTCTGAGGAAGATGTCAGGTGGCATCATGGCAGCGCATCACCTGCCCCTGAGGCCTCTCTATGCACTCTACCTTCCCTTTTTATGAACAACCTCCATCCAAACTCTGTACAAGTGACATACATCACAACCATTCCATCCATACGGTTGCCATCCGCCTTTGAGCAATAGCAATACCCTTATTTGGCACGTGATGGAAAACCTATTCCATCCTTTAACTGCGGTATCATCACCCCAAAAACCTAAGATGAAGTCTGCTGGAAACTCCTTCACAGAAAGCCAAATGGTGAAATGATCCTCCACGCCACTTGACTGTACAGTGTAGTTATAATCCTGTGTTTCGTCTGAGCTCTCCTGACAGCGAGCACTGTGGTTCAGAGCGATGAGAGAGGGGAGGAATTTCCTGTGTTCTGTGGTTTGCCATAAGAGAGAGGTGTTTGATTTCCTCCCTGCCAGCAGCGTAACAGCTTTCGAAAAACTCACATTTGATAACGCACCATCACATGGAAAGAAGAGATGAGATGAGAAGGCTCGAGACAACAGAGGAGTGTAGGCAGCATCGGTTCACGCAGGGGTTAGCAGGGATCGGCAAGGGCTGAGGCAAAGCTGTAGTGTAAGTCACTGTAATAAAAAAAAAAGAACTAGACCTTAATTTGATATCCTGTCTATGTCCTCCCCTCCTTCTTATAGCCCTCAAAGCCTCTTTTCTGCAGCTTTTCCTAATTTACACAGAGCCAGGAGAATGGGTAATTGCTGACCAGAAAACAGGTTTATTTTGCTATCCTATTAAAAACACACATGGTGACAATGTCCTTCCTCTGCCACCGTGCGATCAGAGAGGCAGCACTAATGCTCTGGGCTTCACACACTTGAATGCACACGTAGGGGTGGGAATCTCAAAATTAGAAGTGGGATCACACTGGCTGTATAACAAGTGACAGTTCTTGTCTTTTATTTTATTTTTTATAAGGAGGGTGTTGGTTGTTGTACAAGCTTCTTGCTCAGGAGTCCTAATTTCCTCACGGTCCCACAGTGACAAACCCTTTGTCAGTGACGAGGGCTTTGTAGATATTGACGTGCCTAGGGAGAGAATGTTTTTACAATTATTATTATTCCAAACAATGGCGTTCACTCACAGGGACAGAAATGGGTCACAAATGGATTATCTATTTTGTGTTTGTTTTTTGACACCACTTCCATTGCGTTCTATATTTAGATGTCGCAAGGAAGCGTTTCATTATTGCGCCTTTGATAAAGTGGCGGGTGAGTTATGCAGCTTGCAGCGAGCAGGACCGCTTTAAGTCATAAAATGAAAACACAGAAACTCGTCTGATCTGCAACTGAGTGGAAAGTGAGTGAGGAAAGATACCGACTGAAGAAAAGAGAACTAAGTGTATCTGGTGGGATCTGTGCTGTCATAAAGCTCTATACAGTAGATCACCCATGGGCCACACATACACGTTTTTCACTGTAAAAGAGGATTTTTTTTTTTACTATACTGTACTTAAAGTTATTTAACTGTCACACTTTCATAGTTTTATTGCATAAAGGATATATATGGTGTAAACTGTCATTTATCACCAAACCACAAAACTGTCCAGCTATAAATATATTCATCATACCTTTACATAATGGGGTAAAGCTTACAGTAAGTAACATAATGTCACATAAATGACTCAAGTGTATCTATGATGACAGTTTAGGTAAAACTTGCAGAGCACTCTGGTAACCAAAAAGCAACGTCCCTGGCGACTCTGGTTTGGGACCTTTGTTGCATGTACCCTTTGTTTCCTGTCTGTTTCTGCACTATCACCTCTCAATTAAAAGCCAAAAATGCTCCAAAGCACATACAACTTGAAATACCACATTTGCCAACCATTCAAGTTGCAGTTTACATCCATGTCTGTCCAGACTCATAATATTTGTAGTAAAAAGGTATTCAGTGTCCTGAGTTATGACCAAAAACATGTTTTGTGAGGTCACCAGTTCATTCTAGAGTCCGAGTGGATGTCTGAGGCAAGTGTAATGAAATTGGCTCCAGGCGTTCTTGAGGTATTGCATTCACAAGAATGGGATGGACATGAGGTGTCAGTGACCTTTGACCGCATACATTTAATAAATTCATCTTTGAGTCCAAGTGCATGTTTGTGCCAAATTTGAAGAATTTCCCTCAAGGCGTTCCTGAGATATCACGTTCACGAGAGGAAATGACAGACAGATGGAAGACGGACAACCTGGAAACATAATGCCTTAAGCTACAGTACTAGCTATAGTACTAGCTATAGCTGTCTCCAGCATAGAAGTGTTAAGAAACAGAGAAACAACACACATATAAACAAACAAAATAAATAAAACCTCCTTCTACTACTGATCTTCTTAGGTGCAAACATGAATAATAATATATTATGACTTTTAAGTAGATATGCTAGCATACATTAGCCCTTTGACACGTCCAGCAGTTACGGAGCAACATTATCATTCATTCATAGTTTCTGGCCACGTGACAAATATAATGATCCAATATTCATGTTTCTTTTAGTTCAGTTTTTGGTCACCACCAACCACTGACAGGAGCTTGTGGCTCTAAGGCCCTAAGTACTCCGCTATGTTCAGCAGCTAGTTGCTAACTGTGTCTGTTGGCTGAAAACAACACTATGTCAATTGTGAGTCAACCAAAACAGTAAAGTTGTAGGTTGGAAAACCAAAACATTTAGCTAAAAGCTGTTATGAAATGTTCATTGTGTATTAGCTTGGTTGTCGGAACAGTTAGCCTGGTGGACAATATGACGGCTAATACTGTAGAAACACAAACATCAGTGTGGTGATGCTACTGAATCATAAGAGTGTTTTTTTTTTTTTTTTTTAAAAACTGGCTGTAAACAGAACAAATAAAGAATCAGAATATTTTACAATAAGGAATATATAGTCTATGAAAGATATTACAAGAAGCACTCTACTCTTTATCTTTTCTACAATTAATAAATAAATGAATCCAAACTTAAATTATGATACCATTAATGAATTGATAAAACAATTAAATTCTTTGCAAATGAAGTCAGACTAGTCCTTAAATACATTCAGTTAAAGACCGCTATGTTAAAAAGAATCCACAGCTGGACATGCAGCCAAGTGCAAACATTGACACCTGAACTTTGTGGCGGTGTGTGCATATGTGTGCATGTGTCCTTGAAACAGTTATGATAATAAATAGAGGTGAGATGGAAAAGTAAACGTGGAACTAATTGCTCAACTAGAATGGAAATTGATAAAATAATCCCCTTTAATTTTCCTTTTGAAGTGAATTGCACTCTTTATTTAGATATTAATTAATCTACTTTTACACATTGACTTCCTTATTCAGTTCTTAGTCAATTTTAATATGAAGTATGTATTGATAATTTCATAATGCATGTGGAAAGTGTTACATAAATCCTCATTATGTTGCCCAATAATGTAATACATCATAATAATATAATTATACATCCCTACGTTAATACTATTATAATACATGAACAGCTTTATGACTATTTACAGAGCTTAAAGTATTGAATGATACCATGATGAAGCATAGTTTTATTAGGATATGTAGTAGTAAGCTTCTTCTATTGTGATATGTTGGTACTCTTCCTGCCCACACTTTATTCATTAATGAATATAGAAGATGACAGCACTAGTGCACCACTAAATGAGCACCAGTGTTACGGTGCTTTGTCATCCCACAGCCATAACTCCTTTTATGGCTTTAACAGACACACAGGGTGGGTAATTAGCCTGGCTGTCACCACACCAGTGGGAATGAAAGGGCACCTCATGACCTCAGGGTCACGCTGGATCAAAGGTTACTTCAGGGCCAACGGTAAGACCGGTGAGTGCACCATCCACTGCTCACATAAGCTCTCACACACAGCTCTTACAAGTCTGCTGAGCCTTGTTATATTTCTCAGTGTATCTTTGCATTTAACGACCTACAGTGACACAATAGATTATGTAAAAGAGGAGTAAACAGCAGCCTTAAAGAGCCGGAGACGAGGTCTGGCTGCCCTCTCCTCTTTGCTACATTACTGTAAGGTTGAAGGGTGAATACGGCCCCGGGGACACGAGCCAGTAGATGGTGATGGGCTTACTGAGAGTGACATTTAAGATAGAAATGACATCAAGTGTGGCACCGCTGTGCCCTGTGGCCAACCACCACAAGGAGGCAATGTCAGCATGATCTGACTTAGCCCCGAAATCCTGTGTATCCCCATCTCTCCAATGCCATACACCCCTCACACACACACACACACACACACACACACACACACACACACACACACACACACACACACACACACACACACACACACACATATCTCTTACACATGTCAACTGCATCACATGTCAAGTGACAGTTAACAAGATCTGCCACCTTCCAGATGTGGATGTGCTGTTTTTGCCTCAGGGCGGATTTAGCTGCATTGGTTTTATATAAAATACACAATAAATGTTTTCCTTTTTTGGGATATTGTTGTTAAAGCAAAATCCTCATTGCTCCATTTAAAATCATGTCTATCCACACTGAGGTATTTAGCTATATGTAAGCAAAATGTGTTCTCTGGATGAACAGTGTCTTACTGTACCAGCAGTGTTCAAGGAAATAGATTTCATATCATATGAGGGCAAAACAGGAGCAAAAAATGAATTACAGTTGTTGGGGCGAGTAGCTGCATCACCCTGTAAGCTCTCAGTATCAGCAAGTCACAAAATCCAATTATCTTATTCATACATGGCACGATGACCTTTGACTTAACATTCAAATAGTCAATTTCAGTAGAACTCACAGAGCCACAGGAGGCATGAGAAATTGTTTTCTTTTTGCTGAAAGCTTATCTTGATCTGGGGCTATATTTTTATAAGAGATCTGTTTTGTGTCCCACATAAGTCATCAGAACTACAACTCCCAAGGAGAATGGAGATCAGATAGGGAGGTCCGGCTTCAAGGACAGGGAAGCCATTTAAAGGTGACATTTCAGTCAACGCAGCAGATGTTGCCAATCTATCTTTCCCTGACTGTATCTCCTGCCCTCATTTTACATCCCTATCTCTTTCTCCCTGCACCTTTCTCTGTTGCTCTCCCTTCCCTTTTTGGCTTTCTTCTTCTGCTTTCCTCTTCTTTCTCATTTTGCCGCCCCCCTCCTCTCCCTCCACCCCTCTTGCACCATCCCCCCCGCTCTGTGACGAGCTGACGATGCAGCAGGGAGGAAGCGGTGTAATAAAAGGAAGCGCTAATGAAAGGTCGAGCAGGGTCAACGTACTCACATACCTTTGCCGGGACAAGGGGGGACGAGAGGTCATTTATTCCAAGGGGACAAACTGTTTCACTTTTTGACTTGGGGGGTGTCAAAAGTTCAAAAGGTTGCAGTAAAAGGGCACCAGGTCGAAGCCTCTGGGCTGAGATTCTGTGAGTCCTGGGGTCAAAGGTCAGCTCAGGAATGCCAGGGTAAATGGAAGGTTGGGAGCAAAGGGTCAAAGGTGTAATCTCCATCCCCGATCATGTCTGAAAAAGTGAGGGTTGTACTCTGTGTTTTGCCCTCGACTGGAGGTCAAACTTCACCTAGCAGCAGCAGCAGGTTTAGGCTGAAGGTGTAGCTGTGATTTAATATTATAATTACACGCAGTGGAGGGCATATAATGGAAGGTGATGGATCATATTATATTAAGACTGCCAGAAGAAGAACTACGACGTTTAATTAAACTTTTCAAGAATAACTGTTGCTGCGTGGGATAAAATTTATGCAAGTAGTTTAAGATCCCAAGACAGCCATTGTTCTAAGACTCCAAATGTGGAGCGCTGCATATTGCATGTTATTAACAAGACTGGAGGAATTTCAATAATTTAAATAAACATGTGCAATATTGTGGAAGATAAAACAGAAAAATGTCCAATTTCCATCCATACATTTCTCAGATATAATAAAGAAGCACTTATATATTACACTGAGTATAGAATTCAGCTGGAATGACAGGTGAGATGAGCTCAGACACTTTGAAATCAATAGGTGTGACACTGCCATCTACAGGGAGGATGTCAAACAGTCGTCCCTCTGAGGTCTGCAGGTCTAAAAAATGATACAGTGTATGAGAAGAGTTTAATGTAATGACTGAGTAGAAAGCAAGAAGACTAATGTTCTCATATTATGGAGAGATGGAATAAAAGATGATTAAAAAAGGAGATGTAGAATATGAGACAGGAAGTTAAAAACTATGATAATACATTTATTATACAGGATGTTTCACTGATTCTGTGTCTGTGCTTCACTCTCCTCTGGACACAAAGGACTGACACACTCATTTTTGTCATTGCTGATTATTAGGCTGGAACATTCACAGATTGAAACAAGGCTGGCTGAGTGTGTGAAGCTATAAGCGTGTATTGCTGACCGCTCCCAGTAGAGGGCAGTCCACTAGTGCCATCATGGTGGGTATGTGTCTCATATGTGTATATAATCTCTTCATGATGAAAATGGTACTGCTTTACCATTTCTTGTGGAGGAGCATAATCCATGTTAGCTGGTTAAAGGAACAGTCCACCAATGTTAGACATCCAGTTCCACTCATCACAATGAGACGCATTCAAGAAAAAATTGAATAATGTGTTCTGTGGCTGTGGAGGGAGCACTACTAATTCTGAAATAAATCAACAACTATTGGATAAATATGCCATGAAATTTGGATAATCATCCATCTCATCACAGGATGAATGCTGATGACCTTAGTGATGCCCTGACTTTTCACCCAGTGCTACCAGCATGTCAAAATGTTTTTTATCATGTGAAATATTTCTACCACTACCAGCAATATTGTCACAAAGTTTTGATACTAGGCCTCATGCAAGAAGCCATACACTAACAAATTCTCTCCTACTTTTGCTCCTATCTAGGATTTGTTCTTTTTTTTGTTAGCAGCATTGATTTGTGGGATTCACCAATGTTTTCTTCTTTGTTCTCTTCTCTTAGGTAGGTCGGTTAGATAAGAAGAGAAGAGGCTGAGAGCACTCATACCAAGATAAGAAACAACAACATCTAGTTTTCACAGTTACAAATTGTACAATGTAAGAAAACATACATTTTAAATTTGAGGAACATAATAAATGCATTAATATCAAATAATCAAAGTTTCAAAGCAATTATAATAATTGGATCATTAAATTTGTGGGCTAAAGAAATACTATTGGTCAATTGATCCCAATTAGGAAAACAATAACTTTAAGTTTATTTAACAGTATGTCCGTTTTATTACTGCTAAACTTAATCATCTTTTTCTTGCTGCTGATTCTTTTTGGCAGCATCTCTCTGATTCCTGCACAATACATGCCCTTATATAGTGTTTAGGCGGTGTTACCTATGCTGATTACAAACTATGATGGGTCATTTTTGGGCGGTTAAGAACGTTTGATGCACCTGGAGTTGACTTCTCTTATTTTCTGAGAACATATAAGAAATAAAAGATAGAAGATAATCTTTCTACATGTGGCTCAATGTATCATTACTACTTTGATCATTGCCTGTGTGATGCTAGTATATTTTTTTGTCCAATCTTTTGCTTTATAACAAAATAACTGTAAAATGAATGACATTCCCCTCAGCGTCAGCTGCGCTTAGTGTTTAGTGCTAATTAGCAAATGCTTGCACATTAACAAGCCTGACAGTGAACATGGTGAACATAATACCTGCTAAACACCACTATATTTGGATTATTGTGAGTATATTAGGACGTTGACATTAGCATTTAGCTCAATACACTGCTGTAGCTACATCCTCACAGAATCACCAGCATAACTGGAGAGTCTTAGTCTTGTTCGAATCTGTATTTCACAAGTCCCTCAACTTAAAGAAAGTGTAAAATGACTACAGCACTCATTCAATGGCATTAAATCAGACCAGTATTTCCACACTAGCCCTGCTGTCATACAGAACCTCAGACTGCGGCAGATGTTCTGCAGCAGGGGTCAGAATCCACCAGCAGCAGCCTTAACATATTAAATATTAAACCATAACATTTGAAATATGCTGCAGCACTAATAGCTACTTAGAGAACAGTGAAGCCAGATGAGTTACAATGAGATACGTGAGGTGAGATTGACCTAAAGGATAGAGAAGCAGCCATGTTACCACTGTCGAGGTGCCACTGAGCATGGCATTTAATCCCTAACTGCTGAGTGGCCAAGAGATCAATCTGTGGTTGTAGTGGGGAGCTTCCAGGTGTGAATGTGTGTAACTGGATGAGTGTGAAGTAGGGCGTTACTGAAAAAGAGCTTTCACACTCAGTGATGTTTAGTGATGAATACTTTTTTAATAGAACATAGAAAATATTGGATTTGAGCGTCTGTATTCATAATGAATGTGTTGTAAAGTTGATCTTAGATATTAGATATAAAAATGATAATTTCAAACTATAACATACTAAAAATCTAAAATGTGTTATACAAGAAGAATAAAGTTATCCTTAATCATACATACAGAATGGAAGAGTATTTTTATATAGATTATGACATGCTACTTTAATTTTAAATAACTAAACAATGCATTTTATTTTGGTATATTTCCACTCCAGATTTGATTTTGCAATGAAGTCTATAAATTGGGGCTCAATGTAAAAATAAATCCTTGCTACAGGGAGCACAGAGATGGAAATGTAAGTTACACTGTTGGATAGATAGTAAGTAAGGCTCTTGAATTCTTCTTCTTTGGGACAGAGTATCATCTTTGTTTCTTATGAACAGAGAAATATTGTCCTAATTCTCTGACCTAATTCTGCAGCGGAGCCCTGATCACAACAACATGAAAGGTCTTCTCTGTCTCTGTGCGAGAGACGGAAAAGACAGCGAGGCACGGAGAAGGTGTAGACGACTGGGGAGGGAGGCTTTCAAGTGGAGATTAACATTCAGCCCGACATCAATAATTATTATAATAATGTTATTTTCAGACGCCACCTGAATGGGACCACCGCCTGGAGAGAATAAGAGCTGGAGCCTCAAGATTTAAAGAACGTAAACTGATGTTTATCCTAAGAGAAGATGAAAAGAAATAACTGTAATAAAAAATGATATATGTATGTATGTATAGATGTATGGGATTTGTCATATTTCTTCAAGTGTCACCACTTTGAGAAGAAGTGAAAGTCTCTCTCTCACACACACACACACACACATACACATACACACACACACACACACACACACACACACACACACACACACACACACACACACACACACACACACACTGTTTGGAATGAAGAGTCACTGCAATTATGTGGGATAAAGCTGGTAAAGTCTTGCTTTTGTCTGAAAGATGTTTTCCATTTTATTCATTTTCATCCCAAAATTCACGTGACGCACTTGTTCTTATCATCAAATCCTGTTTAGTCTCCACACACAAGTTTGGTAACAATACAAGATTAAAAGTATTCCTGGAATCTGTTATGCAAAGCTTGAATTCAACGTGCATCCAGACACACACACACACACAAACACACAAAACACATTTGATTACATGTGACAGAACCTTCATGGATCTCTTTATTCTGCATGAATAACAACAGAACAAAGTCATTAATAAATTAGTCTTTTTTTCTCAGTCTCAGTCACTAAAAGTTTAACCTCACTTAGTGATTGCTTCATCTCTATCAGGTCATTATTATAATCATTTCCCAAACACGCCAAACAAAGGCTGCCTGTGTGTTTGTGTTGTTTATTGTCTTGTTCCGGGTGGCCTGGGCCTCTCTGGTGCCAGCGTTGGACAGCGATGGCTCACTGCATCTATTGGATTATGTGAGGGATTTTAAACTAGGATTAGGCCATTGGGCTGTAGACAGCATGGGGGCTGCGTGAGCTTTCGCATCACAGGGGTGTGTGAGGGTGCATGGCAGTGTGTGTGTGAAAGTGTCCAGGGGCCACGGCGCGTGCAGCTTGTCTTCCTCTTTGGCTCCATTGTCTTTGGCACAGACCGTCAAACATGAACCTGTTCTGCTTCACGCTGGTAAGATTAATCTTTCTGAGCTATACTGCAACATTTTCTTTTAGGTCTATCTGCCAGGAGAATTTGTTTAGTCCCTGCAGCCTTAAAAGAGAGGGTTAGCAGAGGGAAGTCAGTGCGTCGCTGTGGGAGGGACTGCTGATGTTATTGTTGTTGACAAGGATCTGAAATGGGCTCTCCGGGGAACGAGACAAAACTGCAAACAACTTTCCCTCTTTCTAAGATTCATTGAGCTTTTAAGATGCAGCTTTCCTTTTGCTTTGCTTGTATTTGCTGCATTGTGTGGGCTCCTTACAACTGTAAACCTACTGTAATGCCTTCATGTTATATACCTGTCAACATGACACCTTTCCAGCTTTGTTCCTATAATGTAATAACAGTCAAAGTTAGTGCTTAAATACAATTTCTTGTATTTATCATCATTTAATAAGGATGAATGTGCATTTGCATGAATGGAAACTTTGCTTGCAGTTTGTTTCAATAATATCATTTTGTTGAGTGCATTCAGTTTTAACATGTCTGCATATGTTTAACAGGATGGTTAGTGTCCATTTATAGCCGGTCGGTGCCACATTTGGGGCTTTTCTCTTAGGTTAAAAAGACAGTTGTACAACATGTAATCACACTAATGATCTCAAAAGCATAGTAACATTACAACATCAGATGTTCTCGTCACCTGAACGAGCCATGCCAGATTTAAGTCAGTGGTTACATAACAGATCCCATTAGTTAAGGGTGAAAAAGTTA
This sequence comes from Scomber japonicus, assembly GCF_027409825.1. Classification (NCBI taxonomy): domain Eukaryota; kingdom Metazoa; phylum Chordata; class Actinopteri; order Scombriformes; family Scombridae; genus Scomber; species Scomber japonicus. The sequence goes on along the minus strand of NC_070590.1, from coordinate 26,559,760 downwards.
ATTCATGTCTGTAATTTAATAGACGTCATGGTAAAGGATATACAAGTATAGAACGTTTCAAAATAGGGAGATGATGTAAGAACAATATAAAAACATGTGTACAACTTGAAAAATATACAAAAGTTGTTGTTTTACATGTCAGGATTTGGCAGCTTACAGTATCTGTGTCTCTGTAGGTTTAGATGATTGGGCTTCTGTACATAACAAACAGTGTCTGTAGCTGATGAGAACATGACATGAGACTAATTCACAGTAATATAAGCAGTTTACTTAATAATATAAAGGTTATGGAAGGGGCTGTAGTCAGGATTTTAGATACTGAGGTCTAGCAGCACCTCACCCACTAAAATAAATATGGCCAACCAAGCTCTGCACAATATTATAAACATAAAAAAATATTTTCAAATGTCACAATTTATGAATTCATTTATTATTGCTTTAAATGTAATTATCCTTCATATTGGTCTAAATTTTCAAAGCATCCTCTACAATGCAGCATCTAGAGAATACTGAATCCTTTTTAATTTCATTTAGTTTTTTCAAAATCAATCAAATCTTAAGATAATTAGTCTAGTCTAGTCATGTAATATGTGTGTAAACTCCTTATCTTGTTATTAAACTCCATATTCCAGAAAAATGGCCTTGGTGTATCAAACAACTTCCCTCTGACGAATCTTTGACACTCATTTGTCTTTTCTATTCTGTGCTCTTTTTTGTAAGACAGACATTGAATCATTTTTTTTATGACCAATCATTTTGGAGATTCTTTTTTTTGTCTAAAATGTTTTACCATCATAAATTTCCAAGGGCTTTCAGTTTTCTCAGTTCAAATCAATTTTCCCATATTGCATAGAGTGCTCCTCACATCCAGCCTTTTCTTTTCATATAGCCAGGCATTTGGACTGAATTGATGTGATCATGGCAGCATGCTGACCTGCACTACCCTTGCACTGAGGAAATTAAGCACAAAAAGTACACCAAAGTGCTCGGGTATTGATTACACATATTTGAGTGACACGCTGTACATGCAGCATAATTACATCAGTGTAGATGCCAAACCATTAGATTAGAAGACGTGCCCCCCCCCCCCCTCAGATGTAAGTCTTTTCATCGATTTTGTTTTGTGTAGTCGGACTGATGATTGATTCCAGACAATTCCTCCTTGATGAGCCTCAACAGCAGCATATAGTTAGTCTGAAAGTTTGAACAAAGCCTGATCAGCGTACTATATTTTAACAAAAGCTGCTGTCACTATGGTGATTGTTTTCTTTCCTGCAGGAGGGCTCCACGGAAAGTGTGTATGAACCAGCCTACAGCCACACACTAAAGGAAGTCCTACCCAAGTACCAGTGCAGTCCTCTTCTGAGGCGAGAACCTGAATGGGGCGGCTCAGATCCATCCATCAACGCTGTAAGTTTATCATCTCTCTATTCAGATTTAGACCCAGTCAAACATTCACATTGCACACAACAGATATCAACATCCAAACCGTTTTGAAACTGCTGAGTTAAGAGAGTGGTGACAGCCTCAGAATGGCTGCTGTGCACAACCGAGGGTCAGCCTCTGGAAGCTGCCAGGTCAAGGTGCGACAGCGGTGTTGATCTGAGGTGCAGCTGGTGTGTTTGCTGGTACATGTCACCTCTTTTAGACTGAAAACAAACCCCGTTCCCATATTGAGTTTCGTCTGGATGCTGTGGAACTGATGCAGGTACATGCAAAGCTGTGCAACAGTGTGATCAACAAGGACAAAAAGGCACAGAGAGCAGAGACTAGAGAGGAGAGTCTGTTGGATAATGGATAGTGCTTCTGATCAAATGTGTCTTGTCTTGCTTTTCCTTTTATAACTCCTTCCTTTCTGCCTTTCTTTGTTTTCCTCAAGGAGCGACATCAGAGCACAATCAAATTAAAAAAGAACAGTAGAAGGTATGTGATTTCCCCCCCCCCATTTCTTATTCATAATTCAAATAGCTTGTGTTTGTAGCTTTGTTCCTCAGAATGAACTAAGAAAAATTGTCATTTCATTCTAGATCATGTCTACAAACGTCATCCTTGGACAATGAAACATTAGGTTGGTACAAAATTATCACGGCCAATCAAATGTATGTTTTTAATGTTATTACTACCTCTGAATGGTCAGGACATCATGCAAAACTTGCAACATTGTGCTCACACTGCACTCTATAGATTTTGAACCCAGCTACAGTGTGACAGCTTGTCATCTGCTTCTGCTTCTCCTTCCCCTCCGTGTTGCCTGTTGCAGAAAAAGACATTAATCACGCCTGCTGGATGTCATCTTGCGACAAGAAGGACTTATCTCATCAAAACAAAGTCCAGAGCAGAGGTAAAAAAATATGCTTACCTGAGCAATTTTCACTACAAAACCACTGAGTCCACTGAGGTTTGAGTTACACCAAAGAAACAGTCGACGTAGACTTATCAGAGTGAGCATGTGACAGGCTGAAGAAAGGCAGTTATTAAATGGTGAATTTCCATTAGCTGGTATTATTTACCATAAGATCAATGCTAATAACGTTATTGATTTGTATGTTTGACACTGTATGAATTAAGAGGAAATAAAGCAGTGGCTGACCTGTGTGGACTGATCCTGCAGAGACGTATAAAGCTCCCTGTCAGCGCAGCGTGTTGACAAGAGGTGACAGAGTGAAGGAGCTGAACTCTGAGAGGACACCGACACATCTACCGGCTCAGGTAAAACCACATTACTGTCACCTCACAACAGGTTTCACCCTCCATTTGTGCCACATTATACTGAATGTACATACAATATGATACAATATGATACAATCTGATACGATACAATACAATCCGATATATGATACGATACAATATGATACAATATGATACAATCCAATACGATATGATACTATACTATACAATACAATATGATACGATATAATACAATACAATGCGATATGATATGATACAATATGATACAATAAGATATACAATACGATATATGATATGATAAAATACGATACAATATGACACTATATGATATGATATGATACAATATGATACAATACAATATGATATGATATAATACAATACGATATATGATGCAATACAATACAATACAATATGATACAGTATGATACAATACGATACAATATGATACGATACAATATGACACGATAAAATATGACACGATACAATACGATACAATACGATACGATACAATATGACACGATACAATACGATACAATATGATATGATACGATACGATATGATACAATACGATACAATATGACACAATGCGATACGATACAATACAATACATCACAATACGATAGGATGATACGATACAATACGATACAATACGATACAATACGATACAATACGATACAATACGATACGATAAGATATGATACAATACGATACAATACGATATGATACAATATGATATAATACAATGCGAAAACTATATTGTCCCCATAGGGAAATTAGTCTTGGACTCAAATGCTGCTCACATAAATGCCTCCATATATCCTCTAAAATTCTTACATTTGCCAGTGCATACAAAGGAATACTGGGTAGTAGATAACATTGTTCACACTGTCATTCAACACATGGACGCAATCACTTTGGCGCCACAAATGATAATTGTTTGCAAAGCTGTGTGCAGGTGGCAGAGTTTAGTCTTTTTGTAATCCCGTACCCACATGACCGCGTGTGCATACCTGGCGTACCTGCAGGTTAGTGCACATGTAGGTACACATGAGGGAAATGATGTGCTTGTATACCTCTGTCTTCTTCAACACTCCATTTACAGCATGTAATGAAAACATACATGAAAACAAAACATGGGGTAGATTTAGTAATAGTAAAGTATTTGTAAGGTGCTGCTAAAAATACTACAGTAGGCTCTTTAAGATGTTTTATCAGATGACGTGTAAATGTGTCAGAACACAGAAATGTGGAAAAAGCTTCAAGTATATTCATAGGTTCTGCCAGAGGCTAGAGAAGGTAAAGAGAGTATGCAGAGTTAATTTGAGAGAGGTCAGCTGTATGTCAGCCAAATCAGATACACTGTTCACTTTAATCTGCTTTACAATCTTCTTTATAAGGCCCTTTATATGCCCCATGCTCTTTAGGACACCTGGATTTGTGCTGTTTTTATGCCAGCAGCTGATAGTTGAGAGGGAGACATCACAACAGGACTTTCAGTGCTTTTAATGCTTTCAGTGCTTTCAGTGCATGTATTGTTTCTTTATTGCAGGCCGGTGAAAGTGCAGCTGACACAGCAGAATCAATGCACACAACAAGAAGACTGAAGAAGTTGCAGAATCTGATGCAAGCGAAGAGGGCACATCAGAGCGGAGGAGGAAAGGGGAAGAGTGCATCAGAGGATAGCGGTGAGTTATAGTGGGTGATGTTCAACCTGTGCAAGAAGCTGCGTTATTGATGTGGTTAATAATGATTTCTGCTCATCTTCAGATGATTTGTCAGATGCGTCGAGCAACAGCAACCCAGTGCTCACCTGTATCGGCCTGGGCAGGAGAACAGAGAAGAAACCCCCATCGCCTCGTCGGCAGCAGGCCAGAGATGCTCATGAGGATTCAGAGAGGGAGGGATTTTGGAGCCCACGAACTGGAGATCATCTGTGGAGCCCGTTCGACTGCTCACAGCCGTGGAGCCCCTTCTACCACACCTGCCACCTGCCACCTCGACATGAGCTGTGGGTCTACGGCGGCACCATGTCGTTGCCTCGGGCGACAGAGTGGGATCGATTTGAGAGTTTGATACAGGAACTGGACAGCAAGCAGTCAGATCTCTCTCCTCCACAAATGATCCGCTCCATCACTGATCTGCAGCTCACACAAAACACAGTAAGATGTTATAAATGACACATCAAATATCTAAATAACTCAGATTTGACTTAGTACTGTAAGCTTTTATTTCAGTGGCTGTTTATGGTGTTGCAGTTTATCTGTAGCCTCCTGCCAGATCTCTGATGTATCATTAAAGTGTGCTTTGCAGGGCCTGACTTTCTAATTGCACCTCAGAGCTCTTTAGGGAGCAGTTAGACTAACTGAGCTGTGATTTAAATTTCTAGTTAATATTTGTTTTTCTGTGAGCATTCTGAAGCAGAGGGTTTTTTACAGCCTATTTCCAGCCTCAGTTAGCACGGTTAATGTGTCATAAAGTGCGATTTAATCATATCATAATCATAATGGTGTGAAAACAAAACAGATGCCATGGCGTTACGTAAGACTTATTAGAAGTGTGAGGATCGTCCTGCAGAGGCTGGCTGATGCAGACTTTCCAAGTGATAGTTAACAATTGATATACAGTTTATATATAATGATATCATGTGTGTTTTTCTTGATGTTCAGGAGGAACAATGTCTCCTGTGGCTCTGGAGGAGCTTGGCTAAGTCTAATAAAATCATTGAAGTCAATCACTGATGCAACTTGAGTGATTTTCTTAGACTTTCTCACTTGAGATTGAGTTTGGAAAATAATTTATAAGCTTGTACTAACAAAAGTGAGCAATGAGTTGCATTATGGGATGAGTAGGATGCAGTGTTTTTGGAGCTTGGCTTATAAGAAGTATGAGGATATTTGACCTGCTTCAATTTTGACAATTCTTTAAAAAATATTTCTCCTGTAAGTCCCCCAGCATACTAATACCACCACCACCACTACTACTGCTACTACTACTACTACTACTACTACTACTACTACTACTACTAATAATAATAATAATAATAACAAAGATAATAATAATAATAATAGCTTTATTTGTATAGCACCTTTCATACAAGAAATGCAGCTCAAAGTGCTTTACAACAAAAGAAATGACATTACACCAAGTGCTTAAAAAGGCCTAAAAGAAGCATAAAGCAATGTTAAAAAAATGACAAAGAGAAAGAGGAAAGAAATAGAAACATTAATGTAATATTAGTTGGCAAATAAAAATAGTTTTAAAATAGTAGAAACAGTACAAAGTAAAAGTAGCTAAAATAGAATAAATACAATATATAAAATCAAGTAAAATACAACAAGAAGTTCAGTAGTGTATCAGTCTAGAAATGACGGTCAGAAAAGCTGATAAAAGGCTGAAATGAAAAGATGAGTCTTCAGTTCTATTTTTAAAATATAAATATTTTAAAAATACAGCTGGCTTCCCTGATATCTAAAGGTTTGTTCCAAAATTTTGGGACGTAATTGACTAAGGCTCCATCCTAGATTTTCTTTTGGTTGTTGCTGTGAACCTCCAATAAACCATCATCAGTTGATTGCTGCAGTGCTCCTTTAACACTACTGGAAAATGTAGAGTTTATCTCACACAGTTCATACAGGTGAGAGGGAACAATTCTTTCAAGACTTGAGAGCCTGGTGACATCAAGAAACCAGTGAAAATAGCTTCTTATTGTATTACACATCCTGAGGAAGTATGTTGTTGAGGAACTTTGTTGTCTTTAGCTCAGCAGAAGACAGGATTTTGGATTAAACTAGTTTTTGTTCAACTACTGATTGAAATCGGACTCAATACTTCATATGGGAGCACGTGGCTGTATGTTTGGCATGAGAGAAACCCATAAGAACTATATTAAACTGCCTCAGTGGGGCAGAAATGGATAGTAGTTCACTAACGGTCAATGTTGGGAAATGATCCAGGAATCAGTGTGACAGATGTTCTAAGAGAAGCACTGACGCTAAACTGAAGCCTCCACTTTAATAACACTTATGTGGTTTATTATGTGAGAAAAAAGGAAGAGTAGAGATCAGCACTAAACAGTACAAGATCAGTGTAACATGATTGTACAAAATACAAGCCACAATGTTTATTATTATATGTAAGAACTGTCCGGTTGCCAGAGGTTGACCTAATTTAAGAATACAAACCATAAACATGGATAAACACCAACTGTTTGCGGTCACATGAAGAACACACTGTAAACAGATAATATGCCCATCTGTCACCAGATAGCATGCAATTTAATCTCTCTTTTACCCCCAACAGTTGACCAGATTTGGGAGATTTGACGCCTTCAGACAGCACTCGCCTTTGATGAAACCACTGCATAATGGAAGCTCTCTGGTAAGAGAAGAGAGCTCGTCTTTTCAGGAATTTTAGCTTCATAAAACATCCTCCGCACTGAGCCAAAGCTGAATTTTAGAGAGGAAATGTACATTGTGTGTGTTTGGCAGTTGCGGGGGAGCCCTCTATTTACAGGCTTTTTTGTTTTTTAAGCAGGAGCAGAATGGTGAAGAAACCAACCCGAGGCTGCAGAGGAGGGAGATGGAGTCCTCATCACAGAGCGAGAAGAGGCACATCAAGGTCTCGCCTGAGAAAACTCTGACAGCCATCATTGTATGTCATGCTCTCTGTAAAGCTTATGCTAATACAACCGGTTTTAAGTTCGCAGCGCCCTGAATTTGCAGCAGTTCACACCTAATCAAATAACATCTGTTGCCTGCTAGACTCCGCTGTTAGCATCACACCTGTTCTGCCAGACTGCAAACTATCAAGCAGCCTATCATCTGCCATTTTACTGAAGGAGCTTCACAGAGTGTTGACATTAGAGCTTAAAAAGTACAGCAAGACAGACAACCTGCATAACGTGACCACGTGACCGTGATCTGTCAAATCTGCTTCAGAAATGAATATGGCTCTATAACATGTTAATACAGCAGTATGTATGACTATGGCAGGTTTGACCTGAGTATCTGTTATATTTTTGATATTTAAAAAGCATTTTCATCACTATTAACTACAATGAGACAGTTTGAATGATTGTTTGAGTTACAAATATTTGAATTATATATATTAAATGACATTACATTTGAAATTCATAAATGACTTAACAAAACATTTACTAATTATAATTTTGGGTAGCACTTTATGGGGTACAAAATGCAGTAATACAAAACTAATGCAAAGGGTCTATCAAGAATTCCCTTTGCTTACCATCAACAAATGATCAACTCACTATGTGACTAGGTAACCTTCATTCATCAGTAAATGATGAATTAATATACAGATATTTACATATCGTTAATTTATATGCCACATGTGATCTATAATCTAGCATGCATGTGATCAGCCTCACAGAAATATCAAGCTGTTTTTTTATCAAAGTGGTTGTCAGATCCAAACATCTGCATGACTCGACAGCCTTTGTTCATGTCACATTTACAAGTAAGGGAATGGCATATGAGTTTAAAAATATATATGAATTATATTTTTAGGTACTCTAGGGATGCGTGGCATAGTTATGTTCAGTCCAGCAACATGCAGATGTTTGCATCTGACTGGCACATATTCAAGTCAAAAATTATTAGAGATACCATATATTAATTTTTAGGCTAGTCACTAATAGATTTTATTCTGTGGATCCCATCAAACTGTTGGATGAAACAAGTGTAATAATATGTCATCTCATTGACACCAGTGCACTATAACACATATTTCTGTGTGCAGTGTATTTTTAGTAAAAGCTAACCAAGGATTCAGTGTAAAATAGGGTTGACACATCTTTAAATCACATGCTATGGCAGACTGGGATATACTGAATTTGTCTACTTTAAGCTCTTATAATGCAATGCAGGATCCAGTCAAATAAGCTCAGATTTAAGTACATCCTCTCCAGAAATTTGCACTTCAGAAACTACTCACTGAGGGACTGATGCAAATATGGTTTATGGTGTGACTATCCTTGTCCAGGAAAAGGAAGTTAAAAGCTGAGCACAGGTAGTCAGGGATTATACTCACGACACACCTCCTGGGTCTCAGCTATAAAAAGCAAGGAAACTCTTGTGGGATTAAGTATTTTCCCTGCTGGAGGAGCTGCATGTCCCAGCATAAACTTAGATACTGAACTGTTCCGTCACATGACGAATCAAACACAGCAGCTTAGGGCCTTGACTCAGCTTTCTGGCTGGTAAACTTTCTCTTTTGTTTGTCCCCAGTGCCCGTAGTGGAGGAGAATGAATGACAGAGGACCAAAACATATACTGAGGGCAGAATAAAAATTTGACATGGTGTTTTTATTGTGCAGAATGGAGAAAGACGGGAAGATAAAGTGGAGAGGAGGGAGGTTAGAGGTGGGTGGCCATTTACGAAAGGACACAGGAGGCGCAGTAACTCGTTGGAAAGCCTCTACAGCCTTAACAGTGGACAAAGCTCCTCAAGTAAGTACTAGGCACAGGACCAAGTGCACTTTTAACACCACAATCCAATGAATTATGCAATCCTTACAAGTTTCCTGTTACTTCCCTTCAGATGCACTAATTTGTAGAGTGACACTAACCGCTGATGACCCGAAACCTCTCAACTTGTGCTGTCTTGTTATTGACATGTGGACAACTCAATCAGTAGCCTAAGCAGCAGAACACAGTCATTAGCCCGTCTTTTATTGAGTCCTATTGTTTCTCTGCTGTTCCCCAGGTGGAGTCACCAGTGGGTCAAACTGCTCCAGTAACAGAGAAAGTCTGAGGATGGAGGATGATCTATCCTACACAAGACAGTTCTGTGGCAGAGCAAGAGTCCATACAGACTTTGTGCCAAGTCCATATGACACAGAATCCCTTAAACTCAAGGTAAAGAAGTCGGGAAATTAAGTGGTAATGAAAACAACTGTACTTCTAACTATAAATCTACCCCATAACTATATGATTGTATGAAAGGAAATTATCAGTCATTATTGGCCAATATCTTAGCCATACTAGTAGGCAATGTTGGTTAGATCTCCACTTTATGATTATAATATCTCAACTACTTCACAGATTGATGATCCCCTGACTTTTGGTCTAGTCATACCAGCAGATACATCTTTCCACATTGTCTAGATGGATTGGCACCAAATTTTCATTCATTTATGATTAACCAGTAGGCAAATGTCTCAAAAAGATCAAAAGCGATGTATCCTAAAGACTTTGTTAATTCCCGGACTTTCCCCTTGACTGCCACCATAAGACTCATACTGTATGTGAATTGCACTATATAGGCCTACTTTGCATCTAGTGCTAGTTAGCAAATGTTTGCATGCTAAACAACGCTAAACTAGGATGGTGAACATGGTAAATACATGATAAACATGAGCAATTTTATTATTATTTTTGGATTATGTTAGCATGCTGATACCTGCATGTCTGAACACTCAAAGTCTTGTTATTAATTGGCCAGTTTGCCTTACCCTGTTTAGTTTTAGTAACAGAAATTATAACGAAGCATTTTGTATTCACATGTGTTTTGGAGCTTGCATTTGTATCATCTAGTCCCTGCACTGGGAAAGGAGCTATAGCTAATTCTGATACAAATCTCTTTTATTCCTATATGAGATTAATGTTGGGGTTTTTTTGGTATAAAGATTCCTGACAAATGAGCGTAATAAAACAAGCTAAACTAAACTTTCATCCAGGTGGGAGACGTGATTGACATCATCAGCAAGCCCCCGATGGGAATATGGACAGGCATGCTGAACAACAAAATAGGAAATTTCAAGTTCATCTATGTGGATGTGCTAACAGAAGGGATACATGAAGAAATACAAGTCCACAGACGGAGACACAAATATAGATCGACTATCCATGAAGTGTTAAAACGCCTCAGTTTAGAGGTATTTTGTTGCTTATTGTTGTAACTGACTAATTTAATGCAGCAACACTAATCCTCCATACAAGAAAGGGTTCATTCAGCCTCTAAATGTTTCATCCCCTCTTGCTTTATTAGGAATATTCCTCGTCTCTGCAGCTGAATGGTTACCAAACAGTAGATGACTTGATGAGGCTGAGGGAGCATCACCTAACAGAGCTGAATGTGACTGATCCAGAGCACAGGCATCGTCTGCTCGCTGCTGTCAACTCCCTGCAGCAACTGCGCTGTGAGTAATGAGAAACACACTAAAGGTCATCTAAGGACAGTGTCATCACACACATTGTGACAAAGATATGTTGAGACATTTTGATTTTGAAAGCAAAAGAGACAAGTGACATTGCACCTCAATCAGAATCAGTATCAGAATCATCTTTCTTGGTAAGTATGTTTACATTTACAAGGAATTTGAGTCCTGTTTTGTGGCTCTCAATGTATTTACACAGAATAACAACTCAACAATCGAATCTACAAGAAGTAATGGAGGGGTTACTTTATATACATACTGTAAAGTAGTTGGTTATGTACAGTATCAGCCTGTTCAGATAGTCAGTAATGAGTGAAATGTATTCCACATTTTGGATTTTAGACTAAAAAAAATATAATTTGTAGCTATGGTGGGTATTATAATGTTGCAGGATTATTGCACAGTGCCACAGTGACAGCAAGGGAGAAGAAATTGTTTCTGTTTCTGGTGGTTTTGGTGGACAGTGTTCTGTAGCGCCTACCAGAGGAGAGATGTTGGAACAGGTTATGTTGGGTGTAAGGGGTCTGCAGTGATTTAGCCCGCCTGTTTCCTGAATCTGGAAGTGTACAGGTCCTGGATGGAAGGCTCATTGACACTGATAAGCTTTTCTATGGACCTGGCTGTCGTGATCTATTCCTGTCCTGTTTGGTGGTAGATCCAAACCAGACAGTGATATAAGTACAGAGAACATTCTTTATGACTGGATTGTAAAACAAGATCAGCAGCTCTTGATTTAGGTTGTATTTCCTGAGCTGATGCAGGAAGTTCTTACTCTGCTGGGCCTTTTTTATGACTGTGTTGGTGTTTATTTGAGAACCCAGAAACCTGAAGGATTCCACAGTGATGAGGGGCTCCTGCTGATGTCTGCTGCCATCTCTGCAGTTTTGAACATGTTTAGCTCCAGGTTGTTGTGATCTCACCACAGGGCCAGCTGTTTGACCTCCTGTCTGTACTCACTGAGTCATCCCTGTCTCTGATGAGGTCAATGACTGTTGTGTTGCCTGAAAATTTCAGAGGTTGAACAAACAGGTCTCCTGAGGTGCAGTGGTTGATATAGAGGGGGCAAACATCCCTGAGTGCTGACTGTTTGTTTGCTGCATGTGATTTTTCCCATCTTGCCGCCACTATCTATCAGGAAGTTTGTTATCCAGTGACGGGTGGAGGTGGGCACAGTGAGTTGGGTGAGTTTGGTGAGGAGGACCTTCGCGTACGTCCCTGGGGAGTCAAGGTGTTGAAAGATGCAGTGCAGTCCCATGTTGACTGCATCATCCACTGACCTGTTTGCCAGGTAGGCAAACTGTAATGCATCCAGGAGGGAGTCTGTGATGTGCTTCAGGAGGGTCAACACCAGTGGGTTAGGGTTAGGGTTAGACAATGGGGTGGACAATGAGCCTTTAGTGGTTTGGTCCAGTGATGGAGGGTTTCTTGGAGACTGGGATGATAGTGTAATGTTTCAAACAGGAGAGGACTTTACACACAGCTCCAGTGATCTGTTGAAGATATGTGTGAAGATGAGGGCCAGCAGATCAGCGCAGACTTTCATAGAAGAGGGTGAGACGCTGTCTGAGCCTTGTGCCTTCCGGTTCTTCTGACGCACATCATCGTCACAGACTGTCAGTGCTGGTGGGGAGCAAGTCGGCTAATAGAACCTGCAGTAAAACACATTCAGGTCCTCGGCTAGTTAAATATTCTGCAGTGTTGCGGATGGTTTCCTGTAGCTGCTGATGTCCTGCAGGGCTATTAGCTGAAAAAAGTAGAGAAGATTTTGGAGGGGGGGGGGGTTGTGTTATTCAGGCCACAGCTCGTTAAGGATATAATGATAACCGCAAAGAGAAAGAGAGAGTGTTTCTAGAGACTAGAGTGTGACACACAAAGGCAGAAGCTACAGACAGACAGGTCGTTCAGCTTTAATGCACAGAAATAATAGCTCCAAAGGATTTCTCACTGCTCGTCTATTCAACTCTTTGACAGTACCCCAAAAAAAACCTTTCTTCTCCACTTTACAGCTGATTGTCAGTTGCAGAATGAGGCCAATCAAGAGGCCGAGACCCTCAGCGAGAACATGAAGGCAGATACGAACAACTGCCCAAGAGACTCCGGCTGCCACATGCCATCTGACAGCCCTGACAACAGCGGAGAGGACACAGACCTTCACTTTCTCTCTGAACACCCTCTACCAGGCGAGATGACAGCTTCATGAGAACAACCTCTTCTCCCAGATGCCTGTTTCATTCCTTATGTTTGCTGTTGTGCTCGTTTATGATTTTTTTGTACTTCCTACAACAACATAATGTCAAACTACTCCACTGTTGTCTGTCAATTGTAAAACATATGTTCATTTGTTTCCTGGAATAAAATATTTTATGGATTTCTTTTTTTTTACTGTGGCATATAACAAAAGCAAATGCAGGTTAACATTACAGTTAAGTAGCTTGACTTCACAGCAACAGACCATCAAGTAAAAAACAACTATTTAAAGCGGCAGAATTCATCATCACAGTCCTGCTAACAGTGAAATTATAAGATACTTATTGATCCTGATGGTTCCCATGGAAACCCTGAAGCATGAAAGATAATTTCAATTTAATCTGATGCACATAAAACTAAAATATGCATTTTGGGAGTACACATGGTCAATACCATAGCAACAAAGTGCTGTGCATCCTAATGTAGAGTTATAGCGAGTAGTAAACAACACAGGATGTGCCAAAAATAAATCTGAATTTTATCAGCATTTAACCATTGAGGTCAAAATCAATTACACCTGAAGCAGCAAATGTTTTGAAATAAAAGCATATGCTGCCTGGAAATATGTTAAAAATTCACATAATTGTTTTCTGTGTCTTAACTTAAGTTTAGGTTTGTTGGAAATGCAATATTTAAACTTTTCTACTGTCAATCCAAATTTTTGTATTTTAATTCCCATTGCTAGTGTCTTATACATCTTCCACAAAAAGACAACCTACACAAATTCCAAAGAGAAAAAGATCACTTTTATTGATCAGTCTGCAGCTAAAAGTGTAGTTGTATCTTGAAATTTGTACCCTTATTATTAAGCTACTGTATAGACACAAAACATTCTACAATATTCTACCAATCCATCAAATTAACAAAAAGGCAGCCATGTGAAAGTTGTAACAACTAATATGACTATAAAGTAAAATCAATCATGGCATGACAGATGAGAGGCAGAGAAAAAGATAAGAATTTGGACAAGAATATAGTGATCACCCCCCACCCCACCCTTCGAAACCCTCTTACTCTATAAAACTGCAAGAAATGAAGTCTCATGCATGTCCTAATCTGTCTGTCACACATAAAAGAGGACATCAGTCATAATAAATGCAAACATAGAATACACAATTCAGATGTCCAAACCACTGAAAATCCTCTCAGAGGGATAAAGAAATAAAAACATGTAAAACAACTCATATTTACATCATTGTATAATACAGAATTCTACACAGCCCATTCCCTCTGTTATAAAACAACAGTGAAGTAAATGACATGGACAAATACAACATTACAGCCTTTATTAGCTCCAATAAGACTTTTGAGAAGGTCACTGAGCAAACAGACTGAACTCAAAGTCTTTTTGTTGTCTCACGTTTGTCAGATTGATTTCTAGCCCGAGATTTGTATTAGAACCAGGTTCCGTTCATTCTTTTAATACTAGATAACAATGTCCATGTGCTATAATTGGATTTAAATTGGTTTTAACACAGACCACACATTGCATTTTCGCCTGGTTTAATTGGTTCGGGCTGAAATTCAATCTGAAGACATTCGTCTACTGATTAAACAGCTGTTTAGCACACAAATATTTTACCTTAAAATGGAAAAAAAACAACAATTTCTTACATATAGTTTCAAGGTGAATGGTGAATAATTTTGATGGAATGTGATTTAGACAGGCAGTCGTATGCATTATATTGTTAAAATGAATGCAGATGTTTCTATTTACTGTAGCTAATTGTTACTAGGTGCTAGATGATGGGAGAGTCCCTGTGGACAAATACTCCTGAAACTGATCCAAAAATGATCTTGCACATAACTTCATGATAGTTCAATCAGTAGGCCTCCTCCTTTTTTTGCTCTGACAGCAAAATAACATCCAGCGTCGTTCAATGTTCACCGTCCCCATGGTTTCAGGTGGAGTAGTGATGAAATCAGCGGCTGGGGCCTCCATGAGAGTATCTGGCATAACCGTTCTCAGGATACAGAGAGAGCTCCTCTGTACTGCTGAGCCCATTGTTCAGCTCTGAAAAAGACAGCAAAATGATTAGTGATGCTGTAAAACCATGTTTCATAAATCTCACCTTTATTCTTTTCTTGATTTGAAGCACTGCTCTGTTAAGTAGCAACACTGGTGGTAAAATTTTAAGTTCAGGAACCCAAACCAAGAATATCAACAATTCTGTCTTTCTTTATCAAGGACTGAATCCCAATGTTCAGATTTCATAGCACTACAGCATAGACGAGGTCTGCTATCATTATCCGGAAACACTCAATACATTTTCATTGTTATGCAGATGATACTCAATTATATCTATCAATAAAGCCAAATGAAATTACCCAATTAACTAAACTACAAACATGCACTGAGGACATAAAGGCCTGGATGACCTGCAACTTCCTGTTATTAAACTCAGAAAAAACTGAAGTTATTGTGCTTGGTTCTAAACACCATAGAAACTCACTATCAAATGACATAACTACTCTGGATGGCATTACTCTGGCCTCCAGCACCACTGTAAGGAACCTAGGAGTTATATTTGATCAGGATCTGTCTTTAATTCCCACATAAAACAAATTTCAAGGACTGCCTTCTTTCATCTGTGTAATATTGCAAAAATTAGACATATCCTGTCTCAAAATGATGCTGAAAAACTAGTCCATGCATTTGTTACTTCTCGGCTGGACTACTGTAATTCATTATTATCAGGCTGTCCTAACAAGTCTCTAAAGACTCTCCAGCTGGTCCAGAATGCAGCTGCTCGTGTTCTGACAAAAACTAGAAAGAGAGATCATATTACGCCCATCTTGGCTTCACTGCATTGGCTTCCCGTAAAATTCAGAATAGAATTCAAAATCCTTCTCCTCACCTTCAAAGCTCTTAATGATCAGGCTCCATCAGATCTTAAAGAGCTGATAGTACCTTATGTACCTACTAGAACACTGCGCTCCCAGCATGCAGGTCTACTTGTGGTTCCTAGTATCTCTAAAAGTAGAACAGGAGGCAGAGCCTTCAGCTATCAGGCTCCTCTCCTGTGGAACCATCTTCCAGATTTGGTCCGGGGGGCAGACACCCTCTCTACATTTAAGAGTAGGCTTAAAACTTTCCTTTTTGATAAAGCTTATAGTTAGGGCTCTTAGAGCACTTAGCTTATGCTGCTATAGGCTTAGACTGCCAGGGGACTCCCATGATGCACTGAGCTCCTCTCTCCTTCTCCCTCTCTCTCTCTATCCATCCATCTATATCCATTAACATTCATGTTCTATTAATGCATTCAATAACCTAAACTTCTTCCCCGGAGTTGTCTGAGCTTTCTGGTCTCACAGGTAATCTGGGCCTCTAGCTTCATTGTTGATTTTCATTGTGCTTCTCTCCTTTATCCTTCCTTTCTCTCCTCTCCACCCCAACCGGTCGAGGCAGATGGCCGCCCACTCTGAATCTGGTTCTGAGGTTTCTTCCTGTTAAAAGGGAGTTTTTTCTTGCCACTGTTGCTCATGTGGGAATGTTGGGTCTCTTTAAAGTTAAAACCTGAAGAGTTCAGTTTAGAACCTGCTCTATGTGTAAAGTGCCTTGAGATAACTCTGTTGTGATTTGGTGCTATACAAATAAAGACTGATTGATTGATTGATTGATTGATTGATTGATTGATTGCTAGTGCTCAAGACTGTCCAAATCCACAATTCATCAAGCCCACAAGACGCCTCGAGTGGACTTTCTGCAGACTTCACCAGACCTTGCTTGGAAAATTACCCATAATCCTGCAGCAATAGGCTTTAAAATGAAACAAACAAACAAAAAAACCTAATCATTATTATCAAAATAAAAAAAACATAATAATAGGTTGTTTAAAATATTATCTTGTTGTGATGTAGTGAGTTATAGTGTAGGCTTCACACAGTATAACAGGCCTATAGGCTCAAAATGTGGATTTGTTTATGATAATCCACTAAAGTAGAGGGGCAAAGGTTTGTTTTTATCTGTCTACAATGTGAAGGCCATTCATTGAGGATTTAATGTGAATATAATATTAGCAGTATTCAGCAGTTCATGTAAAGAGAAAATCTCCCTGAGCATTCTGACCAGATGTGCTGAGTATAAAGCAGCAGAGCCGCACACATTAAAACCATTAAGAACTGTTCAGAAAAACAAAAAAACAATGTTTTGACATGGGTTACAAGGTGAGGAAGTTAAATTTATCTCAATGGAAGTATTTGAAGTCTTAAGTCCCATCTTAGAGCTATCTACCCCTGCAGACTTGACATGATGGAGGTGAAAACGTCACAGTACGTCCGACTGAAGTCTGTGATGACTCATTCCATATATCCAGAGGGTGGACATTTGGATTCAGCCTTTCTTTTCATCATGTCAGTGGATGTCAAGGACTTGGCTTGCGATGACAGAGTTTGAACACATAATACCTTTCGGAGCATGTATTTGCTGTCACTGTATGTGCCACCATTGCATATAAATAGCAGAAGTTGGTATTTGGCACTATAAAGCTTTAAAGGGATGTCACAAAAAACGGCCTGCCAGCCTATAAGCACTAAAAAGTGATATCTATTCACAGAAACATTCATAAAACAGCAAAAAATGAACCTGTAAAAATCAAAATCTAGCTTAAGCCAAAGCAAATACACAAATAAAATCTGCAGCCTCACAGCAAGCTGCCACCTGCTCCCTTCCCTATTCTATTTTAATTAAGCAGCGTCTGTTCCTTTACTTTTTCAGCCTCACCTACTACTACTCAGATTACCACAGGGTGAGCTAGACTGACACAAAGCTTTCAGAAGATATGGAACAACGATGAATTTCTGCTTACAATCACAATTTCCTCTGATCACACACACACACACACACACACACACACACACACACACACACGCAGCTACAAGTGCACCAATTTATACAGAATGTAATTTACTACAGAATAATTTTATGCTCCAAACCACAAGTTGACAGAGCAGTGACTCAGTGTTTGGTGCAGCTAACGACGCACACACACACCTGTTAAACTGTTAAACCAGCGATCTGCCCATGATCACAAAACCCTCAAAAACAGAACTGAGGCCCCAAAACACAAAATATTAGTATTATTAGTATAAGATGTCTGATAAATGAATAGAAACACTGGACTTAAATTAGTGATCTAATACACAAAAACACTGATAATGTTGGGAACCAGGTGTGTGTCAACTGCTGTATTCTAAAAACTGCATTTTTTCTTCCCTGTTTCTATCAATGCATCACACCAATAAACTGTGTAGCTGGCACATACAGCTGGCATTTGTATAATGTAGTATTGGATAAATATGCATCACTTCCACTATACTGTAACTATTCATGCTGGTAAAATCTAATGTCCAGCTTTGGCAGCCCCCAGTGGTCGTATTGTGAATTAAAACTTCTTGTTGTCAGGCTTCCTCACATCTGTATGTCCTTGTGAGAACCAGATGTGAACTCATTTGCCAGTTTACAACCTCACAGCTCCATGGCTGCATTATTTACACCTGGATTTTATTTTATTATTTTTTCATTTATTTTCAGACATGAATTGAAGTTAAAGTGGCACCTGAGAATATGAGCTTCTCCTTCATGATGTTAACGTCCCGACTGGTCCGACGCGTCACAGCGCTCAGCATAATCTGCTCTGGGTTATAGTTCTGCATCCCGCTCATCTTCCACCTGTTACAGCACACGCACACATGCAAATCACATACAGTACACATGGATGCACTGATTACAGCTGTGTCATTGAACCATTCACTCTTATGGTGATCTCTAGTTCTTTAAGGGCTTTTAAGCTACAGACAAACACATATTTAATAGAATGTACATTCATAAACAACAGGTAAACAAGTGGAAGAAAGGAAAGAATCGGCCTCAGGGTTGTTGGGCAGAAAAAGCACAAGGAGGACAAACAAGGAGGCAGAAACAAAGGCCAAGGCAGTCGCTGCAGTTACCTGATCATATGATAGCTGACAGATGCCAGGGGGCAGCGGAGGAAGGTTGCATGCAGATCAGGCAGAGCACAGGACAAAAGTAAGGATGTCAAAGGAGAAAGAGAGGAAAAAAGAGAAAGAGAGAGGACAGGAAGACAGTGAGAGGTTAGAGCGTGGAGGTGAAACATGGAACAATCCGGAAGACAAAAAGACACGAAGGAGAAAAAAAGGAAAAGAAAGAAAAGAGCAGAACGAAAAGTCAGTGAAGAAGCGGAATGGACAAAATACAAAGCTCAGCTCACGTCCAATCAAACGCTTGTGTTTTTGTGTTTTAAAAAAATGTTAATTTGGTCAATTTTATCAGGTGTCAGACAACATTTACATAATATAAGATTGAACAAATGAACTGAGAGCTATGAAATGTTAATGAGTCAAAGAAAAACACAGAATTTAGTTTATTTGTGCAGGACACTAAGCGTAAGTGTTCACTGAGCAGAAAAAAAACAAAAACAATATACAATATACAATATACAGCCACAAGAAGAAAAGTTTAGTTTAGTTTAGTTTATTTGGATCCCCATTAGCTGTTACCCAGGCAACAGCTACTCTTCCTGGGGTCCATGTTAAAATAAATACAACCAATTACAATTACAATATAACATAAATGAATACCTAAATAGAGTCTTACTTCATAGTGAAAAAAAAAATATATAATGATTTTTTAAGGGTCAGGTTTACCCATATTAGAAACATGTTTTCTCACTTAACTGCTCAATTTCAGTTTTTGAAGAACTCATTTCTAATATTGGCTCTAATAAAACATGTTCTGTTTGATAAACTAGAATAAAAGGTGAGACATGTTGCTACCAAATATAATCTTTTCAACCATAGCAGAAATGTTTATCTCAAAATCCGAAAAAATAAAACCATATATTTTTTTGCAATATGGGTAATCAGAGTCTTTAAAAATCCATGAATTGAACACTGTATGTTTCACAAATGATGTAACATGACGTAAATGTAATGTAATGTAAACCAAAGGTAACAAGCAGTTTTTGTGACAGATGTATGCAATGGTCACTGCCATTTATGCTGTGTGCTGTTGTATATCTGTGACTTTCAGCATCATCACAATCCAAACAATACTTACTTCTGGAAACAGAAAATCCCTATGACTATGGCCAAGGAGACTAGATCTGAGGCGATCCAGATGAAGCCGTAAGCGCTCTGGCTCTGCAAGACAAGAGAAAAAATATGAGTAGTTTCCAGCAGACACCACTGGAGGTCACCATCGACATGCGTGTCACCTAAAGCTAAAGTAACGCGAGGCCCTGACTGAGACAGAAAGCCTGCTGGACAGCTGCTTCTTCACTCAGATCTGCGCCCTTGTCTCAACCTGCCGGACTCTTTCCCAGGGTTCTGTTGTTCTCTAACGCCACGCTGAGCTAAAGTCTGCCGCTGAGCTCCCTCACATTTCTCTACATCCTTGCCCTCGAGTCTTGCTGGGCCCTCGTCAGTCTCTGTCCTCTCTCCTGCTGTCCTCTCGTCTCGTCTCTGACCTTGCCTGTGTGTGTTTGTTGAGTGACTGTGTGTGTTTGTGTGTGTGTGGTGCCAGATGAGAGAGAGATAGAACTAGAGAAAGAAGGAGGAGGAGGAGGAAAGCTGTTTACCATGAGCCAGATGGGGTAAGGCACCTTTTGGAGGACTTGGGGGGCATCAGAGGACACAGAAGGCACCCCACTACACCACATAATGGAGTAGAGCCAGGGCTCATTCACTGGGTAGACAGTCACACTCACATTATTGGCCAGATACTCCCTGAGGGACAAGAAAAAATACATGTCAAGACTGAAAAAAAGGGATTTTCCCTTTAACTCCTTAGCTCGTTTTACCTTTCTGATCATTCTGCAGTCATAAAATACAGCCAGAGAGAAAGAAAACACATTTCTCACAGAGGAGTGTTGAAGATAAGAGTAAATATCCACCAAATTTTCATGATGAAGTCAAACCAGCCCTTATACTTCTTCTCTTCCTGCTTTTTGGTCTCTATAAAGTCTTTCATCTAGTAGTGTGGATGCTTCCTCTTACTGTATTTCTCTGTAGCTGGCCTTGCTGTAGTGGAGGGTCAGGCTCGTGATCCCCCTGTGTTTCATCTCTGCTATTGACAGCTTCTCGTTTGCTGTCTGCTGAAAGCCTCGCACCCTCCCCCTGTCCGTGTCGGGGGTCCACGTCACCTGGCCAAAACACATTGGCACATGGAAAGACCACTGATCAGACAGAATGTGGCGTGGGCTTCGTAGGTAGAGAATGTTACAGTTTTACAGTAAAAAACAAAAGGTGCCACTTGTAGGAGTTAAATATTAATAAAGCAGTGTAATTGCAGTGTAACGTAAGTCCACATTTTCAATAACACATTCCACTTGTTGTTTAGGCTTTTTATTCATGTTTGACATTTCTTTTTGGTGTTTGAACACTTTGAAACACTGTATACAGATCAATATAGAGCTGCCAATCTTTATTTATGTACTCATTAATCACTGCAGTTACACAACTACAAGCAGCACCAATAATAATAATAAGTATTATTACGGAGGGACCTACAGTCCTCACCCTCTTCTGGGAGATCCCTGCTTTCTGCACAGCCCACAGCGTGTCCATGAACCAGCTCCGGTAGCGTGGGTGCTCTGCTGGAGGCTTGCGGATGTTGAGCATTGCCGAGCCGTTGGCCCGGGCCGCCAAACGCAACATTTCCACCAGACTGCAAACTGTCTGGTTGCCTATTCGGCCCCGATCCCTCGCCGACAGGCTCTCTACTGTCCAGTAGGGGTCACTCTAGAGGCGGAGGAGAGGAACAGAGAGGCAGATACTGGTTGTGAATGTACACTGTTGAACAGTTGATGCACACATTAAGAATATGTATCACATTTTGAAATTAAGCACAAACTTGCTTGTATATGATCATTTGTGTATTGCTGTGTCTTTTTGATTGTATTTTTGTCTTTGTATCACCATCTCCATTACAACCATCAACTTTGTTCTAATGTTTTGGTCACAAAGACTTAGGGATGATTATTTTTCTACTGTAATTATACATCTTAACCTGACAATACGGTCATTGTTATATGTTCATTATTGGATAACCAAATGTATCCACAAAACTTTATACCCACCATTTCTTATTTTTATTCAAAAGCCCTTGCATCTTACCCTGAAAATAATTTCACAGCTACATATGACAGAAAATGGTGAACGATGTGTTTCATTAAAGGGTGAAAATGCATTTTATATAGCTGATGGATTCTGCATGAACAAATCTATGTGAGTTGAGGTGATGTGGATTTCAATACCTCCAAAAACCAATGCCCCGCATTTAGAGAGCGTATCTCAGTCCAGTTGAAGAAAGAGGCATCTTCATGCTTTCTGGATGGAAAGACCTTACTAACATCTGTGGTTCTCCTCAAGGTGCGGTCTCGCATGAGGAAGGGAACCCCGTCCACACTAGAGGACAAAGTATGGTCAGAAAATGTCTTACTTCAGTAATGAATTAGTGCTTAACAAGTTAGGTTAATCTTATCTTTTCTACTATTTCTTACTTGCATACAAGCAAGCTATATCTCAGCTGTGGATGTGTGGATCTACTGTATAATGTACATATACAGTCAGCACTCTGAATTCATTAATTATAAATAAACCCCAGGATGAAATGTTGTTAATGTGTGTTTAATAACCTGAGAGTGACGTCAGCTTCCAGGGAGGTGGCTCCATGCTGCAGGGCTCGGTTAAAGGACACCATGGTGTTTTCTGGAGCCAGCTACAGCACAGAGGAGACGGAGAAGGAAGGATACAGTCAGTCACATCAGGAGGGAGCGACATAATTAAAAAAGAGTGTTTAAATAAAGAACTGTGATTTGTTGCGCATACGTTTGTGTGACATGATCAAAAGTGAGACTGAAAAGGCACACAGGTCTTTACCATGCTTATCTTCACACAGCATAGTTATATACCCATGGCTTTCATTTATGAATTCTTATAGGATATGTTTTTAAAAATTATTTTCATTATGTATCTATTCAGAATACCCAGAATAAATTCAAAGAGAGAAACAGCACAGCATAGGAGGTAAATTGCTTTGTATAAAATTGCTACATTGATGCAGTCCATTTTGTTACAGCTGTCTCTGAGACATCATCTGCCACACCCTCTACCTCCAATTCATGTCTCTCTATCCTATAGCCCTGAGTGGCTCTCTCCCTCTCTCTCCCTGCATGTGAGTGATTTTCTACAGCTGCACCTCATGTCTGTAATCAAGCATCAACAAATACTCAGCTTTGCCACTTCCACCCTGCCAGATTGTAGAGTCTGCTACCAGTTAGTGTTGCTACACTTCGAACCTCTTTGTTTTTTGCAAATTGCAATTGTGATTCAGCCTGTTACCTGCATCCTGACCCCTGTCTCACCTCCCATGCTGCCCCTCATTTGGTCAAGTCCAGCTGTTCTTCCTTTAGCCCTGCTGCTCTGCTCAGGAGCTTAGCACAACTCAAGGTGCAGCCCAAGTCTCTTAAACTGCATCTATGTTTCTTACTTTCCTCCCACAGTAGATGCATAGAGAGACGCATCAAAACCAAACAAGGAGAGAGGAAACGAGGCAATCTGTCTTTAGAGACACAAGACTTTCCTCTGAAGTGTCACGTGAAGCAACGTCTGTTTTTGATGACAGCTGCAGCTGATCACAGCTGGATCAGCTATCAGTCAGCTTCATCAGCTGAAGAGACTGTTGATGAAGTTTGTTTTTACACACATACACACTATGTTAATACTAATAAGCAGAAGTGTTTTGTCTCTGCAGCCTGTTCATAATATATATTATATTACCTGTTAGAGACCATTACATTTATTTATTATAGTTACCGTTATAATTACTGTAACCAATATGTGTGCAGATCAGCTACAACATACAATGCTGCTCACATGTTAGCTCATCAGTAATAATAATCTAATAATATAACAGTAGAACAGTGGTCATTCTGCATGCATAATGAGCATTTTTTAAAACTTTTGTCATTTTAATACACTTTTCTGATAATTCTTTTGAGCTTTAACCTCAATAAGATTTAAAAAATGGGGACTTGTGATTGCAATGGAGTATTTTTACGTAATGGATTTGAATACTTTCTCCGCCACAGACATGTATGAAAGAAACATTTGAAAAAATGGCAAGCAAGTGCAAGGTGGTCCAAAAACAAGAAGGTACAGTCCTCTGTGAGAGCAGAAGTTCATGTATGTTTAAGTGCAAATCTGCCAAGAAAGGACTTGTGGCTGCACCTCAGAGCTCTGCATCCTCCCTGACCTGTCTACTGTGCCACAGAGAATTGGGGCTCAAATTGGTCTGTTCAGCCACCTGTGCACTCACTAAAACCCAGCATAATGAGACATGCCATGGTCATCATCAACTATGATGGATGAAAAGGACAAAGTGTGTGTTTGTGTGTGTGATTGTGTGTGTGTGTGTGTGTGTGTGTGTGTGCTTTTAGAGGGCAGGAAAACACAGCTCTGAACATCACTGTACATTTGTTTATTGCTAGTCATCCCGAACAGTATTTGCTTGGCCAGCTGTGAAATGACAGTTCAGTGTGTTGTTGACTCTTATGCTCACAGAGCCTGTTAACAGCAGACCCGTGTACTGTGTGCTGTACACCACTCTGCTGTGAAAAATACAGTCCTCAGTCATGCACACAGTACTCAAAAATAGATATATCCATTTATCAACATTGTATGTTAACAGAAGAATTCTTAAGTGGAAGAATTCACCACAAAACATGTTAAAATATGTTTTTTTAACACTCATCCATCATACCAGAAGGCAATAAACACCTGGCAGGTCTAGGCTGTGTTGTGTTCTCCCCACAGAGCTGAAAATCCTCCATCTAAACAATTAACCGGATCAGACAGTGAAGTCTGGCGAAGCACCAACTCACCATAGGAGCTCCCCGTCGACCAATGATGTCTGGTCGATGTTTGAGGCTGTGGCGGTCCATGATGCAGGGACAGGTGAAAGTGAGTGGTACCAAATAGAGAGCCAGGAGGATGGTAATGTATGTCACCAACACCATCACTTGGAAATCTAAGAGGAAGGAGTAAGAGGTTTTTAAGAGTGGCTTTACTCATCCATCTCATTATCTCACTTGGAGTTTTGTCAGTGTTGGTCAGAACAATTGCTAATCTGTTTGGAGTATCAGAGGGTGGAACTTCCTCAAAGGTGAAAACAAATGGCTGATGCGGGGAAGTTCGAACAATAACAGGAAAGCACTGGAAAATCTATTTAGCAAAAGTAAACAAACACCTGAAATATCTTCATGTAGGTACTTAAATATGACAATGATAGGAACTTTATTTAAGATACAATCATAAACAGACTAAGATTCTACAGCAGGCATGTCTCACTATTCCATAAAGGGCCGTGTGGGTGTAGGTTTTTGTTCCAGCCAATCAAGACCACACGATTTGACAAATCAACTGTCTGAAGACTCAGAAGATCAGTTGATTAAATGAGTCAAGCCTGGTGTGCTTGGCTGGAATAAAAACCTGCAGCCACATGACCCTTTATGGAATAGTTTGGACGCCTCTGCACTACATGAATAGTCAGGGAAAGGTATTACTAATTATCCTTTCGGAGTGCTTGTACTAAGTTCAGTGTAATCCATCCAATAGTTGTCTGCAAACCAATAAAATATAGAAAATGTGTGCCTATATATGAAGTGGATATTGAGATATATTACTAAATAAGTATTACATTTAGTGAGCTGCAGCCACTAGAGGAAATGTAAGTAGATAACCAGTGTAAGTAGGATTCATCCTGTGGGGACCATGAATGTCTGTCCAAAATTTCACTGCAATCCAATAGTTGGTTGATATTTCACTTTCCACCAAAGTGGCGTTCTGACCAACTGACCAAGACACAGTGTCATGGCTAAAAAAGTCCTGATCAATCTTTATTAGTCAAAGATAAAGAGATACTGATACTGAAAGAAACTGTGAGCAGAAATTCAGCCCTGGTGACAATAGAGGGTCTTTAGCTACTTGAAATCCAAGTCACCACTTACTGGATCTCTCTCTGCGGACCACATATCCAGCTACCAACCAGCTGATAGCTGTGACTGTTGCCAGGGCTCCAATGTGCAGGAAAGGTGCTGTGGACTGGTAACAGAACATAAATATAGAACATGGGTGTTGATTAGTGGTTATTTATCCAAGAACACTATCCATAATACATTTTTGTAACCTAGAGATGACTAAGATTAACAATAATGTCAAAAATAAGCATGCAGTGCTATGATTAACACTCTTTCTCGGTGTATTACAAGGGAAATACAATCAGTAAGATAGTATACTGTTTTGATGATACAGTTGATTCATTAGAAAACTAAATAAAAAGACAGGAACATGAAAAGCAGTAAGCTTAAAGCAGTCATGTTATTTTGATTTTAGACTAACCTGCAGTGATACAAGTAGGATGTCCCACTCATCCCCCCATAGATCATCAACAGAGATGACACCAGAAATCGTGGTGAGTAGCGTAGCCAACACTCCGATCTGTTGAGACGAGACACACAATGAAGGCCTTATTTCAAATCATGTGTGGATCAAATGATATATCACAATTAGATGTAGTTCACCACACCTTGTGAACCCAGTAGAGGTTCAGCTGCTGGCCCAACGATATGTGGAAAAGTGCTAAAATCTGAAAAAGAAACAAGAATCAGTTTTTATATATTTTAATTGAGCAAAAGTTGGCAAATATTTTGAGGTCTGACAATAGTGTTACCATTAAGAATGTAATGTAGCTGAATCCCACGGTGGTGGATGCCAGGATAGGGATCGTCTCATCCCTCCATTCTCCAGAGCGGTTGTATACCGACCTGGAGGAGTATGAACAAGTAAGGGTTAATCTTTGATGATGGTAAAACTAATGAATTCTTATCTGTTCACAACCTCATCTGATTTAGTTCCAGCTTTATCAAACACGTTTTCATGAACAGCTTTTCCCTTACAGCCACCACAGTCACATGTTGGGTTGACTTACCAGTTGAAGTCGTTGAAATCATTTTGAGCCACCAACCAGAAGTAGGCCCAAAAGAGCAGCAGAAAGAAAGAACTGCACAAGATGATGAACCATGCACACTCCCACTGTAAAGACAAACATGTTCTTATTTGAGATTTCACACTGAGACTATTTCATATATATGTGAAGAGGCTGTTTCTCAAAAAAGAGCAAGGTCTGAGAAGAAGATTAAAGTTGCTATTCCAACTATATTACACCAACAATGGATCAAATGATCATACAGTAAGTGTCACGTGAAAGGTACCATTTGTAGTGACAAGCCTGCAGATAATTATTACTGGCTCTACTTCTTAGAGATCAATCAGTCTTCTTTTCTAAGTTTCTGTACGTGTTGCTTCTATTTTTTGTTCTGCTTCAATTCAAGATGTTGATCACTTCCTGTAATTCCCTCTAGACTCACACTTTCTCTTCCCTTGGTTTTGCACTTCTCCACCTGTCCACCAGATGCCCCCGGACTTTCTTGCCTGGTTCCCACACCCACTCCGTAATTATCTTCACCTGCCGCTCACTGTCTCACTAGCAGCTTATATACGGGTCCATAGCTCATCATTCACTGCTACGTCATCAGTGTTACAGTGGGTCTTTGTCTTCCAACCATCCAATTACTTGTTCCTGCTCCCATGTCCCTGCACCTGTTTCCGTGCCCTTGATTTCCCAGCCTGATTATCTGCAACCTGTGTTTTTGACCTAATGCCTGTTTATGACCTGGTTACTGCCTGCCTGACTTGCCCCTTTCAAACTTGTTTGCTTGTTGACTGTCTTCATGTTGCTTTGTCCTAGCCTGTTTTTTGGATTATGGTTCATTTAAGCATCTTTTCATTCAACCTCTGTATTGGTCTCTGCAATTGGGTCCTCCACCTGTTTTCCTGCTACACACTTGTAGTATATTTATAGTTCTGCACTGTATTTTATATGCAACATTTTATTATTTTATAGCAATTGAAAACAGTACTGTAATGTTAACATGGCTTCTCATTAGCTCATGTTTTAACCATTTCCTGTACGATATGTCTCCCGGTCTGCCATGTGGGGCAAAGGTGTAAAGGAGAGCTTGTCCATCACTCAAGGACTCTTTCCTTCAGTAGTTAACAGGATTAGGAGCTAATGCCATGTGAGGGGAGGTTTAAAGTATGATAGGCCAGTCAACATATCCTGTTGCGTATTGATCAGCTTTGCACCACACCGTGCCTGGACTCACCA
Organism: Scomber japonicus; assembly: GCF_027409825.1. NCBI lineage: Eukaryota > Metazoa > Chordata > Actinopteri > Scombriformes > Scombridae > Scomber > Scomber japonicus. The sequence goes on along the minus strand of NC_070590.1, from coordinate 26,531,399 downwards.
CTTCCAGTTGCTTATATAACAGGCATGGAGATAATTAGATGTGTGTGAAGGTAAAGAGCAATTGACTGAACTGTTGAAGCGGTTGGATTTACACAGAAAGGCTGTGAAAGGTGTCACTTTTAGCCAGGAGAGGAGAGGACATGCAAACAGTCTTTTAACCAGTAAAAACATGGTAGTAAAGGTGATGATATGACAAGGTATCAGGAGCTGTATTTAATTGGTTTAACAGCTACCACCTTGTAGATCAGGTGACTGTGCATGGCTATAAGGCACTGAGCCAAAGTCACATTGTCAATTTACCTCATGCACCACACAAGTGTGTCCTAGATACAACAGGTATTGATAGAAAAGTTGTTTCCCCTTGTGTTTTTTCTCATCATGTCAGACCTTAAAGACAGATGCCTGCTCCAGAGACGAGTTGTTTGGTAGATTAGGAATCCTGTTTGAGGCAGAGGGTCGCCCTTGGTGTCAGAGAAAGGTTGTGACCTACAGGTAAACTAATCCCTAGTGGAGAAAATCTCCTCGGGAAAGAAAATGGTGTTTAGAGGAAGCCTGTGACTCAGTCCAGGTTTTCTTTAAGAAAGACATTCAATTCTCATCTGCTTCTGTGGGATGAGTATTGAATGTCATCATACGAATGTCTGTGGGGCTAATCTGCCTCCACCAGCAGTGACTTGCTCTGATTAGATGTGGGCACTATGGACAAAATCTTGTATCTGAGCACATGCCATTCTAGGTAACAACAGAATTATGTTACTTTGTCATATCGCTCAACCACACCTGAACTTCAGTTACAGTACAAGAAAAATGTTTTATCCACATGAAGATCTACAAAATAGTTTCTCTGCTTGAGAAACAAAGTCTTGAAAAGTCATATCATCCCTTAAAGGCTCAGTGTTTAGGTTTTAGGGGGACTATTCATGTAAATCACCTTATAATAAGAATCCTGAGTTATCTTAGAATGAACCCTTTAGGGAGCAGGTCCCCTTCCATGGATGCCACTATGTTGCACCACCACGATCTGGCTCTGGAGTGGATTATTTTCGCATTTCTTGTGAGCATTTTATCATTCATCTGTATTATCTGACACTGTCTCTTGAGTCCTACATAGCCTTCACAGGTCCCTCCATCTCTCCAATTAGAACTGCTGGTACCCAAGTTCTGACAGCACTCATAAATCCTGATCTATGTGCTGACTTCACCATGATGAACCTTCTGTCCACTGCTGGACAGAATAGCCTATCAGACAAGGTCAGTGTCAGCTGAACATGGACACTGATAGAGCTGGTGGATATGGGTGTAATTCAAGATAAAAAAGGAAAGCAACTGAACAGTAATGCAGTATTTCCTTTCAATTATGGATTGATCTCTTTTCCAAGGCCAAAGTTAATCAAATCATTTCAGTTGATTTCCAACTCAACCCTCGCAAAAAAAATATTCAGCCTGATATCATTGAAGACTATAAAACCAGATATTTTGACCACTTCACGGTCGGTCAAGTTGTAACACTGACATACTGCAATTGCCTATTTACACATTCAGCAGTCATAGCATAACATTCACATTCATTTGGAGTCAGGTTTCTTTCCACCTAGCTGCAACATGTTCCACTTTCATCCCCAGCCAGTCACTTATGTTCTCTTTTTGAAGCAAAACATTGAAGTTGCAAGCTAAATAGAGCCTGAAAATGCTCTGCAGAGCTGAAGGGAACCATTAAGTTGGGTGATTTCTCACTATGAGTGAGTCATCGTGTTAAATGTAGTCACTTGATCCACTGTTAAAGAACCCCCTCCAGAAAAGATTTAGAGATATATGCAAATATAAAAATACTTTGAATAATAATTTGTGTGATATGGTTTTTCCACACATACAATTCTTGTTAAAATCCTTAAAATGACATCTACTGGAAACTATGAATATGCTACTATCTATTTCATTTTGAAAGTTGTCCAGCTCAACACAAGATGTCTCCTACTGTAAAGTCCATTCTCAGTGTTTAAGGACTGGAGGCTTTAAGTTTCCATATCACACTTGTGTAAGTTGAATATTGGACCAGGATTGGCTCCAAACAATTTGTGATGTCACAAATCATACTTGTAGGCCCACCCCTTAAAATTTGATTTTCAATGAGCTCAGAGAAACGTTCTACTTTCATGAGATTAACGTAACTCTGCACATACATCATTCTGCACAATGGAGCTCAAAAAGCGAAGTGTAGGAACAAGAAGAAAAACACATTTTTCAGTGGAGGGGGAATTTAATATATAAAGTGCAGCTTTAAAATGTTATGCACACAAATTGTTAATGTCCTCTATCTTCTTGGAGTAACTAATGTTGCTGTTGGCCACACTGCTTAAGTGCAGAGTTGGGACAATCCAAAATGACTAAGTGAGAGAAGCAGAGGTTCAGATGACACTGATGATGTCTGAGGAACATTAAGCCTGAAACAAGACGAAGCACTGAGACTGATATCCATTGTGGATTGAAACACTGAAATTGTTTAATAATGAAATCAGTCAACAGAGTAAACAGACAGCATTTCAGAGCATGAATGTTAACTTCTCTGCTTATGTGCGCGTGTCGTTTGTGTGTCTGCATGGTGCTTTGTAAATGGAGACAGAGTCGAGAGGGGCAGCTGTGTGCTGTGAGTCTTTTTTACTCTTGGTCAACACATAATCAGTGCCTGCTTCAAACATTCAGTAAATGGACTGATTTATGGCCGAGCCATTGGCTCTTTGTGATAAAGACGACATCCAGCAGGAGTTAGCTGTGGCTGCCCAGTGGGTAACTAACACAGCTGGGTGTCTGGCTCGGCTTTACACATCCAGACACAACACTGATTCTGTCTGGATTATTTTCACCAGTAACTTGGTTCCTTAGGAATTCATAAGATAAAAATAAGATGACATAAATATCTATAGGAAACAATGTTTTTAATTTAAATTATAGGTTCACAATCACATATTTAACAATCTTAACAGTCTTAAAACAATACTCACATGCCAACAATGTGTGTACACTGAAATAGTGTTGAGTCATGGTAATTGTTCCTCCTGGTCATACTGGCAGCACATAGATTAGTACCAAATTCCATCTTTGTGCTTTGACTGATAGTGTTTCTAAATTAGTAACATAAAGAGGTAAAGGAGAGGATTTCATTTTCATTTCAAGTATAATAACTACTTTTGAACTCGAGTTGTTATCTAAATCAACAGGGTTATTTTTCAGATGGTAGCTGAGATTCCGCAGACCCATTCAACCCCCCCCAATGCTAATGTTGAGTGAATTTTTCAGTCATTTAGCATCAAATAGCTTTACTGAATTGGGTTACTGTTGTTGCCGTTCACAAAGCCTGACCTATTTTCTGTGCTTTCAGAACCACAAAATGGAAACGGTTCATTTATTCCTGAGGTGCGATCATGTTTCAGTGCAGCCTCAGCAGGATTGTGTAGTGTCATTACGGCTCTCTGTTATGCTCTGCTGTACATTGTGTACAGTGAACCAGTGGCCACAATTTCTCCACTGGATCTACTTTCTTTACATAAACACTTATCTACTGGATCCCTGTCAATATCCACAGCAAATATGAAAATACACAGATGAATCGCTGTTTTGACTACCTTTGTTCTTCAGCCAAAGGTAAACAGGGCGTACACACACAGTTTTGGTGACACTGCAGCTTATACTGTGAAACGATGTCTGTTTTGAGGACTGATGACTGTAAGGATGCACTGTAAGTACTGTGGCTGAAGCATCTATGATCCACTTAATAACTGTTATTATTCCTCAATACAACTATCTTAAGTGTGATAATCAGTTGGATATGTCTCTCAGGTTCAGCTTTCTTTTGAGTAATACATCTTTTCACTGCAGGGCTACAGTTAAGGCTTGTTCCAGCCTATTGGAGGAAGAGTATTTAAGCATGACTGACATAACACTGACCAACATAGATACTGTGTATAAATGGGAGATAAGACTGGGTATCAAATCTCAGTACTTTTTTTTGGTACAGATTGTAATGTGACTACTGAGATTTAAGCACTGAAGATCAGATAAATGTTATTTTATTTAGGCTATTTATCATTACACTGCTTACATTTAGGCCACATCTAACATTGTGACCTTTGGCCTCTTTTTTTTTAATGATAGAAAAGGGTCTTGTAGAAAAAACATCTGGGGTCATCTTGTGGTAGAAAAAAATATATTGACACAGACACTTAAACATGTAGCTAAACTCAGATAGATTGCTATCATTAACCTGTATTTTTGTTTATTTTATCTGATGATGTCATTTTATCTGCAGATCAGCAGCATGGTAATAAAAGCTGATTAACATAGCTTGTATTTATCAACAACAATCACATTTTTAGACTTTAAACACTGAAAAATATCTATATAAGAACAACTGTATCATGCATTAAAACACAGTAGGTCTAATGCATTAATGCAAAGTATTTGTAATGCCAGTAATGGTCTATATAGGATATTGAGCAAATAATACTTAAAATGTATTGATTATCACTATCCATACTTGATGATCAGTGGTGTTATCTTACCTTGGAGCTGTCGTCTTGGGAACGCTGGTAGCGTTTCCAGCGGCAACCATAGATCCCAGTGACAAAGGACACAAACACCTGCTTCTCATAGACCTGTAAGGGTTGGTGTTTCACCATGCTCCTTCAGCCTCAACGCGCCACCAGTCTGTTAACATCCCACACAGGACTGGGAACCCTGAAGAAGAACCAACGTGTTACTAAACAGTGAAAGTTTTCAAACATTTTTGTCAGTCTTTGTACATACAATTACAATTTTTATCAACATTGTCATGTCACGTCATGCTGCCTGAGGCATATTTTCACAAAACAAGGTGAATATGTTGACAGCACTGAGTTTGTTTGGAGTAACAACACCTGTAGAAGGAAGTCAACAACACTATTCCATAGTGAGTCATGTCTGGGACAGACATAATAATATAGTATATGCTTGACAGTCACTGAGTCAACCTTTAACCCTTTAAGTGTGACTGTGGTATAGAGGAAAACAGCACTAATAAGCAACAGTTAGGAATATGACAGCAAAGCAGAAAACAGTCACACATTACTTACTTTACCTATTTATTTGACCAGATCCAGTAAATCAGATCAGTAAAAAAAAAAGAAAAGGGAAAGAGTTAGACTGTATTGTCCTCACAGTCCTACCTCAGAGAAAAGCTGGTTGCCTCGGTGGCAGGTAAAAATGTCTTGGCACAGAGAACGTTGTTTTTCATGGCTCCCTGGAAGAGATGGTGCTGTGCCTTGTCTCTTTTGTCTCTCTGGATCCTTTATTACTAAAATTCTTGTTTTACTTTTTCTCTTTACTTCTATTTTAGTACTTTAGTTTTTTTTAGACAGGATAATACATAGTTTAAGCTCATGTAACCTACAGTATGTGCTATTTACAGTCTAAGATCTAAAAATAAAGCTGCACACTGGGAAAGTTCCCAATGTACGCACCTGACCTTGAGAGGTTTGTTTAGAGCCCATAATGACTCTGGTGATCCTCTGACTTACCATCAATTTGCCTAAAATGTACTACTGCTTAATATTTTAAACTGCTAATCTTACCATTAAGAGTAGGACTTTATAATTTTATCCCTGACAAAGTCTGATATATTGTGTTTTAATAAACTTAAACCTGAACTAAAATGTACTTTGATTTATGACCACATACTCCCAAAACTAAAACCAAAGAAATGACCACAACACCAAATGGACGGTGTTTAGTGCTAATTTAAGCTAAGAGGCTAAACTAAGATGTTGAACTTGGTAAATACTACATGCTAAACATCAGCATGTCATCATTGTAAATGTGAGCATGTTGGCATTCTGATGATAGCATTTAGCTAAAAACAACACTGTGCATAAGTGCATCCTCACAGAGCTGCTAGTGTGACTGGAAACTCTTGGCCAATAGTTTTAAAGGACCAGTACTGTATGTGGGTGACTTTGCAGACTGCAACAAAGTGAAAACCCACTCCCTTGCCTTTCCAATTGTGTAGGAGAACCTGCAGTGGCCATGAAAGTCACGAAAAAATGCTAAAGACCCTGTCTATATCCAGTGTTTCATTTGACCATTCTGGGCTACTGTAGAAACATGCCTGTGCAACATGGCAGCCTCTGTGGAAGAGGACCCACTTCCTTTTTATATATGAAGAGCTGATTGCAAGCTAACGAAAACACACAATTCTTATTTATTCTTACTTATTAATATTATATTCTACTTCTGCCATGTCTGTTCTGCTAGATTCCAGTAAATTCTACACACTGCACCTTTAAGACAATGCTACTGCTCGCCTTAACATCCACCAATAGGATGAATGACCTTGTGCTCTCTTTCCAGGTTTACTTTTGACTGAGCTGCTCTCAGTTTGCTCCTTGTCCCAGGTTGGGTGCACTTTGTCTGTATATGAAAAGCCAATTTGTTATTCCATTTATTGATTCGTCAACTTGTGAGTGCTCCCAACTGGCTGACCGATTGAGCCACTGATGACCAGTACAGAGTGTCCAGAGTGTGCAGTGTGCAAGTGACCAAGAAGTGGAAGAAATAGAACAGAACTACATTCCTTTACACCCAACTGCACAATGTGGTGTTCAATTGCAATTTGGCTTTCACACTGGTCAGCTACAGAATCCTTTTATCTTTATCTTTTTTCTTGCTGGAATCATTCCTCCTGTTCATACAGACCATTAGAAGATCCCTTCATGATGCACTTCATACTGCACAGTGATAAAGGACAAAATCCACAGTCCTCCATCTCTCTTTTTGTTACTATACTTCCATGACAACTCAACAGGGAAACACTAAGAGGGAAATGAATGCATAAGACTGTAAATGTGGCACTTGATATGACTAATTTAGACTGCTGAAGCCTCAGCTTTTAAATGTATTTTAGCATGAAATGACAAATTAAAATTTTGGACACACTGGTCAATAATGTTTTTTTTACTTTAAAATGAGCCCTCTGTATCTACCTAGGGAGCAAGTCCTCTTCCACGGAGTCGCCATGATGCACTGTTATGTTTCTACAGTAGCCCAAAAGGGACAAACCAAACACGACTATACTCTATAGATGGCCTTTCATGTTTTTCGCACCCACTGTAAGTTCTCCTACATGCTTGGAAAGGGAGAGGGAGAAGACCACTTTTTTTTTGCCAGGTTGCAAAATCATGACCCACCCCTCTTTGCCTCTGATTGGCTAGTACTCGTTGCCTTTGTTGGTTGGGTTGCTTAGGTTTAGGCATGCGGAATGAGATTGGTTAGGGTAAGAGTATGAATATCAGGGTAAACCAATCAGAGACAAAGTAGGGAAAAATATTGAGAGGGAGAGGGGAATTTAGTTTGTTGCAACCTGCAACCTCACCACTAGATGACACTAATTCCTATACACTGGTCTTTTAAAAGACATCACCTTTGGAGAGATTTGATCAGCAGGGCCCCCTGGAGAGTGCCTCAAGGAGTATTGGTTAATTCCCACTGAGGGACATCTGTGAGTGTCACTAGTAACAATCGTCTGACCCCCAAGCGTTTTACCTAAATGACAAGAAAAGAGGGATGAAGCATGCACCCTTATGGCTGGAGTTAGACGACAATGCCACTGTGTCAGATAAACCAGGCCTTCTTATTCATTTCAATGAGACTGCTGCGTTGGTACAGCAGATAATCGGAGCAAATTAACAAGGTAATCCCTGATACTCATATCAACAATGAAAACAAGCCATTTGGTGCTGTCAATACCACCATTACCACAGTGAATTCCAAGGTCCATGTGTATAGATTTTCACAAAAGAAAAACACTCACCATCTAAATTGAAGATAAATAAGCTGAGATTTAAAAAAAGAAAAAAAAGATGATCTTTTTGAAAAAAGAGGGCAATAAATGCCCATTTCAACGACAGATAAAGGCCTATTTCCTTGTCAACAGTCCTAAAAAAATAAACCGCTCCTCTGTCCTTATCTCTGAGTAGAGAAATTACAACATGACCGAATGGCCAGGCTAAGTCTGTGTCTAGCTGTGTTTGTGTACAGCTAATACTCCACGTCATCTCAAGATTTTCAAAGATTCAAAGCACATAAAAAGCTAACCACTGATCTGCTGGTGGTGCTAGAGGAAATGTCAGTCATTAGCAGCTATCGTCCTGGGACCTTTAACATCTGTAGCAAATGTCACAGCAAGCCATTCTATAATTATATTAACTCTCAAATATAAATGTCAGTCTTCATCAAAGCAATTGAGGCTTTATCCCCTGAGGACCATGAATGTCATAGCAATCCATCTGACAGTTGTTGAGATGATTCAGTCTGGACCAAAGTTGTAGAAAACCAGGCCACCATTGATATTCCTAGAGCCAAATGCCTACCGTGGCTAAAAATGCCATTATGCCCTGTAAATGTGTGTGGCAGGATTGATTTAAAATGATAATTCTGACCAATATTTGACTAACATCCTTATCTCCAGTTGGTTGGTATGGACACTTTGGCAGCAAAGCTTCCTGTGTGATCAAACTGGGCTTGAGTTGGGACATTTTGCCTGCAAATCTTAAGAAAAACAAGTGCCCACCTAACCCATCTTTAAAGAAATTTCTATGACTTCAGCAATAGTGTGCTGGAGCTCCATGACAACCCCCACTTGTGCCTCCCTCTTAAGGATACTTACTCTCTGATATAAATAGCCAAACTCACATTAAAACCTTTAAAAGAATGACAAAATCCCATCTAACTGCATGCCATCTGGCTCAGTTATGTACACCATGGTTGCTTTAAAAGGGCTACAATACAAATTTGTCGGGTATTGTGTGTCACATGCTTGAGCTGTGTATCCTATTCAAGGTTTTTCTTTTTTTTCTGGGGGTGAGTGTGAACATTTGTCTACCATTCACTTGCTAACCTAAATCTATATAACAGTCTTCAAAAGGGGGAAATTGTTTTGCATCCACCTTGCAGATCTGCATGCTTTCACTGTTGACTGCTTATTATATGGGAACTCCCAAGCCTGAGGGAGCCTTTTGGTGCATTCAGGGGACTTGGCAGATTCCCAGCATTCAAATCCAGATCCCGTCCTCGAACAAGGGCCAACTGGAGCTGAAATCACAGGGGCCTGATTCCAGCCAGGTTGGCCTATTGTGTCTCTGTTGCTTCCTAGCATGGTGTGATCATCACACTGTGTTTGCATCATAAAGTAAATTATAGTCAGTCACTCAAGGGTAACACACCTCAATCCCCTGTTAATTGTTCAGGCAGTTAACTGAAAATAATCTTACATAAATGATGTCTTGTCTGTTTTGAGTAAAAGGATGCAGTTAGGATCCTTTCCTCTTCAAGTATTCACCTGTATGTCTTTCTTTTCCTTTAGGCTTAAGCTGGACTAAAGGAAATAAGGTTGATCTACTCAGAAGTTGCTCCATTATCTCGAGAAAAGGTCAAAGTTTTCTCAAGAGGTACAACTGTTTCTGTCTGACATAGGAGTTAATTTCACGATATTCAGATCAGATGTTTTTGATGGAGTGAAGCTGTGGGGGGAACAAAGGCCATGCTTTTTGACAACATAAAACATCTTCAAAAGAATCCAGGGAAACATGCAACTGTTATTGGAAAATGGCAGCCAAAGTATTCCTGGATCCTGAACTTCCATCAACACTCAGTGGAAAAGATGAATGTGCAAATCAAAATGTGTGCCTGCGGTTACGTCTGAAGCAATGTGTCCAACACATGCTCTGTTTACAGTGTAACCACCAAGGGCAAGCACACACACAGACACACTAGGCACAAAAAGCCTTTGACCTCACAAGTTTGATTAACCGACATTTACCTGATGAAAATACAGCTCAGCAGTGTTTTTACCAGTTAATGTCCTTGTTTTCGTGGTTTATGGAATTTGCTACAGTAAACAGAGTGTAATGAGTCAGCAGTGTTGGCTGGTTTTGTTGGTGTTCTTACAGTAGCAGGAGCTGCACTGTTGATTAGACTCTCAGGTCTAATGTGCTATTAATTTTTAATGTATTTTCTATTGTTTCCTTTAGCTTCTGTTACAAACTGAAGACAGTACAGTCTATCTCCTGCTTTAGAACATGAGGACAGGTCTGATAAATGTACGTTTTAATTGTAATTGTTGCATTTACATTTGCATGATAGCTCCAATTATTACTCTAATTTAACCACATTCATCTCTTCCAGTGTCTCACTGCTGTGTTTTTTGTTGGCTTGTCATTCAGCTGGTCTCATGCCAGTTTTCTCTAATGAACCTGACATTTACCTAAGAGCACTTTACTACTCTCTTCACTTCCTTGCCATCTTTTAGAAGTAACCTGGTTACTGTTAGCACCCCTCTGAGGCTGCGGGAAGTTTGCAGTGTCAAAGTTGTCAGTGGAGTTGGACTCCATGTGCTCATTGAATAATAATACAATAATCCACTAAGTCTCAGCCGACCAATTGCCACAGAGCCTCTGCCATATCTATCTATTATTAGCCCTTTATCTCGGTCACTGTCGCCTCTTTCCAGGCTTCCATCGTTCACTCCTTCATGAAAATTATATATGCATGCATTAATAATATCCTTAATCTTTTAGTGGATTAAGCCAAAAATAGAGTTTCCATTAGTGCCACGCGCTCATTATCCACACACAGGGAGGAGTATAGGGGCACAGACTGGAAACAAAGCTGCAGCTGAAGCCAACAGGTTTGTTTCTGCATATTCCAATATTTCCCAGCATCCATTGGGTGCTCAGAAGACCAAGGGACCCCACTTAAGTGTTACCCCATTCTCTCAGCTCTGCACATCATCAGCCAAGCAGCACCTGCCACTTGTGAGGCAGTCACTGATTCATTAAAGATGATTTAAGTCTGACAGTTTAATGTAAGTGATGCTGCAGGGAGGCTGGGATACTGATAGAGATGAGAATTGGTAGTCAGATATGTCTTGTACTAATCAGATTTGGAAGGACAAAAGGACAGACCAATGTAATTAAAGCTTGATTAATTCGCTCTGTGAAGATGATGACGTCTAACCTTACAAGGCAGCTGGATTCGCAAGATCGTGACATCACGAGATCACGCAAGAATCAATCTTGTCAGGCTTCAAGTTAGAGCCAGTGGTGGTTCGGACCAATTAGCGTGGGGAATCCAGCTGCCTCACAACATACAGATGGTGATAGACAGATGGTTCATCCAATCAACTTCAAGTATTTCTTGAAAGTCCTTTTTCCAAACAGTTTACATGGACAACTTCTCAGATGATTCTGTGTAACAAACCATCTGGTGCATTAGGTTAGATGATGTCACCATTTGGTTGTCAAAGGCCCTTCCCATGTTTTTCAGCCTTTACATGCCTTCATATTCACTAAAGAAATTATATATGGAGACAACTGCTAATTACATGCTGTACGAAAAGGCCATCCATACTTTATCTTTAACTTTAACAGCAACCTTTAATTAACAACCTGTTCAGTATATTACCATGTCAGAATAAGGCTCCAGTGGTTACATGCCTGATGGGAAATGATGTCAGGTCAGAATAAAGCAGGTCAGTGTGTGTGTTCATGTAACAATGTCTTATTATTATGTACTTCCAAATATTGTCATTGCTTTTCTTTGTGTTTGTACCAAAATAAGGCTCCAACTAACAATTACTTTAATTATTGATCAATCTATTTGATATTTTCTCGATTAACCAATGAGTTGTTTGGTCTATAAACTGTCAGAAAATGGTGAAAAATTCCAATCACTGTTACCCAAAGCCAAATATGATGTCCTCATATGTCCCAACCAACAGTCCACAACCAACAATAGTCAGTTTACTTTAGTGTCATAGAAGACTACATTCACAAGGAAACATTCACACCAACCAAATCAGCATTGATTATTAAAATAGATATAATTAATAAAATAGGTGCCAACTAATAGAATTAATAGATTATTCGACTAATCATTGAAGCTCCAAAATCAAGATAACGCAGCATCATCATAGAAAATGATGCTCTTAATTCTCATTTTAGTTATCTCCATTAACTTCTTCACATTTATTACATTGTATCTGTTTGTGCTTGTGGAAGAAAATAGAGTAGAGTTATATTTGGTGGTGCTGCTGGTTGTGCCACTTTATACATCTATGAAAGCAGGTTTTGGAAGATCTCATCCAAATGATTCAATTGTAACAACATCGATTAAAGCAGATGAAACAACTGTCTGATTCTAATTCCATCAAACTGAACGCAAAACATAACAGTGCGGACCAAGTGACAGTAACTGAGATTATATGAAGATAATCCGATGAAGTGCGCACAGGACACTTACCTTACCTCCACGACAGCCTTTTTTCTCCTGGTCACTGTTGAAAAACGTCCGAAGCTCTCTCGGTTAATCAGTTATTTCCATGGATGTTGACATAATGTCGTGACTTGTTGTACAGTTGGACTTTACGGATTCATATGATCAGTCTTTAAAGTTATTTCCAGCTGCAGTGTGAGACAAACCGATGGCACACATGAGACTACAGTGAAAGAGCAGAAGAGCGCACACCTGTTGTAACGCAGCGGGAATAATACTGAAAACCTGAATATATATTCAATACACTCAATACTTTCCAGGATAGTTTCTCCTCTGCGTAAAGACGCACTTCCAGGGTTCATAGAAGAGTTAAAAACGGTAATCCGTCCGACACGGTGTGGGTGGAGCTGTGACGCACACTGCAAAGAATATCCAGTCCAAGCATTTTTTACACTTGACATAATATTAACTGCTGTGTTGAAATGGGTTTTTTTTTATAGTGTGCCTCATGTTTGTCACAGGTAAAAAAGGACCTGAGCAGCAGTCTAAGCATCAGGTACAGTATAATGGAAGTTTTGTGGCTGCTCAGTATATTCCAGGATGTGTGTGTGTGTGTGTGTGTGTGTGTGTGTGTGTGTGTGTGTGTGTCGTTATTACACACAAAACACTATTAGTATCACTTTCTGATTAGTCGTCCTTGGTAACAGGTGTACAGGTAACTGATGGCTTTATTAATGGATGATAAATATTCAATACAGTAATTAGAGTAACTGTTAGCTTGCCAGGTTGTAAAAAAGTGCCCTTAACTGATCATACATGACAACTTAAAAATCCTCTTTTAAAATTGGCTTAATGACTTATTAAACATTTATTAACGGTTTCCAGCATGAATAACTGCATTAAAGATAATATGTACAACAGCCAAATTCATCTCAAGATCCATACATTTTATGGATCTTATTGATGACTTATAACTATCTCTGTAAAGCATTAGTAAATGATTTTAAATCATGAATAAAGCCTTTATATACAACTCATAAACCTTTTGGTGCCTTATTAAAAAATGGATCCAAGAAATTTTAACTTTTATCATCATTTTATTTTGGTGTTGTAACTGTTTGAATTCAAGCTTGATTTCATTGTCAAAGATTTTCATAGGTTGATAATTCTCACTTTAATCTGGAATAATTAAATAAGGTCTTCCAGAAATGCAGCTTCACTTGTTTCAGGAACTCTGTGGAAAGCAGATAGGGCTTACTGTCTACAGAAGATATAAAAGAAATGTTTTATGACTCAGTAGCCTACAAGATAAAATGCATGACTCATGTTTCCAGTGAAATGAAACACCACTGCAAACACCTGAACATCATAAATCCATTTTTATTAATTTCAATAGATATGAATCTTGTGCCATAAATTTGGCATTGCAGATATGAATACTGCAGAGGGAAAGACAGCAGAAACAGAGGAGATAAATGGTGAGGAGAAGAGAAGACAATTGGTGGATAGATGGGGTCATACAGAGAAAATTAGACACATTTTAGAGGATACAGTTGCAAGGCCTTTTGATAGGGTTAAGTCAAGTATGTCACAGGTTTAAAGTGTGGGCTCAGATGTCAGGGGAAGGGGAGATGAAAGGGGGATAAGAAAGAAATAATTTAATTAAACCTCTCTGTGGGGGTTGAAGTCGCAGAGGGGGGTGAGTTGGCATTGGCCCCATCGCTAGGAAATGTGTGTGTTTCCTGGAATTCACCAAGCAGAGCTACAGGGGAGGTGGAGAAGAGGTTAGGTTGGGGTTGATGGAGTACTGAGAGTTTCCATGGAGCAGACATAAACTCGAAGACTCAAAGGGCAGATGATGTGTATACAGTGCAGAGACTTGGGAGGTGATATCAAAAATTAAATCAATTCATATTATGAGTGTTTTGCAAATTGAGCTCATACTTGAAAAGCAGCATTTCATTTGCTTGACTCATTTCAATTTGTCTCACCATGCAAAAAAACCCTCCAAAAACTGAGCAAAAGAAAAGAAAAGTCCTTGCTTTTAGCTTTCATTTTAGATTCATTTAGATGCAGTTTTCTTGCCACTGTTGTCAGGTGTTGGTGGAATGTGAGGTTTCTCTAGATTAAAGCATATGGTCCAAACCTACTCTATGTGAAAAGTGCCCTTAGTCTGTTGTGATTTCGCACTATACAAATAAAATCATTTGATCTGATTTTGATTTGAGTGAAATTTAGTGCCAGAGACTATTTACACAATTCAATTGATTGTTGTAATAAGTATGTCCTGAGGAGGCTGTGTATACCAACACCTGGCAAAGAGGTAGAGCAGATGAGTCTTGTAAGAGATCTATTCCAGGCCTAGCAGTCAGAGATTAACCCTTGGTTTGGGATAATTACGTCAGATCCCTTTAATCCCAAACAATGTACCAATGGCAGGGACAGTCTCTCAGACAGAAATTCTCTTACAGATGGTATGCTTTTGTTGCTGCTGCTGTGATGCTGTATTTGACACAAAGTTAAGAAAAACATATCAAAAAACATGTGAAATGTGAGTAACGTCTAATATTCAGTTACTCCAAATCAGATTTACATATTTGTGTGACTAGACTCTCTGAATTCCTTTCACAGTTTATTATGATGGTGCTGCTGCTGATCATTTAAAGGTGGTCATGGACAGCAGCAGTACCTTTAATAGCAGTTATAAAAGGGGAACTTTATTTAGCCTCCTGTATTTTATAGCTAGCTCTTTGTCTACCTCTAGTGGCCATTGGAAGAAAGAAAAAGGGGGGGGGGGGGGTGGTGAAAGTTACTATTCTACCACTAGATGCCACTAGATGACGCCTGCACCCACTGTACTGTAGATCACTGTCTTGCTCTCTCCTGAATGTTTCTGGAGTTAATCTGGGTATTGTAGTTCTGTGCGACCAAGTAATGCCAAGATTTTAAAAAGATGGAGCCAGAGACTGCTACACAAAGAATCATTAAAATGAAGAAGACTTCCACTTTTAAATTGCACAGAAAAATATGATACGCTATATATGATACAATATAGTATTAAACTGAATATATTAGTCAATCAATTAGTAGTTTAAAAAAACAGTTTTACACCATTACAGACTTACTCCACTAACTCCAGAACTGCTTGTGACAGTTTGGCCCTTGGGTGCTTTAAACAGAAGCATGACATCATTGCAACAAACATTGCACAAAGTAAATATGCAGTAGAAAACAAACTATACTAACATTTACCAAATGAACTACAGTAACCCCTCAGTCGGAGACAAGCAGGTGAGTGGATTAATGATATACCAGGGGACTAAAAAATAAAATGAATGTGTCAACATTATAGGCATGGTTTACTGAAACTATGGGGTTTTATGGATTTGTTTTGGGGATGCAGCTGGTTGGCCCATTTAAAGATGATTTTTCTATCATTTCTGTATCATCAAACAGTTTGACAAGAAACAGTAAATAAGATTTTTTTTTAAACTGTAAACTTGTACAGTCCATGGATCCATCCATAGTCTCTCTCTCTCTCTCTCTCTCTCTCTCTCTCTCTGTGTGTGTGTGTGTGTGTGTGTGTGTGTGTGTGTGTGTGTGTGTGTGTGTGTGTGTGTGTGTGTGTGTGTGTGTGTGTGTGTGTGTGATGGCTAGGGGGAAGAAGCTGTTGCAGCTGCAAAACCTCTTCTCAGAGGGAAGTCCATGGTGGGGGTGGAGTGGGTTGTTGAGAGCTCTGGTCACTGGTGTAAAGTTAGTCTGTCAAACCATTAAAGAGGTGCTCCACAGATTTTGCCAATGGAGCTCAGTTCATCATGCAGAGCGTTTTCAGCCTGTGAAGTGGCCTTGGAACAAGCTGTGCACTGTTTGAGAAAATAATCCTGATGATGTCACCAGGGATGTTGTGGGAACACAGTTACAAAATAGTGCTCTGAGTTTGAAAGATGTAGCCATTTTGGAAGTCTGATGAAAGCAGCTATTGGTTGGATTATGGAAAAGGAAGGTAGTTTTGGAGCTTGACCTATACAAAGGAAAGTCAAGTTTTCTTTTTCTTTTCTTGTTTTCAACTGAAGGCCTTCCAACTTCATTGAAACACATTTGCTGTTGCTGAAGCAGAAACAGGTTTGAATTGAAATCATTGGTCATAGACTTTCAAATGATTGTGCTGGTCCACAGTTGGTTTGCAAATCATGCAGAAACATATGCAAAATCTCTCAAATTTATCAGATTTTCACATTTAAAACTGAAGAAATATGAGTTTATGTTTATTATATGTGTTTATCTCTCACCTCTTGAAATTTACTTCACCTCTTTCTCTTTTTAATCAGTAATATACAGCAAGAAGACAACAAAATACCACACTCTGAACACAGATGGATAATTCTATGGTCATATGATCAAATGTTTCACAGTACATTTTTTTCCCATGAGGTTCCAGACGCTTAACAACAGCTGCATAGAATGTAGAACAAGCTTTAGAGAACAGGGGCAGCAATGCACCGGACATGCATCCGCTCCTTCTGTAACTTCCTATACTGCCTGATCCAGACTCCCAGGCAAGGGGGGAGGATTCTTATGACATCAGGAAGAAGAGACACAGGCATTCATGGGAAAAAATGCAGCCAGAGAAATCAGTTCCCATACTCTCCACACACCTCAGATGGGTACTAAACAATGTTCCTGATAAAATATAGAGAGATACTGCTGAATTATTGCTTTTTTGGGCTTTGCTTTGAGAGGAATCAGTATTAGACTTACATTCAAATGGAAAGGATTCATTAATACTGAATATATCCGCAACAGTTACTAAACTAGCTTTTTTTTTCATTGGTTCTGCCTACTGTTGAGGAGAGCTTAAGTCACACCCATATAGGGATAAGGAAATGAAAACACTAAAAGGAAGAAAATGGAAACATGATCTGACACAAGCTGCCTCTCTTTCCTATCTCTGCTAAATTGCTCACGGGAAAGGTCACAAAAGTCAGGTTTCATGAGCACTACATTTGTGCTACTAAGGGGATAATTCTCACCAAACTGCCTTAAGACAATCAATGCTGTTTGCTATGTAACACTGAGGTATCAGAGATGTAGCTCGAGGCGACGTCTCGCCCGTGTTGATGCTAGATGGTTTCACTGATATGGTTTCAAAGAAAGAACATCCTGTTGTCTCCTGTAGTCTGCTGTGCATTATAATGCTGACAGCAAACAAATATAATGCGATCAGATATTCAGACATGCTGCTGCTACATTTCAATGTCTAATGATTTAGGTGAGGCAAACTTTTTGTTGTTATAGGATTAACTGAAGTCATAAACCATAACATTTTAATATCATAAATGCTTTGCTCCTCTCTTTTGCCAATTAATAACACACAACAGCATTAAGGTCATTTCAGATTCAGTCAGACTAGTACCTGACATGTGTGAGAGAGAGGCACATTGCATCAATAATCATTGGTTCATTATCAACAATCTGTGGCGAGAAACACCAACAGAATGATCTAACAGCATCCAAGCTGTTGCCAGAAAGTTAATGCTGTCCATTGTTTAACTTCAGCCTTGAACAGAGTCCCAGCTACCTCCTTACACTGTCTTAGGTCTGGATGTGGCAGAGTGGCTGAAGAGCAGTTATAGGGTGGGGGAGGGAAGAGTCAAAGCACTTACACAACAATAGACTATTAATTACTGTTACGTGTTACTGCCACCATTTGCCTATTTGGAAGGAGTAACACTACATTCTATGCATTTTTCATGAGCCAGTGATGTGCAGATCAGTGCAGCAGTGCAAACATGAATGTAAAAGCATGTATAACGGTCTCTTGATCAAACCGTAGTATAGTATTTATATAAGAATGGGAGCTGTATTGAGTGTTTATCAGAAGATATAATGATGAATCTGTCTTAGATATTGATGTTTCAATGCAGTTAGTGAGTAATATAACTTCATTGTGGGTCAGTGGGTGTCTGTGTGCTGCAACTGGACTACAATTTCAGGCTTTAGGACCTGGCGGGGGAGGATTCTTCCCCTCACCCGTGGATACTATGGGCGGGACTGGCCTGGAAATAAGATTCCTCTCACTGCAGAGATTTTCATGCCCTGAAAACCGGCATGACAATTCCTGCAATTGTCTTGTACAACTCTGACCCCAACCATCAGATACATTAACTTTATGTAAAACAGACTGGTGCCGGAGGATCTATTTGTGAGCAGCTTTGGGACAACTGAATTACTGAAGAAACCAAATAAGGTAAGATAAAAGTAGTGGGAGTAGAGGGGGGGCAGGGAGAGTTAGTGCTGTAAGCTGTGTGCAACTAATGGAAAATGCCCAGTCATGTGAAAAGAGGGCTTAAAGTTAAATCTGTGAAATGCAGCTGTTGATTCCATTGTAGATTTAAGCAGTTTAGTTTATAAAAGTTGTCGGAGATGTTTAAAAAAGTTTGAAAAAATGGAGGAAAATGTAAAAAAAGAAGTTGCACGTAATCAAGCGTGATGGGTTCACTTTTAGGGAGTTGCCTGCTGCAATTCTTGACTCTGTTTTCATCAGTGACAGGCGACATCTCTCTCTCCTTCGTCTGCATATTAAACTGCAAATTACACAGTGTTTTCCAAAATACATAAACATTATTGATGAATTATACATATTCAGATTCTGTTGTGCATTAAAACTGCATAATAGAACTCCCTGTCATTCATTTATACAAAGTCTCATGTCTGATGAGTACATCACAGTTATTAAGGATATCATAATATGAAGTGTATGAAGTGATAATATACAGTACAAAAGGCTCAGATGGACATGGATAGGTGGACTGGAATAAAAATAAGGGTAAACTAAATTTACCAGTGTTAGTCATTCAATTTTTTGATATATAAAGAAACAGAGTACGATTTCAAAATGTCAAATGCAGTATACTTTTCAGATACTATTTAGAACACATCATCAGCATTTTATATAACATTCAACCTTGTTAATTCTGTTTTTAATTTGCTTGCAAGAACTCATAGGGTAATGAGTAACTAATAACTAGTAATTAAGTTCTTAACTACATATAAAAGCAAAATGTTAAAAATGTAGACCAAAATAAAAGCTTCACTTTGCTCCCTTAAAAGTGACTTCTTTCATGCCTGTTGCAGTCACACATGGCTCCATCTCACTCTGTTGGCTTTGTGCCTGAGTGAGCTTGTAAAGACATGTTCACAAGGCTGCTGACAAGACATTCTTTATGTATAAAATACCTTTGGTCTTAAGTAGAGGGTGGATTTCTTAATGTGTTTTATTAAGAGGTTGATGCTCTGCCAGCTAGCTCAATTCTCAGTACACAAACACATTTTTGCAGTACAAACTGTATTAACCTCCTATTTGTAAAGCTGATCTCCATTTATATATGTGGACAGGAATAAAACCCTGACATTGGGTGTGTGTGTGTATGTATATGTGTGTATCAACACTTCTTCCACACTATGAGGAGCCAATCAGCACCAACCATCATTCCTCTATAAGAGTAAAATATGCAATCTTTTGTGTTGCCCAGGCATTCGATCTCGCCCATCAATGTTATGGCTAGATACCTCCTGCAGCTGCCTACGTGGCTGTTATGTAATTCTTGCCTCCTGGGAGAGATTTGCTTTGTATGGCTGACCGAGCTCCCCCTGCTATTATCGTCTAAAACTTCAGACTAAACCCTCAATATGTCCAATAAGGACTTCCTGAGGTTTGAAAAAATAAGGAGAACAAGATATTTCAAACTGAAACAGAACATCAAGCCAAACAAAGTCTCTTCTTCATTTCATTACATTAATGACAGTATGTGATGTTTGTGTTCACGTTTTCTTATAGGTTTTCACTGATTAGCATTACACCATGTGGATAACAAACTTGGTAGCCCTGGTCCTCCTGGCCACTGCAACCTCAGCTGCCACCTCTGCAAAAGCAGACAAAGTCCTGAGTAACCACGCCACCATCCTGGCTGACAACAGTGCAAACTTGGCATTCAGTCTCTACCAGAACATGGCAAAGGAGAAAGACGTAGAAAACATCCTCTTTTCCCCCGTCGTGGTAGCCAACTCTCTGGGTCTGGTTGCTCTTGGGGGCAAGGACTCCACTGCTTCTCAGGTAAAGACCATTCTGAATGCGAGCAAAGTTAAAGATGAGCAGCTGCACTCTGGTTTGGCCGAGCTCCTGGCTGAAGTGAGCGACCCCAAGACGCGCAACGTCACCTGGAAGATTAGCAACCGCCTATATGGACCCAGCTCCATCAAATTTGTGGATGATTTTGTTAAGAGCAGCAAAAAGCACTACAACTATGACCACTCCAAGATAAACTTCAAAGATAAGAAGAGTGCAGTGAAGTCCATCAACGAATGGGCAGCCAAGTCCACTGATGGCAAACTACCTGAGGTCACCAAGGATGTAGAAAAGACTGACGGGGCAATGATCATTAATGCTATGTTTTTCAAACGTGAGTGTTTATAAAACATGTATATGTTCAATATATTATTCCTCAAACTTAAAGTATAATCAATTTTTCCCCCACAGCTCACTGGGATGAGCAGTTCCATCATAAGATGGTGGACAACCGTGGCTTCTTGACATCCCGTAGCTACACTGTGTCAGTACAGATGATGCACCGCACAGGTAGGTGGAGACAGTCCTGTCGGTTACAGTTAGAAACTAATGTGGGACAATTTACTGTAGATTTCTGTAGATTTCTTGTTCAAGATCTAATACATAAGAGTTGTACAAACATACTAATTCATGCAGAAAAAACACTTTATTGACTTTTGTTAGCCTTTTATAGAACAGAAAATGGTGCACAGCATGAGGCACGAGAGATGGCATACTAATATTTCGAACACATTTAATTTGTTTCCTCAGGTCTCTATGACTTCTATGATGACGAAACAAATAAGTTATCCATCCTGAGCATGCCCCTGGCTCATAAAAAGTCCACTTTGTTGTTCATCATGCCCTACCATGTGGGATCTCTGGATGCACTGGAGAAGATACTGACTAAGAAGCAGCTGGACACATGGATGGGCAAGCTGAAGCAGACAGCAGTAGCGGTGTCTATACCCAAAGTCAGCATGGAAGTCAGTCACAACCTGCAGGTAAAACAACAAAATATTTGGTCTTAACATCTGCGTAAGTAGCTTTACTTTCTTTAATGTAATATGCGTCGTATTTCTGTTCCTCCTCAGAAACACCTCGAGAAGTTGGGCCTGACAGAGGCTGTAAACAAGTCCAAAGCTGACTTGTCCAAAATCACCGGGAAGAAGGACCTCTACCTGTCCAATGTCTTCCACGCTTCTGCCATGGAATGGGACACAGAGGGAAACCCAATGGACACATCTGTCTTTGGCACAGACAAGCTGAAAAGCCCTAAACTCTTCTATGCTGACCACCCTTTCATCTTCTTAGTGAAGGACCAGAAGACAAACTCTATCCTGTTCATTGGCAGGATGGTCAGGCCAAAGGGTGAAAAGATGCGAGATGAATTGTAACCACATGTTGATCTGAGTTAAATGAGTGTTTGTATATTTTGTACTGCAATATGCTGAGAGAAGTGGGGAAAAGAAACATACATTCCTGTACATCACATGTCGACAGCATTCCACAACACATGGCTGACGAGATGTGTTTAAGCATTTTGTTTTGTGTTTCATTGTTCATAGCCCTCAGTTTTTATAGGGGAGAATATTTAATGTAATGGTAGATCACATTACAGATTGAGAAATTACATTAAGTGTGATTTCCCTGATTAATGCCATAAATATATAAGCACAGTTTACTTGAATCTACTGCAAACGAGAAGAGAATCTATATGAAATGTTGTCATCAGTATGTGCCAACCCAAAAGAGTTTTTGTAATCACTGACCACAACAATCTTTTTACTGATTAACTGACAAAAAATGACATATTAACCTACTGCTTTCCACCATGTTGTTCATATTTCTAAAAGATTACATGGCTGTTTTCTCTTGAAAATTATTTACCTTGTATGCACAAGTCTACACTGGCAACTAAATCAAATCCCACAACATTATCCCTACAACATGAGTGCATTTTGAGACTGTTGCAAATTTCCTGTTTTTGCAATAAAAGTGAAAAAAAAACCCCACAATGGCCAGTTTTCCAGGATGAAAGTCTGTGTGCGATGGCAGTTTAGCCTTTGGCATGTCTGCTGAAGTCAGGCCCCCAGTGGGATTTTCCAGCTGAATAACATGAACAAAGTGTGATTTTGTGTTCTCCCGGACATCTCTACTTGAGCAAAGCATCTAATATTTGCATTATTGCATTAATGGTATATAGTATGTGGTAAACAGCAAGACCTACATAGCTTCTTACTGTAATCAGTAACGTCCCACACTCAAAATATTTAGACCTCAACAAATACTTGAGTTATCCAGATGGGTGCTGCAGCTGCTCCTGGGTGCAAAACACTTGCTAAAAAGCCACATCATCGAATTCCCAACAGAGTTCTTACATTAGGATCGGATTGGAAACTGCCACAAAGAAATCAAGCAAGTGACTAATCTGGTGAGGAGAAACGCTAAAGTAACTGTAATTGAATTAAAAGTGAAATGCAGGATGTTTGATCAGTCCACCATTTATTTAAAAAAACACAGTAAACACATGTTAGTAAGTCTTGTCATTGCAACAATAAACTCTGGGATTTTTAGTGTCTGGCTCCCTCTAGAGGATATTGGAGTATTTCTTTAAATACTGGACAAAAAGTTGAGTTTATGGAAAACTCCACCAAAGGCTTCCAATCATGCTGTAAGATCCTTTTTTCTGTGGTCACACAACAGTATTATATACACTATGCTTTGTTTTCTAGGGAGTAGTCATTGCAATTATTTGACAACTGACAAAAAATATAAATGACTATATTCAGTTATATGAAAAAGATAAGATATAAATACTAGAATCACATGTACCACATACAGTACAATGAAGTTAATACAGGCCTTTTCATATATTGACCCACAATAATGATGATTGGTTAGTAAAATCATTTGGGTAATTTGGGAATGGTTATTAATTATTTGGGTAATTACAGAGTAAATAGATGCCTAGAATTCAATTATTTTCAAGGTAATTGTGCATTTGTTACTAAGGGTTTCATTATTACTATTATTTACAGTAGTGGGTTATGATCTACAATTACAGTCCAGTTATATGTTTGGCAGTTGTTTTCACAGTTAAAGTATCTGGGATTTACTGTATCACATCAGCAAGGCCCTTTCTTGCTATACACTTTGACCCCACTAGTGGGCCCTACTAGCAGGACCCCTTGAGAACACAGAAACATACTGTATACTGTATATATATTTTTTCTGCTGGAATGGTGGAATTTGGTAATGCAGCATCCTCACTTACCTGAGGTCATCAGTTTAACAAGATCAGATTTTTCCATGATCAGTATAAATCATGA
Organism: Scomber japonicus; assembly: GCF_027409825.1. Taxonomy (NCBI): domain Eukaryota; kingdom Metazoa; phylum Chordata; class Actinopteri; order Scombriformes; family Scombridae; genus Scomber; species Scomber japonicus. Next base: position 26,507,666 of record NC_070590.1, on the reverse strand, counting down.
GATGAACCAGCAGCTGTCACCATTGATTATTCATTTAGTTGTTTGACTTGACTTTGACTTTATAATTCTTCATTTTATGTTAAGTCCTGGTAATATGTTTATAAATGATTCAAAACATTGTGTTTTTTAAAGTCATTTTATTTACAACTTACATGTTTATTTCCTTAAATTAAAATAAGAATGTTATGTGATTACATTGATTATAAAAAGGAAGCAACAGTTTTGAGGATGGTGATGATGATGATGATGATGATGATAATATTAATGATAATTGAAAGCCTAATTTTATGTTTATTCTTGGTTATAAATGTATAATTTATTCAAAACATTTTAAAATCATTTTATTTATAATGTGCATGTTTGTTTTTGTTTTAAATGTAGCTGAGTTCCTTAAATTAAAATAAGATTTTTTTTATGTGAGTACTTTGCTTCTAAAAGAAGTAAAGAACAGACTTGGAGGATGGTGGTGACGATAATGATGATGATCATAATAATAATGAAAGCCTTCTGTTTTAATCTTCATAGCTTGAAATTTGATATTTGCTCATAGTTCATTTCACCTTCATCTTTATGCCAGTTTCATTAGCCTATAAATAGTACTTTAGTTGTCTGATTTGACTTGACATTGACTTTATAATGCGTAATTTTATGTTTATTCTTGGTCATACCTTCAATATATTCAAAACATTGTGTTTTTTAAGTAATTTTATTTATAATATATTTATAAAAAATAAATAAGAATTAAAAATAATAATAATAACATAGTCTATTTATAATGTTCGTTTTTATTTTTTTTATTTTGATGTAAACAGCAGTGGAGTTTATGTGTAAAAAGCAGATAGTGCAGATTGGTGGTGGTGGTGGTGGTGGGGGGGTCAACAAGATTTTGCACAGGCCTCCATAAAGCTAGAAACGCCCGTGTACTTCAGCGTCGGACTTTGATATGTGCCCGTGCCTCTCCATCGTCGCGAGGAGGAGGGCTCGAGCCTGAAGGTGTGCTCGCGCTGTGATGGGACTACATCCGTTAGCAGCCTCCTCCTCTTTCCATCATGGCTCCGTCGCTGGACAGGCAGGGATACTGGGGGCAGCCGACCTCAACGCTGGACTGGTGTGAAGAAAATTATGTCGCCTCTTTTTATATCGCAGAATTTTGTAAGTATAACCGTAGAGCATTGATACTAAAAAATAGAAACGTGCGTGTTTGTATTAGAAGGCTTTGGGGCGGTAAAGCCGTGCACGTACAGTCGCCTCTGAATAACGTAAACATGAAGTGGCAGCAGCGGTTGTAATAAGTACATTTACTATCTATTACTCTGCTTAATTATTCATTTTTTAGGCACGTACTATAAGCTAAATGCTAGCTTACACCGCATTAAACCAACTACAGCTTTAGCTAACTAATGAGGAGAATGGAAAAGCTGTCGGTAGCCTCTTCTGTTTCAAGCTCTTTTGCATATAACGTTAGCTTTATAGTAGGCAGGTGATTAGTGAGCGTTAGCGTAGAGACACCGCAGGTTACCATCAGTCTTCTCTGTCACACTCATTTCTCAAACTTGGCGCTGAGGTTTCGCTTTACAAAGGCGCATAAGTCATTTCCAGACACCATTTCAAACTTGATAAAATACCCTCAGACTGTCAGGGCGCCTCATCGCTTCGTGTCATGATAAAAAAACTGGTTTTGCAGGAGTCTATCTTAGATGTTAACATAGTGTTGAGCGTCTGTTATGGGTTAGCTTCATGCATCTTCAAGCAGGGGCACTTCCTTTTCTTTCTGTTGCGTTTAACAAAGCTACACTGGGTAAATGGTGCCATAAAAAACAATCATTCATTGCTTTGTGCCATTCAGTTGTTCTCCAGTCTTCTTTGTGCTTGTATGAAGTGGTAATTGAAAAGAAAGGCTATTTCAATTAATTACTGCCACACTAACTAACATTCACTTGATGTAATTTGCATGCATTGGGACATCCTACAAATTAATTGTAGAGTCATTGTAGAATTGAAGATTAAAATAGAAATGATTTGCACTACATTTTTGTGAATCTATATCTATTTTCTACTTTCTGTCTGTCTGTCAGAGTAGTGATGCAACAGTTATTGCAAAGTAACTCAAATCAAGTGGGTTAGAGTTTAAAATGGGCCTTTGCTGTGTTTTTGTCCACACTAACAGCTTTTTTAGTGATATGCATTTAATTTTGTAGTCCTAAATAAGTCGTAGGACTACATACACTTTAATAAAATGCGTTCCAAACTTTTGGCACATGTCCAAACACAGTGTATCGCTGATAGTGACAGTAGAGGCTTTTTATTTGCACAAATGACACATGCTGGCCAAGCTGGATAATTGTTTGCAGCAACAGAAGAATCGTTTGGCGTTTAAACTGTGATTTAGGTTACAATGGCTGGAATGTGGCATTGTTCACGTGGAAAAGAGACGCCGTCATGATTTTAATCCTTGTTTGATGCATGTGTGTGTTTCTGTGCATTAACTGCCTTTTTTTAAATAGCAGCACGTGGTTATGGCAGAAGGCAGACACAGAGAAAGAGAGACACACACAGAGAGAGGGAAAGAGACAGAGAGGGAGAGAGAGAGGCCGACAACAAAACAGCCACATGTATTCTTGGCACGTACATGTATTTATTATCACTAACCAAAGTTCATTTTCATATGGTCACTCCAAGGACTTTGAGGCGACACCCTGGATTTTTATCAGACTCCTGCAGATAAAGGGTAACTGTCGTGTCGGCTGTGAAAATACTAGCAGTAAGCAGTATTAGTTTTCAAACTAGTTTACATCCTGGTTAAGTCTCATTGTTTTTACACACCTGCGTTTGTACGTCGCCACGCCCAGAAACAGCAAGATTAGGATCAATGTTGAGGTCTTGCCTTATCAGGTTGTCTGTATGTCTGATGATATATATGTATATGTACACACAGTACAACAAATACAAACATTGACACCAGTTCAACTACAGGCCTTTTTTTGTAGATAAGGCTTAAGTACTTTGCTTAAGGGCAGCTTAAAGATTGTGCTTGAAGCCTTGTTCAACTCTTGTCTTTTCAGGGTTCAAACCAGTGATTCTGTCATTGCATTTCTTTACATGCAGGCCACAATGAAGCTTTATGCTCACTTGAATCTCATTCCTTACAAATGAGTGGAAATGGCAGCAGTGCAACACAAAATAGTGCAGCAACACGAAAAGTGTCCATTTATTCATTACCTGTGCTTGTCATTTCAACACTATTTTAGTAATATTAAGTCTAATGTTAGGCATTAAATTGGTAAACACACAGTCATTAAATTCATACACTGTGACAGCAAACACTGCAGCAGAAGTGTGTGTATGACCCACCTGCAGTGATCAGGTTTCTGTAATAAGATATAGTTCATGCTGTTGTCATAATGATCACAGCCCACTACCCAGACTGCCTCACGGGAAGTCTCAATACTGTCATACTGTCACCCAATCACAGAGGCAGCAGAAGAAAAGCTGGTCAGATAACACACAGGTGTATAGTCATCCATCTCTAATTTGTCTTCTTTTTGAACAGGGAACACTGTCAGCAACCTGATTATGATTCTTCCTCCAATCTATGGAGCCATCCAGACGTTTCGTGATGGCCTGGAGTTTCGTTATGTCTGCTCTTTCCTCGGACTGGCAGGTTAGTCCGTACAGTATGTGCTGCTAATACCGTCAAGCCATAATTATATTTCCAGTATGTGAGAATGTCCTGGCTCTCAGTTTGAATGTTTTGTTGGGTTGTCTTCAAGCTGTCGGCGTTGGATCCTGGTGCTTCCACATGACGCTGCTGTATGAGATGCAGGTGAGCTGAGCTACAGTCAAATCTGTAAAAAAGTGTGTGAATAAGCCTGAATCAGACCCATTGTTGCTTTATGAAGTATTTATAAGTTGTGCTTAAAACAATATAATCCTACAGCATTTGGGTACATGTATTAATTCGAGCTTTCTCTGTCTCATTATTTGCAGTTACTGGACGAGTTGCCAATGATTTACAGCACATGCGTTTTTGTCTACTGTCTGTAAGTGGCGCAGCCTTTTTGGATTTATTACCGCTGAAGCACTCAAGACTGAAAATGTTACCTACTTCAATGGCCACATGACTCAGTGGAACAATTTTGGTGTGACTGTGGCTGTAAAACGAACCAGTAAATGCTTTCCTGATCACTTGATCCACTCCATGAAACTACAATCTGTCATCATCTTGTGGCTGTTAGAGTATACTGTGTGTAATAGATCTATTGATTCCAGCCTGGCCTCAAATATCTTTCTCCATTTTAACTCAGTTCGTTATTTGCTTTCTTTTTTTTTCAGATACGAGTGCTTCAAACAAGAGAACAGCCTCAGTTTATTTCCTATTGCATTGTTATTCATCTTCAGTGTCTCGGTCACTGTGGTGAGTATCTACATTTACTGTAAAGCTGATCATGTACTTTGAAGCATTGCTGTGAATTAAGCATTGTACTGTTTTTGTAGGTGTACCTGCAGTGGAAGGAGCCAGTGTTTCATCAGGTATGGAGCACTTTGTGTTGTAATCAGATTGCACATTGTTTGCAATTAGAGCTCAGTGTGCCATAAGTCATTTTTACCTTGGATAAACATTGGGCGTTACTGTGGTGAATGCTGGTCATCAAACATTACCAAATCACATTATTACATATTACACAAAAAAAGCATTTCATTGCGTTTTACTGTGTGCTGATGATAAGTTAAGTGTTTAGTTTAAAAAAAACAGATACAAACCTTAAACCCAGCATTAAATCCTTAATTATGGCATTATACCGACGCCCATTTTGTTACCAAGAAGCAGAAGAAGAAGCGTCTACATAAACCTCGATAAGTGCAGCAGCTTCAATTATTCTCAGTGTGTGTCTGTGCCTGCTTAGTCATATTTATGTGTTTCTGTACAACAGTAAGAACAAAGTGACATGGCTGCCTTTGTTTACTCTTTCCAGCTGACTTTGTTTACTAATCACACATCTCCACACTGGTTCATAACAAGACTGATCTGTTGTCACACTGAACCAACAAGAACATAGAGGCAGTGCTTTATTCTTATTGCTGTTTGTGCTGCTTTGACTTATTGCAACAAATTAACAGATACACACCTGTGTGTTTTCTCTGATCGAGCACAGTGGTTCCCAACTTTTTAAAAAGGAAGCCATGTTTACAGAAGACTCATTATTTCAGCTTATGACTACACTGTGGACATAATTTGTGAACAGTTTAACCCAATGGTTAATGATTCATTTTATGGATTATTATTAGTAATGGGAAGTCTGGATCTTTTGAGTGAGTCAGAGGACTGTTGCACAACAGCAGAATTAAGAAATCCAGAACTGAAAAAGCAAGGCTCGACAAAGTCTCATCAGTGCATCCTGGCTTAATCTGTTGCACATTCGCTAATCCGGGATGAGGATATGTGAATATGTCAAGCCAGGCCTAAGTAATTCAGATACGTGCGTGTTCACGGCTTTCTTACATAGACCATTTGATCGATCACAGATTTACTGATGCAGACATGGAAAGAGCGTGTGCCATGAGGAGTTGAAACATGTATGTTCAAAGAGAAGTTTGACGTAATTAAACTGAGAAAAAAAGCCAGACAGACAATAAAGGGCCCACTGAATGTTTAAGTAGTCCATATATATACATTTAATAACCACTGCTCCACTGAAACCGTCAGTCTCTCACTCTCTCTCCACACTGCACAGTGCTGAACTTTGGGACTCAGCAGTCTGCACAGAAAGCTCCTCTCAGTATTAGAGCTTCTTCATCTAACACGTTTACATCCAAACAAGGGCACACCGTTTGTGAAGAAAGAAACACGTGAATGGGACTTTATGTATTACACTCACTGACTTCATTAAATCCACCTTTGCTTCATCAGCCTTTTCTAATCATCTAAAAACCTGCAGTAACATTCATCAAACCTCCAACCTCAGTATGAACCGCAGTCTTCATAAAAACGATATGACAACTAATAATGACTAACATGTATGATTATGAAAAATATAATTATAATTTTTTAAATTATAATGTATCTGTGGTATTTGAATGCAGGCTGATAAAAATGAGGCAGGATACATACAGAAAACCATGAGTTAACTTTAAAACACATTTATTTCCGACTGGAGTGACAGCTGACTGAATGAATAAAACAACAGGATGAACTAAGCATATAGAATATATAGTGGTTTACACAGTGAGGGGTGTCTCTTTTGTATGTATTGCTCCTTAAGTCATCTGGTGATCCCTCATATTTATTTTGGGACCCCTTGTGTATAGGAACGTTTGAAAGAAGCTTTGTTACTGGAGCTGGATCAGCTAGAAGATTAATCAATTAGTTAATGCACAGAACAATAACTGTGGACAATTCTGATAATCAATCAATTGTTCAAATGATTTAAGCATTAAAATGACTTCAAACTCTATAGCTACAGTAGTGACAGGTTGTTATTTTCATTACACACACCACAAAACATAAACAACTGGATGGAAGAAACATAAAAGACAGTTTTGCTGCTCTTGGAAAGGCCATGTTAGCTATTTAAAGTTGTCACTTTGAGCTCTGATGAGTTGTAATGATGTCAATAGTTACTAAGTAGTCTTTATGGTTAAATGATAATCAATGTGTAATAAGTTCTTACTCTAAATGTGTTATCAGTGTTGCTCCACAAGGGTTTCTAACCCATAAATGTTCCTTCTTCTATGTAGGTCATGTATGGTGCTTTAGTAGCCTGCCTGGTGATGAGATCAATCTTCATTGTAACATGGTGAGTTTGCAAAGAGGACCATTCATTTTGAAGACATTACCATATCAATATAACTGCTGATCATAAGTACAGTAGAGATAGTAACAACATGCTGAATGATTTTCTTTTGTTTTTGTTTCTATTTCAGGGTGTACCCATGGCTCAAACCTCTATGTTACACCTCCTTAGGTATCTTTCTGTTAGGTTTTCTACTGTGGAACATTGACAATATCTTCTGTAACTCAATAAGGTAAATATTTGGGATAATATAGGGAACAATACTAAAAGACTGGTTATTAACTGAGAACATGTCCCTCTGAAGTTATTAGAACAGAGTTAAATATCCTCCTTTAATGGAAGCACTGTGGAAAACTTTCACATTAGCAGTCAGTGACAATAAGACAATTTATGTTATTACAAGGCTGATGTAAGACAAGGTAGTGCCTGGAAATGTATCAGCTTACTTTACTTAAACTCCATGTGTTGGTCTTTCAGAGCCAGTAGACACACACTGCCCTCTGGTGTTGGAGTAGTAACACAGTTCCACGCCTGGTGGCACATCTTCACAGGCCTGGGATCATACTTGCACATACTTCTCAGGTAAGCTCCTATTTTAGTACAGATGCTGCAGTTTTATTATTATGAGACATGTTAAGGTGTTTTAAAATCAAATGTTTATCTTTTCAAAGTCTGCAGATCAGATCAACCTACCTCAAGTACAGACCAAAAGTAAAGGTATGTCTATCCAGTAGATTTTATTATATTATATTGTATTAATTAATATATTCATTTTCATACTTAACGAGTTGCATTTGGAGTTTTGAATGTTTGACGCCAGTGAAGAAAAACAAAGCTCCAGTCCTGATCTATTATCTTCTAACTTTGACTAGTTTATCTGTGGAGTTTGGCCTGCACTGCACATTGACCCACAGAAGACAAGCTGAGATTAAGGGACAAGGACCAACTGAAGGATGGTGACTGCCTCACCCAGACACCATCGGCACAAGGACCTGCCAATGCCTCTCTGCCAGTGCTAGGGACTCTGCCACAGCCAGGGGGCAGTATGGACCTCAAGGCACCAACCCAGGGAACCTTCGGTTCGGCTCTATGGGGATTTACTAAGTACAGTATAGCACTGACTCCAGTTTTAAGAAATGGAAGCTTTTTTTTTCATCACTAATAATTTATTAGATTAGCTTTTCTGTAATTTTTATTGAAGTGTAATCATTTTATTTGGTCCTTCAGTTCAAAAACCAATATGATGTGTAGTCCACTGCAGTGGTTAATGTTGAAGGGGTTATGGATGCTATTTTAGAGTTTTTTATTTTGGGGTTTTGGGAAAAGGGGGAACCAGTGTCAATTTAGAATTCACAATTAGCGTATTAATCGTTGTATGTTCGATTCTGTGGATATTTGAATCTACTAAGCCTAAAGATTTTTAAATCCTTAATGAAGAATAATGCTTCTATGTAGATTTACAAGTAGCTGAGGGAGCTATTCTTACAACACAGTGTTGTTATATCCCTTTTTAAGGAGTGTCATTGTTCTTGGATGTGCGCACTATATATGGGATTTAAACTACCAGCTAGAAAGTAATACTGTGTCATTGTAGCTCAGCATTCATGACTAGAAAATCTTCATAACTTTGCTCGGCCACAGGCTTCATTTTCATTTGAAAACATTCTTACTTGAAAACATGCCAAGACTGGAATTATTCATTTCTTATTTATATACATATATATATATATCATTTTTTGCCAAAGTTGCTCTGAGATGTAAAACAGTGGTGTAATGGGAGAGACATACATGTTTTACCTCACTATTAACAAGCAAGAGAAGAAATGCTTTGTTACATATCATCTTAATATTGACTTTAAATTTTTAGTAGAACAGGGTTAAAAATGCTGCCCAATAAAGAGAGCAGTCACTTTATATATCAAATATCATAGTCTGCAACATGACACTCACACAATCAGATTTGTGAAGCAGTACAATTTTACAGCCAGGGTTTTGTAGGTTTAGAAAACACTTTGTCAGGATTTGAGCAGCATCTGAAGGGTCTGATCAGGAGCTTATAATGTAAACAAGTAGAAATATTACTGGAAATCATTCAAATGACTTGGCTTGTCTATGATTGATCACAAAACATTATCACCATTGTTGGGTATCTGTACAGATAACTTGAGAGTAATGAGACCTCAAATGCTGATAGTTTAAACCCAGCTGACAAAGATAAGCAAATTTTAATTGTCATTGTTCCAATTCAGTCAACGGACCAATTAAATGAACGAAGCATGCCCGGATTATTCTGTCTTCATAAAGTGCAGGGAATGTGGTGCTAAACACAGTCAGTTGTGGGTAGCTTTTTATCTCCTGTTTCGATACACTAAATTCCCTTAATATCAGTTGTCATGATGTAGTTAGAGTGATGTGATTGAGCCCTCATTACTTATTAGAAACATATTTGAATTAAAAGAAGATGAATCCTTTTTATCTTTAGGTATTTATAACATCTCCCCTACAAACTGCTGCATTTAATTTATTACTCTTATTTATAGTTCTCTTTCATTTATCTATGCCAGGCACATAACGCTGTAAATCCTTGTAAAATATATTCATCAAACAACCACTAGGTGACACAAATGTCCAGCTTATTTCAGACATTGCCAAATATGCCAGAGTGCATTGAGGAACTACCTACCTACTGTAGAGCTTAAAGAATAATTGCCTCAGTTTTCATGTACTGCATTTGTGCTGTGAATTGAAAGGTTTTTTTCATTTGTATTTGAAAGGTTTGTTTTGCTACTGTGAAATAGCAGATCTGTAAAGGTAACAACAGAACCTCAAGCTTAAAGTAACTGGAAGATGCGCAACATTGTTGTTGTATGGAGATGTTGTATTTGTGTGGCCTACTACAGTAAACTGCTGTGTGCCGGACAACATGCAGTTCATTATGCACCGACTCATATGCTTGGGTACAACAACCCAGTGTTGCAAACATTCATAAGCACAATGTATGAAAGATAAGTATTAACATGATTCAAATGTTTATGTCTCAATGTATGTTATTATCTTGTAGTTACTGCTCATCGGTAGAACAGCAGTTTTCAAAGAAGGGTGCCTTATTGTTATCCTTGCAGTGTAATCCAAGTTGCCTTGTTGTTCATGATCAACAAACCATTCACTTGTTCTCTCGTGTTTCGCGGCGAGCCCTTCCCATGGATATCGAGAGAAAAAAACAACAGCTTCTAAGATCAAGTTTGTGCCTGAATCTTTGGCCTTCCATTCATTTCATGTCTCCAACAAGTTAGGTACAGGTTCCTATGACGTTAACTGTATCTAAAAACGATAATACAGTATGTGCTGAGGCCAGAAGAGCAAACCTTTTCAACAGTTTTTTGGTCATGTGCCAGTCTTTAATCATTGTATTGTCAAATAAAAAGAAATCTTGTCAAACTAACATGCTGTCTAAAGAAGAACCTCTCTTTAAAATCATATCCTGTAACTCACTATATGTTTATAACATGCAGACTTTTGCAAAGGGTCATACCAGTATATAGAATAGAATAGATAGATCTTTATTGTCATTGTCACCAGGTACAACGAAATTAAAAGTGCTTTCCAGTCAGTGCATCATTATAAAATATCATATCATCATGCACCTGCAGCAAATGTGTCACATCAGATTATCACACCCTGTCTCAAGTGTCAATCATTGGGATATTAACACATGACTCACGAACCCTTCATTGACAATTTGGTGCATCTTAAATATTATTATGTAGTTTGGGCTTTGAATTGAGTCATGTAACTTGAAGGTGTGGCAGTCATTTACTAGCTGTTGTACTCACTCTGCAGGTCCTGTAATTATAAATGAAGTTTGCTCTTCTGTATCTGAACTGTTATTTGTTCAATTGATTCAGACAGTCAGTATTGCAACATATAAAAAACAAAAAAAATGAAATCTTGCGTCCACTGAAAGGGTTGTGTTACAGTTGACAGAGCTTTCCTTGCCAATGACCAAACCTCATATTGATGTATAACACCGTGCCGTGCAACTCACTCTTCAAACAGTGCACGTCACTCCATGCTGAGGTGGTACTGTAGAAACTGGCTGGACCTTGAGGTTGTAAGGCATCATGAACTTTTGTATTGAACCGTAGTTCACACAAGGCTTGTTCCTGAGTACATTTAAATGTTTGTGTTGGACACGGCTGGAAGTATGTGTCATCTGGACTCACAAATTTGCTCCTTTAGTCACAGGGCACTTACGCCAATAATATGCTCATCACAGTGACACCCACGGGTTCCAGAGAAGAAATTTTTTAGATGTTTATGTTAGTGTGTGCAGTCAACAGTAGTAAAAACTTGGAAATCTTTGAAATATATCTAACACTGTCAGTGCTCATTGTGTTTTCTTACTTAGGAACCCGCTCACACCTTAGAAGTAGTTTTGAGAGGTAAATTGCGCAGTATCCACTCAGATTATTTGTCTGACATATACTGCTTTATCATATTTTAACCTTGAAGTCAAAGTAAGAAAATCACTTCATTTAAAATCTTTATCTGTATAACAAAAGTCATCTGAAGGCACTTTACACATAGAGCAGGTCTAAGCCGTACTCTTTCATTTAAAGAGATCCAACATTCCCACATGAGCAAGCACTTGGTGACAGGGGCAAGGGGAAAAAACCCTTTAACAAGAAGAAACCTCAGTTTGGGTTGAGAGGAGGAGGGGCGGAGGGGGGGTTATGCCATCCTGACTTTATAATGTATAATATATACGTACATGTCCTGTATATAATGTGTGTGGAATTCTCCTTTAGGGTCAGGGTCTCTTTGACATCTCTCAGCACACTGTGAGAAGAGCAAGTTTAGGCAAAGGCTAAACAACGTCCATAGGATCCAAACATTCCTCCCTGAATGATAAAAACATACATTGTTATGTAATTGCAGTGCATGCTGTGTGTTCCCTAACCGCTGTGAACACAAACACGATTTTACTGTCAACTAATTGTCAGCAAGTCATAAAAGCACAATTATTATAAGAACTTTTGTCCTGTTCCACATATTCACATCAATCAGGTTTTGCACAAACAATGTCATTTGCACACCCTATTACCTTTACTGTTGTTATCAAAGCTCATAAACTCATTTCTCGAAACATGGATGTCCCCACAGCTGGCAAGGATTTGTGGGTTTATTCAATGGAAATAGTTTATTGAGAAAAGGAGGAAAACACCACTTTAGTGTGGTGACCAATATGCAAAATCCCCTTGCTGACTGGAATGTGAGCAACTCCTGTTTCTCTTTAGTTTAAACAAGAATCATGTTTTTGTTATTTGAGACACACAGCTGTGCAAAACAGTGTATTCATTATTTCCTACGTGTTACAAAAAGGAAATGCATCATCAACATAATGTGCTGAATACTCAAAACCTATAAAAACATTTCATTTGAAAATCAGTCAGAGCTGTTTTATTTAATCTGCACCTGCATCTGCATGCTTGAAAAAGTATCATACGGTCTCTATAACTTCAAATCATCACCCAGGTATTGCAAAACAGCAGCGCTTCATTAAAATAATGTTACAGGCTTTATTGCCAGCATTAAATTCAGTTGTAGCCTGCAGCGACAACACGACAGTATTATGAGTCAATGTGTAATAAAGCCCTAATGGATCTTAATAGTAGGTTTTTTTCCTGAGTTTGACTCAGTATTAGTTGTAGCCACTAATCCTAGTGATTAGACTGTGTTCTGGCACAGAGTTTTTGTTCCTGCAGGTCAGGTAACTGTCCCCACTGTAGAATAGATGTAATCTGGTTGACGCCTTGTCTCCACTGAGCTGATTCATGCTGGGAATGCCCAGGTTAATGAAAAGGCTGAATGACGCTACCATACGTCATGCTTAAACACTTGGCATGCTGGTTATAAGTTGGCATACTTTGCTTTAAGGTGATTTTTTTGACTGTACTACAACTATACTACATTTTAAAGTAACAACTCTGACAAAATGTATCTACACATGAATCTTTTCCACTTTTCCAACTGCAGATTTCAATTTAAGTAGTTGGTGTAAAGTAATATTAGTTCTCCAAATGGAGAGGTATATTAACATTGCACCATCAGAGTAGTTGATGATGAAATCCTTGAAATTACCTCTAAAAAGTGATCATTAGTAAATAAAAAAAATGTAACACTGAAACTAAAAGAAGCTGTAACTGAGCTGGATGTGAATAAGCACACTGTCTTCATTTCTCTAGTTAATCTAAAAACCTACAAGTTATTTGTGAAATCTAAAAGGCATAAATGAAAAATCATGAAAGCATATTTATTTATGATCAGAGTGAGAAAAAAATATACTCTTTTTGTTGATATACTTCCATATTGTTTGTGGTGTCACAGAACCTGCTGCTAATAATAATAATAATAATAATAATAATGATAATAATAATGAGTTTCTGTCTTTAAGTACAGTATATAAATCTTTACATTTTCTTCTGACCATTTTTAACAATGCAAATTGTAGTATTGAAATGGTAACCCCCTCCCTTTGCCACAAACTGGGTTTACAGATGTGATCAAAGAGAGAAAATATAAAAAATGACCATGAAGCATTGTTATGAAACCCAATTAGGGAATATTTGATTTTTCATATGTTACATGGGCTATGCATAGACAGATATTACTTTAAGTTACCTAAAAGTCATTTATAGACAAAGAAATGTAAAGTATGCTTTCCAACATAGTGATGTCATTTATGCTGGGAGTCCATTAGGAGAGAGACAGGATAAGTAATAGACTAGAAATGCTGTTATAGTGCAGTTACAGTGCAGGAATAAGTTTTAAGTTGCACCAAAGGCAACCAAGAAAATAAATGAGCAGCACAGAAACCAGCCAATCAAGAGTTTAACTTAGAATTGAAACTGGCTACAGTTGGAGTATATCATCAGGAAGTTAGCACCATCCTACAACCTCTAACTCTAGCTACTTGTTCTAGATGATAAAAGTAAAAGTTAGTTATTTCTTTATTTTGGCAGCTGAAGCACAGATCTGAGTCAATAAAAACACCTAGAAATCTACCTTCTGCCTTTATAGATCTGGAATCAAGTTGAGCAATATATTTAATTTATTCCTCCTTGTTGCCAAATACAATGATTGATGACTGGTATTTATCTAACTGAACTTTAATTGTATTGAGCTATTTACCAGCTGGAAGCTATGGAATGAGTCCATGGGATTATAGTTACTAGATGAAAGTTAAGTAAATCTGAGCGTTACCTGTGTAGCTGTGATAAACAATCTTATTGCCATGTACATTTTGGTTTGAATGATAAAGGAATTCTGGGAATTGAACCCTTAGGGACTCCTGCCTTGAAGATGTGAACTGATATGGACTGTATCTGATCAAATGACACCTTTTCCAGTCTGTCAATAAGTATTTTATGTTCAACAGTATCAAAGGCTGCACTGAGGTGAACAAGCACCAAAACCAACATTTTATCAGAATGAGAATTTAGACAATTATCATATAATCTAATGTCATACAGCAGCGATAGCACTGTTGACAATGCCAACGTCATATTATTATTCTCTGTGATTGCAGCACTGGACTGACTCAAAACATTTACTAAGAAAATGGAAGTAACTGTGTGAACGTGGGAATGACTTAGCTGCTCAACTGTGGGAAACAATAACAACAGCAGATATTATGAGTGTTAGATGAATGAGTTATAGGAGTTTTTCAGAGATAGATTGTGACAATATAACGTTAAGTGCAGCATTACACTTTTGTGCATTTACCTGTCAGTATCTCACTCTGTCTAAGCTTGCAACATTCAGGACAAGCAATTGCCACAACTCAAGCTATGTTTACCACTTGTTGTTGACATTCTCTTTTTGGAAGAAGTTTCATCGTGCAAATTTTAGTTCTTTCTGAAAGTGATGCATAAACAAGATTAAAACCAAGGAGTGAAGAACCACAAACCAAACCACATCAGTGGTCTCCCATAATTGGTGTATCAATATTATCTTTATTATTTAATTAGAAAGTTTCATCATTTCACAGGATCATCAAAGAAAGAAAGAATGCAGCACAATAAATAAAGCATGGGTTAGGGTTAGGGTTAGCTTGCAAACAGATCAGTAAAGATTAGGATGAATGTGCTGGTGGGCTATAACTATAACGTTTTTCACACCTTCAATTAGCCATAACCATAAAATAACATAAAAATACTCTATAGCACTTTTAATATACAAATTCAACGTGCAACATTTATTCATTACTATATTTTACATAAGCAAATGAAAAAGTATATGACATTAAATGGCCTATAGACAAGCTGTTCATTATTATGCAATGATAATACAGGCCTAACCAGTAGCCTACATGTTGAGTCTTTCTTTAATCTTCTATAATACTGAGGGAATTGTTGAACATGCGATTTTGGAATTTTGATATGCAACAAAAGAAATCACAGTAGGCCTCTGTCAAATGAGTTAGTAATGTGATTTACTGTGATATGAAAGCAGACAGTACTGTAGATTCCAAGACTATCACTGACATGATCTTTCTAGTGAATTTTGAGTTTAATCTTTGATGTAGCTCGTTGTTTATTTTCTTTATCAAATTTCCTAGGATATTTTTTTTTGTTATTGTTCATCCCCGGAGGAGATAAAGGTACTTTACAAAAGTTAGGAATGTTGGTAAAATAGGAGGTGTTTCTGAGAATTTTGGGTCTGATGGAACTGATTTCCTGGTCTGAAGCTTTAAATAAGGAGGTTGGTGTTAGAGACTCAAAATAAGACTCAGTTTTGCGCCAAGCCACCTTGCTGTTCTTGTTGGGGCAAGAGCACCCATATATAATTAACAGGTGGCCTCTGCTGCAGTTTTGCATACAGCTCTGTGCATCAGTAGCTGCACGTCTCTAAGACAGACTGACTTATTGAGACTCCTGTCTGTCAAACATGAAGATGCTCTGGCTCAGTCTTTTGACTCTGATGATGCCCAGCAAGACTCTTGTGATGGCCATGCCTCTCTGGACCACAGAGCAGCCCACACAACCCCACGCTGAGCCATCTGAAGCTGAATGGAAGGTTGCAGAGGTATTTATCACTTTGTACTTGCAACGTAAACTCAGTAAGAAAGTACAGAAAAGAGCTTGCTTTACTGGTTTCTGAATGGGGTGTGTTGTTTTATTTATTGGGGGTTAACTCTGAACTGTTTTATTACCCCATTACGTCTGTTAGTTCAGATAAGTTCTCTAAAAGCTTCTTGACCCACTAATCGGATCTGTATTCTATTACTAACAGTAAGGTACAGGATATGGCTCCACGCATAATTTTACACTATTTGACACTTATAAATTCATGGCAACATATACATACAGTATATATATTAGGGTTGGGCGATTATGGCAAAAATCAAAATCACAATTAATTGAATTTTTAACCTTGATTACGATCAATGAACGATTATCTCTACTCTTTATGAACAATGATGTATGTTCACAGTTTCTTTAGTTTAGTATTTTCCACTGCTGCCCTCACACATGAGGATCTTTAGGGTCTGAAAATAATGTTGTTTTAAGGTGTGACTAAGCTGTGGTTAATGTCTAGTTTACTTGATTAGAACTATGTAAAAATCATGGTTTGGGTTCAAATGATCACTGGAGACAAGTTAAATTCCTTAAAGATATGCAACCTTTACTGTCATGGCAACAGTGAACACCACCATTAATTGATATGAGCAAGATTAAGTCAATTAGAGTTTCTAAATGTTGGTTTAGATTATTTTTCGATTAATTGCCCAGCCCTAATATACATCCATATATATATTGTAGAAGTCTTTATGCAAGTGTAACAATAAGAATATTATAAGCGGTAATCTCTAGTGATTTTTTTTTTTACATGTATACATTTCACCAGAGCTTTTTTTTTATCTTGACATATTTTCCTAATGACAATCATTCTCTGACCACTATATTACAAAAACAAATCAAATGCCTGGTTCTGCCTGAAGTTTCTTCCCATTAAAGTGGAATTTTCCTTGCCACTGTCGCCAAGTGCTGCTAATGGGGGAATGTTAGGTCTAAATTAAATTAAAGAGTACAGTCTATGTGTAAAGTGCCTTGAGATTACTTTTGTTGTAATTTGGTGCTATGTAAATAAAGATTGATTGATTGATAATTCATTTTATTCAATAAGATGACTACAACAATATGTGGTGGTGGTGGTTACTGTTAATAACCTTTCAATTTAAGTAACCAGAGTGTTTTGTGAGAGCAGGTCGAAACACAATAGCATCACTCTTTCATCAGCGTGGAGCCAAGAATCTGGTTCAAATTAGCGTAAATATTAAGAATCACATATTGCTTATTATTTGAAATGTATTTTGATATATATGTCTCTTATATACACTGTGTCCAGCCTAAATAATCTGATGCTTCATTTTATCTTATTTACAAATTTACAGCTTAAGATTGATATTTCTTACAATAATCAATTTTAATATTGAAAATGATATAAAATAAAAGTATTGACATGATCATTTTCCAAGATAATACATTCATTTTCAGAATTTCTGCCCCCAGGAAACCTCAAGTGTAGTAAAATCTGATGCATTGATAAAAATCCCTTTTGAGTGCCGCTTGGCTTAACCATCAGCGTGACAAGACATGGCTACGAAACCAGTGTTATCTTGTGGTAACACATAATTAAACCAAGCGATAACAGCAGTTGAGCTATGAGCGAGTGACCACAATCTCACATGGAGGCCCTGTTTGTTACAGATTTGCCGAACGAACCACAATTTATGACTGTCAATCCTTTGAATGTCAGCTTGAGGTTTCAGCTGATGTTGATCTTGGAATGTAACATCATCACAACAATTTTATTCCTCAAGGTAACAAAATAATCGGCTAAGATTATAATTCATTACAATCAATTATATTTAATTAAATTCATTATAATTAAAGGTGAGTTTTTATTGCAAGAAATGATATCTTTCACATTATTTGATTTTTAAAAAAAGTAAAACACAGGTGTAATATTAAGAAATATGTCTTAATAGGAAAAGTGTTAATTGTTGACAACCCTAACCCTATACATGAGGAAACACTTACAAATGTTGTTTTATAAATATAGTGTATTATAAAAGATGTATTAAATGCTTATATACTATTCATAAATGCTAAATAGGACAAAGTATTTAAATATTTCAACTGAGGAATATTAGCCCCACATATATATATACACATAGGTCTGCAGTCATTTCTTGAAGTCACAAGCTACAGCATCTATAGGTCTTGCGTCTGTTGTTGACACCTGTAATTACATGAGTATAGTAATGTCCCGGCACTGTACTATATTATTAAAGGTTGGAGAAAATGTTTGGAATGTTTACAGTAAAGATTGTAGTTGTTTCATGATTCATGTTACTTCTCAGCTTGCCAGACATTGTGGAAGAAGAAGAAATCAAATAATTTACACCTCCAACAAATTGTTGTCATCTGCTCGTGTCATCTTGTAATTATTTTTATCTGCTATGGAGACAGACTGTCAAACCCTGTGGGCACAGAAAGAGAGTTTTGTGTCTGAAATGGTGTACATCACTTCAGCATACATTCATGAGGTTTTTGTAAAATGATCTGCTTTCAGGAATATGTGAAGCATTTCTATGGCTACCAGCCCAAGAAAGATAGGCAGAAGAGGAATGTAGTCAATGATGTTAATATTGACTGGTCAACTGGACTCTGTGATAAGATCAAGGAGGTGCAGAACTTCTTTGGTTTACCCCCGACTGGAGAGCCCAACAAAGAGACTCTGGCAGTAATGAAGAAGCCACGCTGTGGTCTGTCTGATGTCGAAGCATTTGGACAGACCATTCGCTGGAAGCGGCACACCCTCAGCTACAGGTTAGAGCACTGATATGACTTCCTATCCCATCAGCCTAAATAAAAGCATTAATTCCTACTAATTGAAATCATCTCAACTCATTTTATATGATCAAATTAAATTCAGGCATAAGATATGGTTACTTTGCAGAGTAAGTAAAGTAAATAGAAACTAAAAACGATGAAGCTGATGTTCACTAAAGTTAATAAGTGCTATTCTTTGTTCCTCAGGATCGCTCACTATAACCTCACCATACCAGCTTCACGGATTCACAAAATCTTCAGGACAGCATGGAAGCTCTGGTCCAATGTGGCGCCGATACAATTACGCAAGCGGAGCAGGAGAGAGGCTGACATTGTCATCTCCTTCCACAGTGGCGGTGAGCTCTAAAGAGACCAGATGCTGGACCAAAAGTAGGAGACAGGAAGTGAAGAATAGTGTTTATTCAGGACTTTATTCAGGAGTGCAAGCAAAGTAAAACCGAATAGAACAGAACGAAATAGAAATCATCCGACAAAGACTGAACTGAACAACAGGACTAAAATACTAACTGTACTCATGAAGGAATAGGGAACAGGTGACTAGACTGGAGAACAGGCAAGGAGCTATTTGGCTTGGAGAAACACTGGGAGTAGGGCAGGGCTGATATGGCTAATGCAGGACAGGTTTGGAAAAAGCATTCTAGGGAGGAGTACAAGAGACTAGGGGTTATAAGAAAATAACACAATCCAAGATAAGATAATTTAAGACAGTGACAGTATTGTGATGTCAGATCTGCTCAGTTGAGCTTTATTGGAAAGTGATGACTCACAACATTAATGAGGGCTTTATTGTATCTTAGGCCAATGGTTAACTGGACATTGTTTGTTGCAGATCATAAGGATGGCTCACCCTTTGATGGCAAAAAAGGAATCCTGGCTCATGCCTTTCTGCCTGGGTCTGGTATTGGTGGAGATGTGCACTTTGATGCTGATGAAGACTGGAGCTTTAATTACACTGGTACAGGTGTTAGAAATTACTCACACTTACACAAGGATTTTTTTTTACTTAAAGGAATAGTTGGACAATATTGGGAGGAAATGTTTATTTCTTATTTAATGTTTCTTGTCAGGAGTTTGATGAGATCAGCAATGACTTTCATATCTGTCTTTTAAATATGAAGTTATAAGTTACAAGGGGGATGTTACATGGCAAGATTCACCATATGGGCTCTTGATGTTGATAAATATTGTGACTGTCAGAAACCTAGTATGACCAAAACTATCAGAACAAGCTAGAAATTGTTTGGGGTACATGGGAGTACTAATGCAGCATTGGGTGTTAGCTTAGCTTAAAGTAGGAAGAAACAGCTAGCCTAGTTCTGTTCAAAGAACCTCAAGCTAACCTCCAGTCATGCACATACTTAAAACAAATGATTGTATCATAGATACTGTGGCTGCATAAACAATTTAACTATGTAACTAGGCTGGAGGTGAGTGCAGTGTAAGAAGTAGCTGTTGCTCCTCACAAGGTACAATCTCTAAGTCCTCAGGTTGTACTCAAACATGGAGTCCATTGTAGATGTAAGTGAACCTGGAAAATAGAAACTCAATGTTTGTGTTACAGAACTAGTTCAATATTGTTTCTTGCCAAGAGTTATATGATAAGATAGATACTACCACTCTTGTTTGTCCATAAAAATAAGAAGCTACTGCTAGCCTCCAGACTAAGCCGTAATTTCATTATCTAAACCATAAAAAATCCAAATAGTAAAAACAACCGTTGTAGTTTTATCGGTTATTATATAAGCTGCCTTCACCCTGCTTATGTTTTTATTTATATTTATGAGGTGATATGTTGGCTTGTGTCATTTTCCCCGCCATGCCCTATATTAAAGTCAAACCTACAGGCTTTGCAAAAGCATAGCCACTATCCTGGTGACACTTAAATTGGGTTGTTTGCTGCCAGGTTGTGAAAAATTTTGAGTGTTGGCAGGTCTGGAAGCATCGATTTAATTTAACTTTTGACAAGGAAGCAAATAAGCCTATTTCACATGTCTAACTATTTATTTCACTTGATTTGAATACTAATATATTGCAATACAAAGGTAAAAGGAGTCTTACATCTTCTAAACATATTACCACAGATTATTGATGACAAGTCTACATTTAAAGAGAAAAGGCAAGTTATATGCAGCACCACAGACCTTCATAAGACTTGTTTCTGCTCCAGGTTTCAACCTATTTCCTGTGGCTGTCCATGAATTTGGCCATGCGCTTGGCCTGGCCCATTCGTCTGATCCTGGCGCTATCATGTACCCATCATACAACTTTGCCCCAAATTTTGAGCCTCAGCTTTCCTTCCGTGACGTCAAAGACGTCCAACACTTATACGGTAAGTACAGCTGGACTCACTCATATGTCAGAGTGCATTGTGAGGTGTGAGGTGCAAGAACAGCTTCACAATAACTTAGCATTACATTTGTTCTGGCTTCAATGAAAATACAGTATATTCCCCTTTTAATTAAATGTGCAAATGTATATTGGATTGTTTTGCAAATCACATATTTATATGCATGTGGAAGCCTTAGTAATTCAACAGTAACAAATGTTGTTTGTTCCAGCCACAGTGGTGGGAATTAATCCAAACTGAAAACCACAACTTCCTCTTTTTAATATTTCACCATTATTCTGATACTAGCTGACTTAAGACAGTGAAGCCATTAAATTGTGTCAACTTTGACACAATTCACAGTTCCCACAGTCATACATGTGGTTGTTTTGACTATGAGTTGCAATTTATTTATTGTGTAAAAAGAGAAAAGATACGACACTGGACAGTTGGCTGCGTCATGAAGTAAATGAATAATGCCTGATTCACATTAATGTGCACATTATACACTAGGCATTATATTTCTTAAAGGTTCTATTACAAAAGCTATTTGCCTTTATTGGTTTTTTTAAATTGACAATGTAACTGGGCATTAATGTAATTTAAGGAATGGGACAATTTTGTGGGTTGTGCATATCAGTGTGGTGGTTAGTGTTTAGCGTAGAAGATGGTTTGAAAAACAAAAAACAAAAAAAAACAAGGTCAGGTTGGGTCAGGTTCAGGTGGTTGATTAAGCATATTTCAAGCAAGTTAGGCAGTGCAGATTCGCTCTATGTATGTGAGCGTACAGCAGCGAAAGAAGGGGGATATCACCTGCAATAGTCTCATGCAAAACAAACAAGCTTTCGTAAGTCTTACAATTGAGAAATCATTTCTGCTTTCTATATAGGCGACTACTTTGAGATTACTCATACTGATATAAATTGGCTTAAAACAGCTAATTTGAAAGAATTAAATCATAAAGTAACTAAATGGAAAACCATAACAATGGCTGCTGCCAAAGTTGAGCAATAATTAATGGTCAGTAGAAAACCATGAATCAATAATTATGGAAACTGGATATGTCAATTTATTATAAAAGAGTTTGAATCTCTTACTAAAGCAAACAATATTATACTCCTTACAGATGTCTATGACTTTGACTTGGAAAAGATCGGATTATATGCAGATGATATACTTAAGTAAGTCAAAGTACATTTGAACTTCAGGGAGTTTATGTATGACTTTATTTGAAAAGAAAATGCTGAGTTGGGCACATTTCAAAAAGCAAGGCCTTAATGAATGAATAAATGGTAATAAATCGTGCACTTAAACTGTTTACTTCTGTTGGCTGTAGGTATCAGTTCCAATTTTGCTGCTCTAGCCTCAAAAAACCCTCCTCCAAAAACACCTGACAAATGTGACCCAGATCTGTCTTTTGATGCTGTGACACAATTACAGCAGGAGCTCCTGTTTTTCAAAGACAGGTATGTACACTTTCTCAGAAATTCTACATCATCAAGGTTTGACAGGCAGATATGCTTCTCATCTGTTGTCTGCTGTCTTTGTGCTTTGAGGATTCTTGGTAAAACAACAATAGAAATGATTTTACTTTCTCATGCTTTTTCAGATTTATGTGGCGTAAACATCATCAGTTTGAGAGGACAGCAATCACTCTGATTAGTAGTCTGTGGCCAGAAAGTATACCTTCTTATTTGGATGCTGTCTATGAGAATGTGCGGGAAAATGTTATTCTGTTTTTTAAAGGTAATACTAAAAGAGCATCATGGGTTGTGCAGTATAGGCACAACAAAAAAGTATATTGGCCTTTATAATGACAAAAGCATATATACTTGAATGGGTAGTGTGTATAAAATGCGTCTGTAAATATAAAAATGTAGTGTTTTTGTTACAGGTCACCAGTACTGGATGCTGAAGCAGTTAAACCTTGAGGAAGGTTATCCAAGAAACATCTGGGACCTGGGCTTCCCCTCCAGAATAAAATCTGTAGATGCTGCTCTTCACTTATACAATGATCACTACACTGTGTTCTTCACTGGCCATGAGTGTTGGAGGTATTCAAGATCCTACCATTTCCCACACATGGATACAATATTTATCTATAAGGAATGAGCAACATGTATACAGGATATCTCCAAGTTTCGGGCACAGCACTAGTGTGTTTTAATAGAAGGAGGACATTAAATAGATTTATGGGTTCTTGAGTACAAATGCTCTGCTCTTGCAAGTAGAATTTTAAGATGGACCATAATTTAGACATGGCTTGAGAATAAGAGCTAAATGTTGAGGATACAGTTGGGATTTTATCAGTAGTCCATGTTAGATTAAATATATGGCTAACTCAGGTAGTTATCAAATGGGAACGAAGGTGCTGTGATGCTGGTGTATGTTAGCTTTGACTATTACTTGATTGAATCTATTTTGTGTCATGCAAAAATAACACATTCATCATTGGAACATTAATGTCAGTTCAAAGACAGTAGGGCCCCAGAACACCAACAACAAACTTCATGCATTATAACTGTGTGTACTATCACTCACTGCAATCTGAATGATCTTAAACTCTACACACAAGCTGCATATCGTGATATATACCAAGATATAAGATCATCTTTAAATCAGTTACAATGTTAGATTGTCTGCTCCTGTTGATTGTCTCATGTATTGAGTAATCAAGTACATAAAATACTTCAGAATTGGTGATAGGCTTAAAAGAAGAAACAGACTATCAAATAAGTGCTCAACAGGAATACAAGTCGTCAAAAGCTTCAACTATATCAATTACTTTTGAGTTGAGACCAGTTCACACAGTATCTTCATAGTTAACGGAGGGATTCTTTTAAGTTTTAATAGTCTTTCGTAATTTAGTTTGTTTACATCTAAATATTTGCCAATTGATGTTACATTACCCATTACACCAGTTCTCTTGAAAAATTTTCATATTGCCATGCAATAGCACTATTTGTGATTTATACAGCAAACAAGGCTTGTCTTGAAGAACTTCCTTCTTAGGTATTGCTGCAATAACTTTTTCTAAATTTCCTGTGTGTTAAGCAGAATGATTTATTTTCATTGTGTTGACTAATTTTCAACTTGTGTTATTAATCAGATGTCATAAGATACTGTGGCTTCCTCATTCCTTATCAAGCTTGCGCATGTACTACCAGCAGGAAAGCGTACAGACAAGGCTTAACCACATTTTCTTCTGTGTGCAACAATAGGTATGATGAGAAGCAGAAGATGATGCAGGCGTCACCAACACCCATAGGGAAGCACTGGCCAGGGATTCCATCTCCTATAGATGCTGCTGCCTTTCATGAAGGTACATCACCTTCTATGTCTGTCTCTGTTACATATAAAGGTTCTATGCACAGCATGTAAACACAAAGCAAATCAGCAATGTATTTTACAGTGACTGGTTGTCTTCATCATCTAGATTGTATTATTGCAGAGAAAAGAAGTAGAGTATCCAGGTCAAATTAGGGAGGAAAAGTAGACAAAAAGGGTGATCAAACAAACCTACATGTTTAAGTTAAAATTGCTTTAACCCTTACATACTGCTCATATTCTGACTAATAATTTTAGTCTCTACACCAATTGACAGTCATAAATTTCTCATCAGTCAGCCATAAATGGTTTATTAATCCTTAATGAAGCTGTCAGAGAGCAAACTGAGTGCATTCTATTTATTTATGGAGGGAATTCATTCACATTCACTATATTATGGTCTAGACACTATAGAATATGAAGAATACAACAACATTTGCATTTACAGAAATGTGTATCTGTATGTGTAACTGCACTAGTGTTGTTTTTGGCGGCCTATTTTACTTTTAGTTTTAGTCTAGTCTTTGTGTCAAGCGGTCGTTTTAGTTTTTATTAGTTTTAGTCATGTTCATACTCCTTTTAGTCTAGTCAAGTTTTAGTCGATGAAAAGTCTGAGCATTTTAGTCTAGTATTAGTCAGAATTGTCCCTGACTATTTTAGTCTACTTTTAGTCAAAGAAAACCGTATTAATCTCTTTTCAGTAATGTTATTCTATCTAACCCCGTCAATATAGTATAAGTACCTAGTGGTAGAGAGATGAAACTGTAACCGCCTGGAGGTGTTATTTTAAGAGTGGTTGTCACAAACAACACAACAACAACAAAAATCAGTACACAAATTGTTATCTTTAGAAAGCAAACAACAACACCCACTGATAGGTTTACATGAGTGAGGGTAACTGGTCATTGTAAATATATACTTACAAATCTGGGGCCTCATTTATCAAAAAGTGTGTAAAACTGCTACTACATTTTTGCATACAGCGAAAACACAAAAATGGCGTACACCCAAAATATTTACGCACAACTCTCCGCAATTTTCCATTGATAAATCAAACCGGACCCAAGAATGGTGCATAAACACATCTCATACTGCACCCCGGAATGCCTGGACACAACCATATATGGTCAGCACGTGCATATTAATTAGCCATGTGGCCTCTGTGGAGCGGCTACAAAGTGACAACAAAGACAAGGGGGTAGGGCGGGGAAAAGAAGCGAGATACACGGCGATATTGGGCAATAAATCAGTCAGAAAAAATATCTTGCATTTTAATAAGCTACAATAAAAACAAACAGAAAAACAAACACATTTTCGTCTCATTTTTATTCGTCAACAAAATGGGATTACACATTTTATTATTGTTATCGTCACGTGACCAGCGTTTTCGTTGCGTCTCGTCTCGTTTTCGTCACGTGATAAAGGTTCGTTGACGAAGATATTTCGTCATAATTTTCGTTGACGAAAGCAACACTAAACTGCACAACAATGTAAAAAAGAATGATGCATTTTATTAAATTTTTTTGTATATTTGGCGTCACATTAGGAAATGTCCACTTAAAAGAAATGTGTATAAGGTGTTTTTACAGCTCTCAAATTTGAATAAAAGGCTCTAATTTGACCCTGAACAGTATGTAAGGGTTAAATGCAGAAACCCCAGTGGCCCATGGCCCCGATGATAATCTGATATAAAAAATCCCACACATAGCATCTTTAATGT
Organism: Scomber japonicus; assembly: GCF_027409825.1. Taxonomy (NCBI): domain Eukaryota; kingdom Metazoa; phylum Chordata; class Actinopteri; order Scombriformes; family Scombridae; genus Scomber; species Scomber japonicus. The sequence goes on along the minus strand of NC_070590.1, from coordinate 26,481,581 downwards.
ATTATTGTAGTAAACATTATGCACCCTGATACATTAATCTTTATTCCCAACAGGATTTGTCTACTTCTTCAAGGGGAATATCTACTACCAATATGACTCCAACTCTAAACATGTCACCTCCATCGGCTCTGCTAATGACCTGCTGGAATGCAAGAAGGACGGCAATGAAATCTGATGATACAGAGAGCAGATAACTGAAGTAGAGTGCATGTCTGTAGGTTGGTAATGATGCTGTGCATCTGCTGCCTGCATGTGTATAGACAAGTGTTGAGTAATTGTATATTCTGCAATAACCTCAGTTTAGCAAAAACCAATTTGGGAACTGTTGAATAATCCAGGAAAGTGGTGAAAAGTGTTACCTCACTATTGATATGATGTTGTAAATGTGGCATTTGTGCGTGTTGTGTGTTTTTTTGTGTGTTTTTTTGAGTTGTCAATCATTTTATCTGAATGTTGTTGCCAGATATGTTTTGTGAAACTATGATCTACTGTTCACATATATTGAGAATAAAATTGTAATGATTTATATTTGTCGATAGTGAAATTCATCCTGTCTAAATTTACTGGTGTTGATCAATTTACCTGAGACAATACATTGCACAAGAAGACTGTTACTGTTCCTGTTAGTGTCCAGAATTAGGTAACAAAGACCAAAATGTAGCTTTCCAGCTCCACATTCAACACTGATGTTCAAAGTTGTAATAAATTATTACAAATCTAGCAGGGTGGAAAATAACCACCTACAGTTGGCTCATGCAGCTTGAAAAACACTTTATACAGATACAAGAGAATTTAATAGATTATAGATTAACTGACTGATAAAAATCATTTACAAGATGATATTGCCTTTTTCCTGTGTGTGACTCATATCAATAAACAGAATTGTTATGACTGATTGGACTTGATGATGCGGTGTGTGATTAAAACTGTGCAGCCTGATGAATAATCCCTGGCAATGACAAGTACTCCTTGAAGTGGCAGAACTTCAGAATTTGAAAAGGAGGTAAACAGAGGCTTTTGTTCACAAAGACATGACACAGCATGTCTGTGTTTGCTCACACAGCACTTTGATGTTTTACTAGAATTTACAACAGCATGATGGCTGGGACAGACCTTTAATGACAGACTGGTTTTGCAGGGTGGAAGGCAGTGACAATGGACAAAAGAATAATATATTAGAAGTATATTAATAATAGAGGTCTAATAAAAGTATATTAAATTGTCAAAAATGGTATGGTGCGAGCACTGTTGTACCACCATACATTAAAAAAAAGAAAAAAAAGAATGAGTTGATTTGGCTCAGAGTGTGAGTTTGAGAGTGAAGCAAAGCACAAATGAAAGCCAAAAAAAATCATCATTAATTTAAATTTTGCTCCAATATACACAGTATGAATTTAATATGAGTAACCTTTGCCAATATATATTTTTAGTTATTTCTTTGTTATATGAATACCTAGTTACGGTAACTGCTTTTAAAGGGGACATATTAGGCTTTTTGGACATTTCTGCTATACTGTTATGATGTCAGATGTCTATTTTAAACATGGTCAAGATTTCAAAACCCAGGCTTCAACCACTGTCCCATTCGTGACGTATTTGCTGTTTCTGTAGTATTTGTTGCTAAGCTTGTTGCTAAGCTGTTATTTGAGTTGTCTGTAATATTCCAGATCAGATTTTCAGTCAGATATGTATGTATGGATTGACATTTCAAATAAAGAAAAAGTTAGTTAAAAAAAACCCAAAACTAAAATGTATTAATAAGATATTTTATTAAAGCTTCAAATAAAATGATATAGACCTGTCAGTGTGCATAACATACACCATTTAATCAAATTAGGCCATGATACAATGCATTGAGACTTTTTTTTAAAGTTTGACTGCTCAATCAAATTGAGTTTTCATATCAATCATCATATTAATATCAATCATATCTTCCTCAGACGATGGAGGATGAGCATGTTGAGACTTTCTTAATATTGCATTTTATTATGCAACTAGAAATATTTGAAATGAAATATGATATGTATTGCTGGACTATCTTAATTTGTTTGGGTCCAGATCCAAATATAGCTTTGAATGTCCAAATGTTCATATTATGTGGTTATTTATTTATTTGTATGTATTTATTAAATAAACAAGGAAGAACAGAGTCAAGTTCTTTCATACAGCTGTTGGAAAACTCAAAACTGATTATGCAAAACACACATTTTAAAACACATAAAATACATTTTGAACTAAAATTTGTATCAGAGAACAGTGCTTTTATGGCAGAATCATAAGATTAATGTAATCTCTTGTTTTGTGGAAATCTTCCAGAGCATAGTCTGTCACACATACCAGTCATCAGTGTTTCTGGGAATTTTTTTTGTCGAATCAGAAATCAAAGCCTTAACTTCCTCTGTCACCCATAAAAGGAACATTTCCTGAGAGGGTAGTTGCTCAACACACCCAGTCTACAGGCTATATAACAGCTGCCCTGAGCACAGCAACATATCTTACCTACAACAAGGAAACATGACGACATTCAAACTTAGCATTCTACTAAGCTTGGCAGCTGCACTTAACTGCCTGCCTATAGCACAGATTACTCTTCAAGATGAGAACTTTGCGGAGGTATGTGTTCTTGCTTTGCCTTTTTATGCATGCATTTTTTACTATTTTGTACTAAAATTGTGCATTTGAAATCTTTGTTCTCTTCCTTCTGATGTTACATTATTATAGACGCAGATAAGATATTTCTTTATTAGTCCCACGATGGGGAAATTTACAATACTGCAGCAGCAAAGTTGACAGCAGCTGCTTGTTCTCTGCTGTTTATATATTAACAGATCTTTTCATACTGCATGGAGCTTATACATATAATGTGCAGATGATGCATATTTAAGTATGTCACTTCTATTTTCTCTCATAGGGCTACCTGAAGCAATTCTTCAACCTAACTGATGAGGCCGGTCCCTCTGTCAGACGTGCGGTCAGCCCCATAACCAAGAAGCTGACTGAGATGCAGCAATTCTTTGGTCTGGAGATCACCGGCACCCTGGATGCTGATACCCTGGCGGTGATGAAGAAGGCCAGATGTGGTGTTCCAGATGTGAGCCTTGGACGTTTCGCTACCTTTCCAGGCTTCAAGTGGGATAAAACCAGTCTTACTTACAGGTGAGTTATCTAAAGAGAGAATGCGTGAGAGACTAACTTTAGGCTTTGGATGTGCTTCATTATCTAAATATATGTTCTATATTATATTGTCTTACAGGATAGAGAACTACACACCTGACATGTCTGTGGCAGAGGTTGATGACTCCATGGAGAAAGCTCTGCAGGTCTGGGCCAAAGTTACTCCTCTGAGATTCACCAGAATCTACAGTGGCATTGCTGATATCATGATCTCCTTTGGCCGCAGAAGTGAGTAAAAGATAAAATTTCCGGTTTATGTCCCAGTTATATACTTTCTTGATGCTCATGTTTATTATAGTAGTTGTGATGTTCTTGAAAATCTAGTTACCGTGCATGCGACATAATGGCAGCATCCCTGGTTCGATTCCGGCAGAGGAGGGTTAGGGTTAGACAGAGACAGCTGATCAGTTTTAGCACTAAGATGCATTTTAGTCACCCATTTTTGATTTTTATAAAAAACAGTAATCCATTTAATGGCTTGTAATTCTATCTTGTTTGCCAAAGCTAACATGAGTATGCTCTTGTTAACAGACCATGGTGATTTTAGCCCCTTTGATGGCCCTGGTGGCCTTCTTGCCCACGCCTACGCCCCATCTGCTGGCATCGGAGGAGATGCTCATTTTGATGACGATGAGGACTTCACCTTCCGCTCAACCAAAGGTGAGTTATTTATGCCTGGCATAGTGTCTGATTTTACTTATTAACTACTCAATGTATGTTCTTGTATACATGATATACTGTATGCGCTTCATTGAGAGGTATATAACTTGTACTTCTGTGTTTTCTGCTCTAGGGTACGTCCTGTTCATCGTAGCTGCCCACGAGTTTGGCCACTCTTTGGGTTTGTCTCACTCTCAGGATCCTGGTGCACTCATGTACCCCACCTACATATACAGAAACCCTGAAACCTTCGTCTTGCCCCGGGATGATGTCAACGGCATCCAGTCTCTCTATGGTTAGTATTAACTGACTGATTCATAGCTGTCTGTTCACACTCAACATAAACTCTGAAGGACACTCTGAACATAACATTACTCTGACTCTATTCAACCCCCAGGTCAAAACCCTGATGGTGGTTCAGTTACTCCTGGACCTGAGCCTCCCAAAACCCCCGATAGCTGTGACTCAACCATGGTCTTGGACGCTGTCACCACCCTGCGTGGAGAGCTGTACTTCTTCAAAGACGGGTACCAAGGATATAGAATTCTCAAATATCTGAATCCTGAAATCCAGTGTTCTGAGGCTTACTGATCTAATTTGTGTTCTTGTGTGTCCTCAGCTTCTTCTGGCGTAGCCACCCTCAAGTCAACAGACCTCAGCAGAGTCTCATCCAAAGCTTCTGGCCTGATGGCCCTGACAGTGTTGATGCTGCTTTTGAGAGCAAAGTAACAGACAAAATCCTGCTCTTTAAAGGTATTTGTCCTTTAATTTACCCAATCTCCTAATCTGACACTATATTCAAGTGTAGATAATTAACCTTCACATGCATTCACTAAGAAACATGTTTCCTTTGAATCTCTTTACAGGTCGTAAGATGTGGGCTTTCAATGGCTATGACCTTGTACCTGGCTATCCTAAACCACTCTCCAGTTTCGGTCTACCCAAAACTTTGAAGAAAGTCGATGCAGTTATGTACGACGTGGATACTGGCAAGACTCTGATCTTTGTGGGCCGCTATTACTACAGGTGTGTTCAGATTATCTGAAATCAATTCAGATTTATACTGATTTAGATGTGATGATGGTTTACAAGATGGTGTACAAATGGTGAATCAGTCTAATTATCTTCTATGTGTGTTTCAGCTATGATGAGGAGAGAAAGACCATGGACAAGGGATTCCCCAAACGTATTGATGAGACCTTCAATGGCATGACCACCAAAGTGACGGCAGCTTTCCAGTACAGAAGTGAGTTGCGTTTGAGGCTGATTTGAATTTTCGAAGTCATGATTATTGAGATTATGTTCATTTCTGAATCCTTCCTGCCTTTACTAACACTGATTCTCTCTTCTTCAGGTTTCACCTACATCTACAGTGGACCCCAGATGTATGAGTTCAGCTTGAGGAGCGGCAGGTTGTTCCGTGTGCTTGGAAATGACTACTTCTTGCCCTGCACTAACTTCTAAACCAGCTGAAGAACAGAAGTTATTAATGCAGCTACTGTGAATGACAATGAAGACAGTTAAAAAGTGTCCATCCTTTGAAATAATATATTCTATAATATGGAGTAATATTGTTACTGGCTTAAGGCTATATACTGGATATATGCCCTTTTTGCCAAAATTGGCTTATTTATTTTCCTATTATTTTTCTATTTGAACTTAATTTAATTCTATTTTTATTGTTTATTTGTCTTTCACTTTTTAAATATTGCTGTTACTATTTTCTTGCTGTCTTAAATTTATTTAACTTAAAACTTAATTTAATTAATTAATTTTATCATTTTTATAGTTCTGCATAGATTTGCACTACTACTCCTACTGTGACAACACATATGAATGTATGTATGCAAAAACTGTGTATGAAAATAATTTGACTCCTGCAATTGACAAATAAAAGTTACTTAAATACATTTGTATTTGTTTTGTTATTATTTTTGCCAAACCAAAAGATAATGTACTGATAATGATGTTGCTTGTGCAGTTTCTCAAGAAGACATTTGTTTTTTTAGCTGTATGATTAACAAGCTATTACCAGTCATAGTACAGTGCAGTAGTGTAGAGTAAATTGATATCATTGATATGTGAAAATATGTAGTACTATATAAGAAACATACATATAAAATTGGTAATAACCACATTATACAAATGCTTAACTGCTGTACTGTAATACTTATTATGTCTTAAGCAGGCATAATGTTGAGTTTAGCATGATAGTATGCAAACATTTGTCAATCAGTACTAATACAATAAAGTGTAGGGTAAGAAGGGTGGGGTAGGGTAAGTTTATGACATAACAGTATTCTTGAAAAGTGATCAAAAATAAAATAAAATAAAATAAACAATAAATATACACTATATTAGTGGGAGTGGGAGGTACTGGGAGCTGTACAACACCACAGTACAGTCTGATGGCTGATGGTATGAAAGACCCCCAAGCACTTCTGTCTGAACAGAATTTTATGCATCTCATATGTTAGTGGATTTCTAGTTATTAGACTGGATGATGAACAGTTTGACCAGCTGGTGGTGCTAACTGTGCACTCACACCCAAACATTCATATGCCATGACACCTTGGCAGCAGAAAGCAGGGAGATACTGAGCAGAGTTTAAGCTGATGGAAATTAGCAGCAATACTGTTATTTTCTTCCCACAGTAACCGCTGTACTAAAGGTCCTGCCAACATTTGTTCCATTCCACATAGATCATTGTGACTCTTGGTTTATGGAGCTGTAGAATTTGTCATTGTTTGTTTACCATGACATAAACAAACAAGCAAAGACGTTGGAAGAAAGTGTCCGAGATAGTAGGGATTGGGCAGTTGATTGTGTATCTGTTTATTATTCTGATTTTTGTACCAACTTCCTGTTTTATTTTGTACACTTGTGTTGAGTCCTATGCTACTTACTACTACTCACTCCTGCCAGTTTCCCCACACATCTGTACTCAATCTTGTAATCAGCCGTGCCCTGTTTATACACATGTGTCACCTCTATTTCCTGACCAGTTTGTCATTGTGTCCTTTGTGTGTGTACATGCTGTCTAGTCTTTTGTTTCTTGTGTTTGTCCACCCTGTTTTTGATTGCCTGGATATTTGGACTTTGATTTTTGTTCTCAATCCCTCACTGTTTTTTGCTACTGGCTGAAATCTAAAGGGGACCGTGCTTTTGCCATAATTTTGGTCACCTCAAAGTGCAGACTGTTACTCCAGACGACGTCTTTCTTTCAACGTATACTTAACGTCCATTTATGACGTCCACAGTACCGCCGTGCAGGAGCTATTTCTAGTCCAAATATGGTTGTTGTGGACTTTTCTACGTCAAATTATAACTCATTTTAGACATTTTTTTTAACTTTAATAAGGAAAATGGACTGTACTTATATAGCGCCTTTCTAGTCTTTGCGACCACTCAAAGCCACATGTCATATCACCCTTTCACACACACATTCATTCATACACTGATGGCAGGGGCTACCACGCAGGGTGCCAACCTGCTTATCAGGGGAATGTAACGATTCCCCATTACCACACAGGGTGCCAACCTGCTTATCAGGGGAATCAAACCATGCCCCATTACCACGCAGGGTGCCAACCTGCTTATCAGGGGAATCAAACCATGCCCCACTACCACGCAGGATGCCAACCTGCTTATCAGGGGAATCTAACCATTAATTCACATTCACACACCGTTGGGAGCAACGGGAGCAATTTGGGGTTAAGTGTCTTGCCCATGACATGTGGACTGGAGGAGCCGCAAATCGAACCACCAATCTTCCAATTGGAGGACGACTCTACCTCCTGAGCCTGAGCCGCCTCTAAAAAACAGGTCCCTACCTTCTGGACACGATTCTGCAGTCAGGTTAATAAAAAATCACAATCCAATCCTGACTGTTTTTTCACCTAATTTTTATTGCACAAAAATAGGATTGACTATGTACAAATATAAGAATATAAACAATATAAACAATAATATATATCTATACACAAAATCAGTCCTGAGTGGCTGTGAAGCCCCCCCCCCTCCACCAGAGACATTATAATAAGAGAAGGACCTTAGAAGGACTTTGCCTCCACTCCTTTGCGGCGCATGCTTCAAATGCTCTGAATGAATGAACTCCAATGGGAGTGGCTCTTATGATGTACATTGATGACGCAATGCCTCAGCCAATCACAATGGCGTTGACTATAACACCCCTCCCCCCCTTCCTTCCCCAACGGCTACAGCTTTATTGTTGTAATAAACAGAATAACACTATTTTAGAAAAGAAAAACAGGAAAATGTAAACAAACAAAAATATTACTTTTATTCAAAAATAATGTTTAATCACAAAAGTCATCATGTCCATACTACTACTACTACTACTACTACTATGATAATAATAATAATAATACATGAATAATAATAGTAATAATACATTAATAATAATAATAATTATTATAATAATATTAATAATAATAATGTAAATACATAAATGACATCATGTCAATGAAGAATTGGACGCAATATAGACATGATCTGCACGTCTATCAGATGTCTAATGTTTGGTGGGAAGGCCCACACGTTCAGTATCTTCTTTTAAATCACTACTCAAAACTCACTTCTACAGACTAGCTTTTATGTGATGTCATCTGCTTGTCTGTTCATTTTGCTTATTGTTACTGTCTTTTATTTAATCTTATTTTACTTTGTCTTATTTATTTTATATCTGTATTTTTACATTCTCATTATCTCCCACTGTATTCCACTGTCCTCTACTCTCATCCTGTCAATGCCAGTCTGTATGTTGTATGTCTTGTTTTTTTATTGTAATGCTTTTGCTTTGCTTTGTCTGTCAAAGCATTTTGTGAACTTTGTTTTTGAAAGGTGCTATATAAATAAAGTATTATTATACTACTGGCTGCTCTTTTTGTGTATGACCTGTGAGATGTTAGGTAAGAAGTTTCACCTGATGGACTATGAGACTATGGATATGACAACTGAGTTTATTTGCCCTCTGCATCTGGTTCCCAGCTTCCCAGCTTGAAAGAAAGAACATTAGAGTAAATGTTAAATGATAATTGTAGACACTGGTTTATATTAGGCCTAATATATATTAGAAACAGGCATAGGCTATTTATTAATAATACATTTATAGATAGCCTTTTATTATTGGTAGTAATACCTCAGTATTAATGTCAGGCCATTTCTACAATTACTATTCTATACAGTATGTGTTCAAGGAGGAATTATCTCTGGTCTTCGGATGATTCTTGAACACTTAAACGCCTTGTAACCACGTAAACTGGTCCTTAACTTTACAGTTTAGCTTAACTACAGCACATGTGCGTCTTTACCTTCTCCTGTTCACTTCTCACTCTCTGCCATAGCAGCAAAAACACAGAATGTCAAAGTAAAAGCGGTATTTTCAAAACAAAAGTTGACAGCCCTCTTAAGCAACACAGACACACAAAGACACCTGAAACATGTACAAAATGACAATAATAGTATAAACAGTGATAAATTATAACTATCAGCTACATATTATATTGTAATGCTACTGTTAGGAAAGTTTTTGACATTTTGTTTTATATATTTTGCTTAATATATACATTTTCATAATTATATGTATATTTCATGTCAATTTTAAAATAAATTGGGGGGGGGGGGGGGGGGGGGGGGGGGCTCTCTGACCATTTATGCTTAGGGCCCCCAAAAGCTTAGCAGCGGCCCTGGTCTACAATGCTTGATTCCACAAGCTACTTGGCCAATAACATGATTTTGAAAGAAAAACGGTACTTTGATTTTTGAAATGACAGACATATAGAAATATACTATATACTAATATACTATAAGTTATACACAGTGGAAATATGACAAATTGTATATTTTATGATCCTTGTCATGTTCAAGGCTGGAATGCTGAACAGCTCTATTGACCACAACCAACCACAATGTGATGTCTGCAGCACTGCTTCAGTGATCCACCCTCTGCCTGCTATTGATAGGCTGGCAGCAAGCAGGGTGACCAGGTGAGAGTAGGATAGGAGAGGTGGGGTGAGTGGAGTCACAGTGGGCATTATCTCCAGTACATTATATTCAGTCTCAACAAATTAAAACATGTTAAAATGTATTTTTGTTCATGAGGTCAACTATCTGTCATTAGGAAAAGGAAACACAATGACTGTGTTGTATGTTACACAATGTAAATCATTATCTGTTAAATAAAATGTATTTGATTTATTCATTTCATCAGTGTGGTGCCTATCATCTCTATCATCATATACCATGTCTACGTGTCACGCATGTAAGATAACTCCTTCTTCTGTTTTTAGTTATTATAGCAATCAAAAAAAAGAAAAAAGAAAACATCTCCCTTGCACTGTGTCACTGTTCATTAGATATGCCTGACGAAGGTCTCAGAGACTGTAACATTGCATTGACTTGTTAAAACAAATAAAGTGAGTGAGACAGTGTGTGGGAGCTGTTTTTCTTTTATACATTTTTTTAATTGCACCTTCCTCCTACACATCTGCCCCTACTCAGGTGTGCAGAGATTCCTTTCTTTAGTTATTAAAGCAGCAATAGTAATGTTTAACTCAGAAAGCCACTATAAGCCCTGTAATACCTCACTGCAAACATTCTAACTGAGCCAATGACTACATGTTATGTATAGACTTATCTAGAGAAGCATTAGACTCTATAATAATATTATGAAGAGTGTTGTTACAGTAGCCCACACTGATGGGTCACAAGGTAAATATAGATCTTTCTATAAAGAGAACTGGATACAGTATTGGAGGTACAGCCGCTTTCATTCCTATGAAAATTGCTCAGTGGCGCATGATACCAAAAAAGCCACTTCCTAAAAACAAACTGTGCATTCTCTGTGGGCCCAATGTGCCCATATAACAATTCAATCATATGGCTCTTCTGGACTTTTGAAATGTGAATGTACTGTGAGTCATTTCACAGTAGTTATGATGCTTAAAAGATGTGTCTGCTGATTTACAGACATCTCTTTCACAATGTAAGTCTAAAAAAAAGTGGCCCAATAGCATCACATAATTGTATTGTATTGAAATGACATTGTTTAGCCACTATATTCAATTGGCTTCAAAACCATGCTCTCTTTCTTGGGGCTTGGAATGCAATTGTACATATGTAGTGGGTCTAATTCTGCGTTGTGTTATCAGGTAGGCAGAGACACACTCCTGAATGGTCTCAACATGCTTTATTGCCCTGCATTATGGAGAAGAAACATTCACAGGTGTTCACAGTTTTCCTCATACATGCTCTCTGTACTCTTTCTGGGGAAAATCACAGCGCAAAGAGGAAGTAACACCCGACAGAACGTGTTAAGTGCAGTTTAGAAAAGAAAATACTCAATATACTGCCAGTAATGCATATTTATCTAGTAATACATTTCCCCTGACTTGTGCTTAAAACATTAACCTTCACAATTACACAATTTCCTATTAACAACATTTCCTATATTAACAACACTCAAAGGAATAAAGAAAAAAACATGACAGCAAAACCGCTATCTTTCAAAATAAAAGTTTGCGCTTCACTGCCTTCATAATATAGCGCAACAACATCACACCACTACACATACACATGACAGTTTTGCCATTCATATCACCAGTATGTTACACTGAAGCACCTCTGTTAGCTCTGCAAACATATACATGAATATACATTCAGTATTGCTGTAAGTAATAAGGTACTGCCAATAAGTGAATTGATGTGTGTTTATTGTGAGCAACATTAAAATGTAAACATGTGAAACGAAAAGAAGGTAAAGAAAATAATTAAATGTGACTAAATTAATAAATAATCCAAATTGTCAATCAGGTTGTATTTTTTTTAATCCAAAAGAAAGTGAGTAATGCTAATAGGAGTCAAATTTGTGATTTGACCATAATAATAAAGACATGCTGTGATTGGTTCAGTCCAAGCTCATTAACCTTTTTTCCTTCTCTTTTTTCTATGGTGGCCATGAGACTGCATTGAGAGTTTGGAGCACATAAATTGTGAGCCTCAAAAAGAAAAAGAGACACACGGTAGATAATTGTCCCATCACATGAGGTAAAACAAAAAAATAAATCAAATAGATCAATACTAATACATTACCAGTAAGCTTCTAGGGCACACCTTTGTGAGTTAGGTGGGTTAGGTTTAGATATGAGGAGTGAGGTGGTTTGGGTTAGGGTACAGATGTCAGAGTCAGAGGGGGAAAAAGGTGTGCTAACTTACCTGCTTGCCAAAAGTTGAAAGACCTACATACACACTCACATGGCTGGCTCCCCCCACAGATATTAACCAATTTCAAAACACGTTTAATACATTCTGGCATGTGTTGAAGTCATGCCAGAAGACTTAGACCTAGACCTAGACGACTAAAACATTTGTAATTTAATAGATTTGTTTCTCATTTTCATATACATTTAAGTTATGTTTAACATGTTTTTTTCACAGATTGAGAAATGTTCTACCTATGGAACAGGAGGAGTAGGTTGTGAAATGTTGAATGGGAATTTCCATAAATTCAACTTCAAACTGAAACTTTACCTCAGGAGACAGCACTGGGTAGTGATTCATGAACAAGCAGTCATAATAGAGATTCAAAGATAAAGATAAAGATAGATTTTAAAGCTAATTTATTATTTTATGCTGCAATCTTATATTTAATGCTCTATTCTAGCATTTTATTTCTCTCTTTCTATTTTTCTGTACTGGGGGGGGGGGGTTAGGGTTAGATGATACATGATAGAACTTGTGTGATATTTCTGTGATTTATGATGCGAAACAGAAGCACTGTGCCAATATAAATAGATTATCATTACAATGAAACACAATCCTGTACTGTTTTATTTATTTATTTAGCACAACAAGAATTACATAATTATTCCCAGATAAACAGTTTGTATGTTTGTATGTGCGTGTGTGCGTGTGGACATTAACCACATTTTCTTAATAAGAAACTGATGACTGATGAATAATGCGGGGGTGAAAATTGTTGACTTCAGCATGGTGACCTCATTTATGTTCCCTAAAATAGATGACATATTATGAATTGTGCTAGAAATAGCAGTAAGTTTTTGGTGTTTTTTGTATTGTGTTTTCTGTTGGGTTGATATGACAAACTATTTCAATCTTCCATTGACATTGCACTCAACTGTTACTAATCTTAAAGGCAAAAATGCTCACGTGTATAACTTTCAGAACTCACTTACTAAATAATACTATTGTAAATCGATCAGATGTTTCCTTTTTATTGCAACACTGTCAATCATACTGTCTGCGTTCACTGGTGTCAAGTAGTTAACTCAAGTTGCACAACGAACGTAATACTACGGCATTGTTCATCCCATTGTCCAATGTTAGGAAACAGCCTCTGCAATAAAGTTATCCATGAATAATAATGTACAAATGTTATGTTAATTAGATACGTAAATACATACTTACAGATATATTAGAATGGAAAGCCTAATCTAGTCAACTGCATAAAATATTGAAACATTTATATGCACAACTACACCTGTAAGTAGATCTGTGGCATTTATAAAAATTTCCATAATCAGAATGACTTTGTCATGGAAATATTGGGTGACCTCTGGTTTTACAAGCAGTAAGAGGACTATTGTTCATGGCATGACACAGCATGTCCGTCTTTGCTCCTATGTCACATTGCTTCCTTATAAGGAGCAAAGACAGCAAAGACGGCCTGAGGGAGATGACACTTTGAGTGACAGATATTTGACAGGCGGGTAAAATGTCAAGAGATTTCTCAGATTAAAACCTTAAGCAACAGATATAGAAAGCAGCTATTTTTTTCAAAATTAAAAGAAAAATATGGACGAATATAAAGAAAAGCATGGTTAATAATTCAGGTCACACTGCTTAGAGCATACAATATGCATGAGTTTAAGTTCCTATGTTGAATTTGTGTAATATGATGCTATATATGATGTTGGTCATTTATTTTATAAGTTCATCCACTCTGTAGTTATAGTATTCATGTCATTATGTATGGAAATGTCATGTCCTGTGTGTCACATGATTGTCGTCATAATTACAGGATCATGTTTTTGGAAAATACTTCTTGGCTGCGCAATAAATGGAAGACTGACTCAGAAGGTTGTTACTCAACATGCCCGCATCTCTGCACCTATATAACAGCAGCCTCCAGCACAGAGAGATAAGTCACATTCAAAGAGGGAACATGAGATCTTTTAGTTTGTGCATTGTGTTAGGCTTGGCTGTCACAGCTTATAGTTTGCCAGTCTCATATATGACTGAGCAAGATGAAAAATTTGCAGAGGTATGCAGCATTTGTTATTGTATTTTTCCTTAAATTTTCATGATTATCAGTGACCTTTAAGAATCTAATTTGTCTTCTTTTTTACAGGATTACCTGAAGAAATTCTACAACCTAACAGAGGAGAGAGGTCCAGTAGCCAGACGTGGGATCAGCTCTGTGAACAAGAAGCTGGCTGACATGCAGAGATTCTTTGGTCTAGAGATCACTGGGGCGCTGGATGCTGAAACCTTGGAGATGATGAGGAAGCCCAGATGTGGCGTTCCAGATGAGAGAATGGCCCGTTACTCCACCTTTGGAAGAAACATCAAGTGGCGGACAAACAAGCTTACATACAGGTGAATGATCTAAAGAGAGATAAATTGTAGATATTGAATTTCCTGATTATTTTTGTTATATTCTTGGCAATTTTTTTCTATATTACAGGATAGTGAACCACACACCTGACATGTCTGTGGCAGAGGTTGATGACTCCATAGAAAGAGCTCTGCAGGTTTGGGCCAGAGTCACTCCTCTGAGATTCACCAGAATAAGAAGAGGCACAGCTGACATCATGATCTCCTTTGGCCGCCGATGTGAGTACAAAATAACTTTTGTATTTTATAGTTTTATATCAATGTAAAACCATTTAACTTTGCATGATTACAAAGTAACAATAGTAATAGTCTTCTCTCTTGCTTTCTCCTTCTTTCTCTTTCTATACCCGAATGGTCAAGGCAGATGATGGCCACCTACCTTCTGCTTGAGGTTTCTTCCTTGTAAAGCTGTTGCCATATGCTTACTGATGGGGGAATGTTTATTATCTTAAAATTAAACTACACAGTTCAGTATAGACCTGCTCTATGTGAAAAATGCCTTGAGATAACTTTTGTTGTGATATGGTGCAATATAGATATCATTGACTTGAGTATCTGAAGCATATCTCAGCTATTACACAAACTTAATCCTAGGAGCAGCATGACTAAATCTCCTAGAAAGCTTGTTGTCACCTCTGACATAGGACATACTGCTAATTTGTGTAGTATTTAGCCTTTAATAACAGGAAATGTACAATTTGCACAACAGTTACATAATCTGGATCGCTCACCGTCACAAAATGATAACAATCTTTCCTCTGGTGGCTTGCCAGCACTTGCAGACAAATGTTTTTCTTTACAGGGTTTTAAGGATTAAGTAGGTATTGAGAATGCTGTTTACCTTAGCTCAAACTTGTTATTGTGATATCCAGCAAGGAAGATTAGAGTAAGCATTGACTAAGAGAGCAGATCTGATACTTGGGCTTACGTTTTGTTGATTTCTACAGTTTGTAAGACCTAACATAAATATGCTTCCATTAACAGCACATGGTGACGCTTACCCCTTTGATGGCCCTGGTGGAACTCTTGCCCATGCCTTCGCCCCAGCCCCTGGTATTGGAGGAGATGCTCATTTTGACGAGGATGAGACCTTCACCCTCCGCTCAACCAGAGGTGAGTGCGTGGGATGATATTTTATATAATTACTGCACCATCTTGACATGAAGTGTTGTAACCGATGTGTTCTCTGCTGTAGGATTCGTCCTGTTCCTCGTAGCCGCCCACGAGTTTGGCCACTCTTTGGGATTGTCTCACTCGAATGATCCTAAAGCACTCATGTACCCCACCTATGCATATATAAACCCTGTCAACTACGTCCTGCCCCGGGATGATGTCAGAGGCATCCAGTCTCTCTATGGTTAGTATTAACTGACTGATTCATAGCTGCCTGTCTGCACAAATAGCATGCAACCAAAATGTCCTGCAAAAACAATAGGTGTTGCAATTTGATACAGTGCCTACCACTTATTTGATGACTTATGCTGTTTAAATCTCCAGGTCCAAACCCTGATAAAGATCCAGTTCAGCCTGGACCTCAGCCTCCCACCACACCCGATTCCTGTGATTCAACCATGGCATTGGACGCTGTAACCACCCTGCGAAGAGAGATGCTCTTCTTCAAAGACAGGTATCAGCAATACTGTACAGCAGACTGCTAAAACATCTGAATCCAAAATCTGTCAGGATTGTTTCTCACCATATTACCGACCTGGAATTTGTATAAAATGTCTATGTTCTTGTGTGTTCTCAGCGTCCTCTGGCGTAACTACCCTGAGAGCAACGTAGCCCAACAAAGCCCCATCACAAACTTCTGGCCTAAGGCTCCCGTCAACATCGATGCTGCCTACGAAAACCTAAAGTCAGACAGAATCTTTCTGTTTAAAGGTATGTGTTCTCTTCATCTACCTGAGGGACCAACCTGATACCATTTCTCTTGCCGTGTTCAAAATTTGAGGAAAGCGATGCAGGCAACGTTTGAGGGTGTTTTTTTTCTTTGTCGGTATTTCATATCATATGTGGTCATGTCATATGCTTTAACTTTATTGCTGTATCAGGTCTGTGATCTGTCAAAATAGATTATGTGTTTGGTGCCACTACCTCTTTAATTAGCCCACAGGAACCCTCAATCCTCCAGTGGAACAGCTTAGGTGTATAAATTGTCCTGCTTCTTGTCTCGTATTGTTTTGCTTTCTTCCTCCTTGATATCAACTGCTGTGGCCTTTTGTGCTTACTGAGAAGGGAGGATATACTCTCACTTCTGTGTCTTAGAGTTGAATTAAGGGTCAGCACATCAAACCACTCTGTCTGACTATACATTATTTGATAAGATAAGCAAAAACTTATTGGTCTGATTAAGATTGATTAGCAAAAGGATATAAAACCTCACACTCTCCATCTTTTTAATGCCTGCAGACCGTAAAGTGTGGGCTTACTCTGGCACTAATGCTGTACGTGGCTATCCCAAAAGCCTGAGCAGTTTTGGTCTGCCAATATATGTGACGAAAATCGATGCAGCCCTCCACGACGAGGAATCTGGCAAGACTCTTCTGTTCTTTTTGGGCAAATATTACTTCAGGTGTGTTCAAAGTCGATATTAATTTCTGGATATTAGCTGTTTTTCACCCCTTTCCCTCAGTGAATTGACCTAATCATTGTCTGTGTGTCTTTAGCTATGATGAGGCCAGACAGACTTTGGACCGGAAAATCCCCAAACGTGTTGATCAGACCTTCAGTGGTATGACCAGCAAGGTGACAGCAGCTATTCAGCAAAGAGGTGAGTAGAATTCATGGCTGATATGAGTTTTCAAGACTACTGACATGATAGAATGTTCTGTTTAGTCTTCTCAGCCTTGAAAAGAAAAGTTCAACAATTTGGGATTTTGACTTTCTTCCAGAGAGTAGATGAGAAGATTGAAACCTCTGTAAAGGCAGAAGAAAGTCCTCAAATTGTAGCTTCCAATGCAAGTGTAGTTTAATGGGATATCAAGAGTGACCTTTTGAGGATTTTGCTCTTCTTCAGACTCTGTATACCTGCATCAGGAGCTACAGTGTGTGGACTTTCTTCTGCCTTTACAGATGTAGTTCTTTGGTCCAGCACCATGGTTTTTAGAAATAGAACCAGGCTGAAATTGCTAACTTGGCTCCGTCCAAAGCTAACAAAAACACACCTACTCTACCAGCACCTCTAAAACTCATTCATTAACATGTTGTATCTTGTTCGGCTAATCCGTTTAAATATAGTGTAAAAATCATGAGTTGTGGTTTTACACGTTTTGCTACTAGCAGCTATTGTTGCAGTAATTTCTTGGCAGGCGCAGTGACTTACACTCCCCACTGGTCGCCTGGCAACCTCTTGGTGATGGCAAGACTGGTAAATCACTGCACCCTGCCAAGAAATAGAGCATAGTGTAAAACTACAATATCCTATGATAATTAATGAGTGTAATAGGTGCTTGTAGGTGAATTTTAGTACTGTTTGACAAAGCCAGGCTGGCTGCTCCCCTGCTTACCAGTCTTTATGGTAAGCTAAGCTAATTTTCTGGCCTCAGCTTCATATTTAGTGGACATATAGAGTGGTTTAATTTCCTTAACTAACCTTTGGCTTCAAATGTTCATTATTTTCTTAAAATAGCATCGAAACACTAACACTGAACTTCTGTCCTCCAGGTTTTACTTACCTCTACAGTGGACCCCACATGTTTGAGTACGACCTGAAGACCGGCAGAATGCACCGTATGCTGAGGAACAACTACTTCCTGCGTTGCAATGATGCTTAGACCCTTTGACTTAGTTAAGTTGTTTATGTAGCTGTAGCTGTGTAGCTCATGTAGAATGAAAATGAATCAGCAATAACAGTGTTAAGTTTGAATATTTTTTTATGATTGTAAATATTATATTGTATTGCTGTAAAAATACAATATTCAGAGAGTATATTGCTAAAGTTTAATATTATTTACAAACTGTTATATTTGCATTGTAGCATAGTACTGAGTATGTAGGCATGAGTTACTGACATGCTTGATATGAGAGGCTTCTGTTGTTTGAACCTTCTTGATGATGCATGAGATGATGAGAAGCAAAACATCTTCAAGACAGTAAGTCCACTTGTTTTTGAACATGTTATCACTGGAAATACTGCTGCTGCTCCATATCGTCAGGCAATGAATTTATACTATAAAGGAATGAATTAAATAGATTTAACTATAAAGCAACTATTTTATATTTGACAATAAATGAAGGTTTAACAAAATACTTGACAAATAAAATGAATGTATTGTACACAATCAATGCAAAATCAGATTATCAGTCATAGATTATTGAAGAATACTCAAATAATGGGTGTTTTGTAAATTGTATTTCAATTCATCTGCAGGTTTTAAGAAGAAAATATTTAAATCCACAGTTACACATTTTTATAAAAATAAAAATATTGAAATGAAATTTCTTTTACGCATTTTGTGTTTTGATTTTTGCCCATTGTGTCATTTATCTTTCGCACTGTAGCTGTAAAGTTGTAAAGCTAAAAGAAACATTGGTTGTATCAATTAATACATTTAGTTAACCTTTTACAGACTTTCATGGACATCAATAATTAGGTATATAATTTTATGCACAGTAAAGAGTTAGGACATACTGTTGGAAGGTATGTTCAAACAGTCCAGACTGGTACTGAATGTATGTGCAACTAACTAGGTGGCAAATGTAAACTATATGGCACTACTATCAATCAACAAATACAAATTTAATTAATAAGACAGTCACCACAGAAACTGAGAAAAACAAGCTCCAAATCAGGAAATTCAGCAACAGTTCACAGCTTTCATCTAATAGACATTTGGTAATAGACATTTGGTCTATTACCAAATGTCTATATTCTCCCATTGTCACAGGTCTGTGGTGTTTATTGTATATAGTATTTGGATATTTGATTTTTATTATCACTTTTAAAGAATACTATTTGAATTTCCCCCAAGGGTGATCAATAAAGTTACCCTACCTACCTACCTACCTACCTACCTACCTAATTATTACATGAAAGCAAGATTTTAATGGAAACAAGTTGACAATTGTTTCTAAATTTTAAAATGATTTGTAAAAATGTCAGATACAGGAATCAATACATTTTTGAGTGATCCTGAATGAATTTTGATGACAAAGGAAAAGAAAACAGAGACTTCATGGTGACACAGTACTGCACTTAACTGTCACACTATACAACATTAGTTTTAGGTCCAATAGCTCCCTCTCTTGTCTTTTTTGTGTACTACACTGGTGTACTATCCTCTGTAGAGCGCAGTGCTGTGCTGGAATACTTCACCCTAAAATATGTATACAGAAGAGTTTTGTCCCCAGAATTTATATGGAAATGTGACACATTTTACAGGTAACCACTAACTCAATTTTTAACCTGTAGAATTCAGACAGTGAGAGTAAATGGTTACTTTTTGGATTTGACTATATCATCAACTAACTTGTATAATATTCACAAGCAACTGGGTCAATGAGTTTAAACACCGCCATATCTTAAAATTCACAGATGTCACAGTCATAGTCAGCCTGCTGAATAATGACGAAATGTCTCCCTGCAAAAAAAAAAAAATAGGCTGGCCAAGTTTCAGATGGACAGACCTCTGATGACATAGTTTTATAGATCTTTTATTGAGAGTGTCCTTACATTTTACTTTATCTGTCTAACGTTCAACAAAAAAATGTCATTAAACGGAGTGCTCAACGTAAGCAGTACAATCACTGGAACTCGATTAGGCGGTCTGCCTGACCTCCATAAAAGACAGACACTAAAGACAGCACAGTCCATCCTGTAAGACAGCTCCCATCGTCTTCATCCACACTTACATTTCTTGTCCTTTGGCTCCCTTTCCAAATTGCCATTACCCAACAGATGCACACTGTCTTTTTTTATCGTCTGCTATCACTCTGGAAAAGATCATCTCAATACTTAAATACATCAATTTCTTGCATTTGAACTTCATGCATTTTTCTATGTTTGTTGTTGCTTTTGTTGTTTCTTCAGTTTTATGACTGGGATGATAAAGTTATTGTGTCTTGAATCTTCTCCGAGATATTTGCATGTAAGGAAAACAATCTTTATAAGCAAGGTGAAAAAAAGGTATAGATAAAAAAAAAAGTAAGTCTTATCTCAAACAAGACACCGTGTTCCTGCTCATGGTTCATCTTGTACCATTTTTGCTCATCATGTTCATGCAAGCCCACGCAACTCCACCTGACTACCTCATTTTACCTCTTCTACCCCCTGTTTCCCTCTCTCTCTCCCCCTCGCTCTCTTTCACTTGTTATTATCTCCATTTGTTCTAAATAGGCCTGTTCAGACACTCTCAGGAATGCTTTATTGCCCGGTCACGCATCATTACCTCACATCCAAAAGACTGAAATATGACTGTTTCAGGAAGTGGTGCTATTAGAACTCTATATCCAAACTGAGTCTGAGAGGAAGAATAAATAATAGCTGGAGTTATTTCTTATTTTTTTGCAGTAGAAAAAAAAGGAATCATGGAAGGTGCATTGGCTGTTAAATCAGTGATGATGGTGGTCATTGTAGCACTCTGTGGAGCTGTTCCCACCACTTCACCTAGCCAAGAAGAGCTCTCTAAAGCACAGGTAAACATGAATTCCATAGAAGTACGTTCAAAGCTGAAGACTATCTCTGTTTACATCTGTTATTTAATCCGGTGATATTAGAGGGAGAAAGAATGTATTCTGTGGTTCTAGTTAGTGTGATTCATGCTCTGCCAGCCTTTTAAATGTTGTATTATGAAGAGGACACACTTGCTTGACACAGAAATCGAACAAAGAAACAAAATGTATTAATAGCTCACTTAGGCCTCCATGACATTTGGAGTCGGCTTTACAGCATTAAAAGATGAGTTTGAGCAGTTCAGAGGTTCAAGATGAGTTTAAAGTTGGTGCTATTATCTTTAGCCTAAGGGAAAATACCTCAGCCTAATTAGTTTAATTGAAAACTGTGTCTTCCTGTTATTATTGTGATATTATTAAGGCTGCTCCATGTTGTCTAAATATGAGAAAGTGTAGAGATATTCCTGTTTATGTCATGCATTATAACCCAACACTTTACTCAGTTTTGTAGCATTTTAAAGGATTAATGTGGATTTGATTGTGGTGGGATAACAGAGATGTTTCCCATCATATATAACCAGGCTTGGGGAGTAAAGGAATACATGTACTCTCTCTATTCCCTTACAGTTACAGGGGGAAAAGATGTAATCAGATGACAGGAACACTTTGTCAAAATGGGGATTATTTAGCAGGATTACATTTTACAATAAAGAACTATATACTACCATGTACTGAAAAGTCCCAATCTAAACAGAGCAGAAACGAGACGTCATTGATCTCTCTGATCCACATAGGTCTGAGTAAAGGATGATACCGGATGACGCGTGCACATACACACACTTCACACACACACACACATTGAACCTAAAAGTTAGCAAGGACATTTGTTACGCACTGTGGCAGTCCCATAGACTCTAACAAATCAGTTAACAGAGAGCTGGAGTTTATGATAGCTTGTAACACACATAACTGCTCTCCACTGATATGACTGTGTGTGTGTGTGTGTGTGTGTGTGTGTGTGTGTGTGTGTGTGTGTGTAACGAGAGAGACATATAAAACATATAAGGTGATCCTTTTATCAAATAGAGAGAGAGAGAGAGAGAGAGAGAGAGAGAGAGAGAGCAGTTAACACCACCTCTCTGAACACACTTATATTTCCATCCTAACTACTTGTGGCATCTTGTACTGGTCTTTGTTAATTACATGGTTTTTATTTGTATAGAAAGTGGCCACTTTTGCACCGAATTTATGCCCTATGTCTTTATTATCGCATATTTGGTATTGCAGTGATCCTAAAGTAACGAAAAGTAATCAAATTACATTATTTTAATATTGTGTTGCTTGAATGAAGTTATTGACTACATTTTTTAACAGGTAATAGTAACTGTAAAAGAATACAAAGTAACCCTCCCAATCCTGTATATAACATGAAAAAGAAGTAAGATTTATGCAGATTTACATACTGTACAGTATTCTTAATTTTACCTTAAGAGCACTTGAGTCCCTCCCTTCCTACAAAACTCTCCAGAACTCAAGTTGGTGCATGAGACACTGTCTGGCAGAAAGAAAGATGAACAGAAAGAACAAACAAAAGCTATTATACCCAATAATCAGTTAATTATCCATGCAGTAGGATATAGCAAATGTACTGTACATACATACATCATGAAACAAAAAGGTACTAGAAAAGAATTTAGTAACAGGGTGTTTATCTCACAATCACAACAATCAGTAATTACATCAGTAATTCATTTATCTTAGAGACAGCTTTTTTTCAGCTCGTGTTTCTGTTTCTATTTCTATTTATTTCTATTTATAATGTCAAATCCTGAAAAGGAATACATCTTCCACAAAAGGTGACCATACTGTGCTTCTGAACATGATAACACCACCTGACGTCGGAAGGACGGAGTCTTGTCTGATTTCCTTAGAACATGAATCGAGACAAAATCTTGGTGGTGGCATGGTGTTTGCATGTGATGTCTGGGTTTTATCTTTAGGAGAATATGCAGCAATCAAAGTTTCCAGAATGCGTGTAAAGACATTAGTGAAAAAAAACATACCCACCATCTGTTAGAGACTGACAAAAACAAAACATATGGCTTTTGATTTTCGGTGGGGGAGGTGTCCAGCTCGAAGGTGATGGGTTGAGGGGGATGGTTGCAATGCTGTCCCATTGTCTTTCAAAGCGAATGCCCCCCGTCCCCCGCTGGCCCGCACTCACATTACCTCAAAACCCAAGTGTACTCAAGCACAGTTGCCTCCGACACAAACGTTGCGCGAAAACAACGCGTGCTGCGCCGGTAACACACAACACAGCTGATCAATTAACACAACGCACTATGATTAAAAAGTACAAGCATGTTCTTCTGAGCCATGCCTGAGTCATGCAGTAGCCTGCTACAGATACTTGTGTAAAAAAGACGCAATGATTTCACTCACGCTCGCAGCCTCTCCAGCCAATCCAGCGGAGCAGCTATAGAACAGACTTAGTTTAACTGAATGACTTAGAAGTCGCCAAATGACTTGCGAACGAATTTCGTTAGTTTATATAATGCAGATTTGTAAAATATTACTTTTATGAGGGTCACAGTCACAGACTGTATAAACTTAGCATTTCATAATTGCGGTAGCAGCGGTGCAGCAGATGTAATGAAGTCCACGCAGCACGCTGGATGTAAACTAATATTAAGCCTATAGCCTATTCATTATAATGTTGATGGACATACATTGAGTTATTTTGCCTTAATAATGATAAAATAATACACAAAAAAATGGTCGGATTGGGAACCCATATAATATTAACACTACGTATTAAATAGCGCGTCCTGTTTTAAATCGCTAGACTGGGTTTGTCTCATGGGCTATTTCTTGGTGTGACAGTGGCAGTGATCAGTGATCAGTCAGAGGAATTAAGTGTCCACGAGTGTTTCCTGTGACAGACGGTGTCCTGTCAGATGTACGGCAGCTTCAATTTCATCCTTACTTTCTAATGGATTAACTATATTGTACCCTTCATTAGGCGACTTTATACAGAAGAATAGAAGTAAAACAAGTAATATTAGTGTATATAATATTTAGCCTAGTATTTTAATGAGGTTTAATCACAGGGTTGTAACGTGATGAATCCAGTTAATTTTTTTAATCGTTGGACAGCCTATTATTTTCTATGAGCAGTGGGTCTAAACCGGTCTAAACACACTGCTCCTCCCCGTGGACAAATGAGGCATTGCAGCTGGTTTTCACTTGGGCAGCTTAGGGGCGTTTCCAGTCGGGGCCTCATTGAACACGTCATCGCGGGGGGATCACATTTCCCCCCTGCTTCCATTATCGGCCAGCCAAGGACCGGTCAAGGACCAGTCAAGGAGCCATCAAGGAAACACGGGAACTTTGAAATGGCTTCATCTGTAGCTTGTTGGAACATACTCCTCTAATTGGAGTCTTTGTTGCTGTGTTTTACTGTTAGCACATATTATGTTTAGTTTAAGATATGCTGAAATAGATCAGAGTGAAGATCCATTATCTGTCACTCTATAATGAAGAGTGACAGATAATAAGTCCCAGCAATAAATTTATGATAAAAATGTAATTTGAGTAAAAACCATGATTATAAAATGTAATGGTTCTTTCATTAAATTAAATGATTACATCAAAACAATCTTTATCACTCAACTTTATCAGCAACTCACATTACAATCTTATTAGATAGATTACTAATCTATTACATTCATCATCCGCATATGGAGTATCTGTACATGAATTGTTTATTCCTGTCTTCCTTGCAGGACTATCTGTCTCAGTTCTACTCTGACCTGGGTGTCAGTTCTCCCAGCAGTACCTCACGCAGCGCTCTAGATCCCTTTGAGGACACTCTCAGGAAAATGCAGGAGTTTTTTGGTCTGGAGGTGACGGGGAAGTTGGACACCAACACCCTGGAAGTGATGTCTCGCCCCCGCTGTGGCTTCACAGACGTGCTCAGATATGGCCACTTCGATGGTCGACCCAAGTGGGACAAAAGTGTGGTCACATACAGGTACTGCACTACACTTTCTCTATATGTCAGAATAAAAAGCACATGTTAAGAGATTTGTTCATTATTATCACCCTCACACTGCCTTAGGGTAACTGACTACACACCAGACTTGAGCCATAGTGTTGTGGATGCCACCTTAGCTAAGGCTCTGAAACTCTACAGTGATGTCATTCCTCTGGATTTCAAGCAGATTGACACTGACACTGCTGACATCATGATCAAGTTCAAGGCTAAAGGTAATGCAGAGTCTTCACTGCCTTTAAGGAAAATGTTTGATCAAGTGTTACCTTAACTTTCCCTTTCCCAAAATCAGAACATGGAGACTTTGCTCCATTCGATGGGGAGGATGGAGTCCTGGCTCATGCATTCTCTCCCGGAGAAGGCATAGGAGGTGACACCCATTTTGATGAAGATGAAAACTGGACTCTGACATCAACAGGTGTGGACATTAAGGTCACATGATGCTGCAGCTGATGATGCACCCACAGTTCATGTCCTAACTTTCAAACTGTGTGTTTGAAGGATCCAACCTGTTCTTGGTGGCAGCCCATGAATTTGGCCATGCACTGGGATTAGCTCACTCTCAGGTCCAAACAGCGCTCATGTATCCCACCTACGAATATGTGAACACGGAGGGGTACATGCTTCCAGATGATGACAGACAAGGAGTGCAGGCAATCTATGGTGAGAGCCTGACTAATTCACAGACTTAACAAAGCTCTTTTCATTTTAAACTTTCCTACTGAGAGATTTTACCTGTATCATTTCTTTGCCTCTCAAAGGAGTGAGAGGAACGTCAGCTCTTCCAGGACCACGGCCTGCACCCACAGCAGAACCTAGCCCAGATGCTTGCAGTCCAGATTTGGAATTTGATGCTGTTACCTTCATTGGGCGCAATCTCTACTTCTTTAAAGACAGGTGAGACATTTTAATTTTCAAAAGAACACGCTATATTCTATCAGAGCAGCCACTTTGAAAATCACTGTAAGATCTCTCACCTGTGTGATCTCTCTGTTGTATTCATCATGAAATGTTGCATAACTTTTCCAGACATTACTGGAAGAGGAGCAGCAGATGGGACAGAATCGTTACGGGGAAAATTCAGTCTGTCTGGCCTGGAATCAACAAAGTCGATGCCGCTTATGAGAAAGGCAACACTGTTGTTTTGTTTGAAGGTATAAAATCAGCTCCGTTTTCAAACCAAACTCATCTTCCCCAGAAGTTAATTTGTTGTTTCTTGTTGATGAAATGACAACAAATAAAGTTACAGAAGGAACGTTACAGTAACTCTACCTTTTCATGTCACAGGGGATCATTACTGGAAGGTCAGAGGAAAAACTGTCCTACCTGGTTATCCTAAACCTCTCACCGACTTTGGCTTCTCTCGGTCTGTCACCAAAGTAGATGCTGCTGTCCATGTGCCATTCAAAAGCAGAACCCTGCTCTTTGTGGGTAGTAGATACTGGCGGTGAGTAATGTCAGTCATGTCATAGAAACTGAATTAATATACAGGATTGATCAATATGCTGTACTGGCTAACAATCCTCCTTATGTTACTCATATAGCTACAATGAAGAGAGGGGGAGAATGCATATCGGGTACCCAAAATCTATTGACAGAGGCTTCCCTGGGATTGGCTACAGGGTGGATGCTGCTTTTGAGAACAGAGGTAGGTAGTAGTTAAATGTTAATCCCCTCCGCAGTAGCATTGTGTTCCTGTTTGGGGTGATACTGATGATACATCCCTCTTTTCAGGTTACCTGTACTTTTCATATGGATCCAAACAGAAAGTGTACAGCTACAGAGGAAGAGAAAGAGTGCTTGGCATTCTGTCGAACAACAGATGGATGAATTGTGACTAAAGAAACAAATCTGAATGTCTTTCTCTGTCTAACACACACACACTGATACACACACTTGTGAGCATGCAATAATAGCTATAGTCTACTCCACATTCTAATCAGCTAATGGGGGCTTTGCTGTAGAAATCTGAATGGAAATACATAGAAATACTTATGAAATAGAGTAACAATCCTGTAGAGCAACAGCTGCAGCAGTTATTTAGCCAGCTTTTACATGCATCGAATCAATGTGAATCAATAAAGTTTAACAAGTGAAAAAAAGATGTGTCTTTGTCATAACTAACCATACAAATTAGGTTATACTAGAATAAAGAAAATCAACCATATCTTGTGTGTGTGTGTGTGTGTGTGCGTGTGCGCCCGTGTAGCCTACAGTATGAACCAGGAGTAAGCCTGCTAGTTGCTGAAGGAAAAACAATCACACTCATACTCATAGAACCACAAGGCTTAACCATCTTGTAACCGCACTGACATCATCACTACACAAGAGCACAAATATACCTTGTTTATTTTCTTTACACACTGGGTTTACCACACACTCACATGCTTGGTCTCACTTTGGGGTCTATGTAAATAAAAAATAGTGTGTATAGATGAGAAGATGGGTATACATTTTCAAACTGTAACTGACACTGTGTCACTGAAGCAAAACTAGGTCCAACCTAACGTATCCACTGTAAATGTTAAATTAAAAATAAATGAAAAAATGTCCGACTTCTTTTATAAAATATATTAATATCCATGCTGAGATGTATTTATTTGTATATACAGTGAACGTTCGACCATAAATGACTGTTGTAGTTCATGTAAAGAGGTTATATCACACTCATTGTGAGTTCAGTAGTAGAAACTACAGCGACCATAATGCCCAGCTGCGTCGCATGACGTCGGGGGAACACCTCTCACTGTGATTGGCTGATGTATTTATATACGTCTTCGCTGCATGGTTGAAGGTGAAGGAGGTCTTGCAAGTGTGTGCAGCAGTCCTGTCTCCTATAGTCCAACATGTCATCCAGTGGACTTTTAACCATCCGGGCTACAATGTGTAAACGCCTGGTAAGTGAGGCTGTGGAAAACTAATAATGTGTGTCGTTTGTTACATTGCATAGTAATGCTAATGTTAGTAGCCACATTCCTGTCTCCTCCTGCTAGTTGCAAACACACACCAAGGCCTACATTCACTAGTAGCAGCTTTGCTAACATTAGTGTGTGTGACCAGCAGTATGAAAACACCTGAGAACTGCTGCAGGTGTTTAGAGGTGACGTTATCTCATGTCACCGTAACCTTTACTCACCCAGCAATGTCTGACTCTCAACTGTGTATGAATTAAGCTAGCAAACAAAGCAACGACAGTAACACCAGTAAACACACAAAAAAGCAGTTTTGTTAATTAGCACCAAAGTTTGAATGACAAGATATTAAGCTAAACTAGCTAATTTTAGCGACGTTGAAGTTTCCAATTCAAAGTTACGAGAAACATAAACAATGATATTCAAAGCTTGGTTCTCCGTTTTTGCACCATTTACACTTGTGTTAAAGTGTTAGATGAGTAGGAAAGGTCTCAACGCTGTTTAAACTCTCTTTCAGGTTTGTGAAAGTGAAAAAAGGGTGATTTCACTGTTTTGTTTTTTCAAACCTCCATCCAGTTTAGAACCAGTCAAATCTGAATTATAATAACATGGAAACTCTAGAGATTCATTAAAAATGTGTGTCAGATGTGTGAAATGTATCCTAAAACAGAAAGTGGAAAGAGTTAACTTATAGTATTCCATCTGGACCACATTTAACTTGATTTGTTTCACTTTCTACCAATGGAATTAAGGTTTCACAAATCCCTAACTGTGTTTTAACGAGTCCCTGGAGTCTTCTTGTTAATCTGGTCTGGGTTTGACAGACCAAAGTATAGTGGTCTTTAATCTGGATGGGGAAAAAAACGGTGAAATCACCCTTTTTTGTTCTGTTTTTAAGAGCAAAATAAAGGTTTGACAGATCTGAAAGTGGGTTTAAACATTGTTAAGGCTTTTGCTACACTTTCTCACAAGCATAAGTAGCGTAAATTAAATATAACTATCATTTGTTTACCTTCACTTTCCCCTTAATCCTGACTCAGAAGTGACAGATCTAAAGTTGACTTAAGTGTTGTCAATTTGAGCCATGTCTGCTCGTATTTTCTAACATAGCACACTTGTTTCACACCCGTTTGCGTCAAAACATGATTCATTTGAAAGTATTTGCTAGAAGTAAACTCTCATATGTAAACGGTGTATTATCCTTGTTATCCTGTCATTTTAGGCTCACAAATACCTCTCAAGAACCTACACATCTCGCCCTTCACTCAATGTAAGTACGCTGACTGGAATTTGAAAGTCTTATCATGATGGATTGTTTGGGCTGCACACTGTAACACAGACTTATAAATGGACGCTTTCAGGAAGTCGTCATCGTCAGCGCAGTCCGCACTCCAATGGGCTCCTTCAAAGGCAGCCTGGCAGCAGTTCCAGCTACCAAACTGGGCTCCATCGCCATCAAGGGAGCCATCGACAAAGCAGGTATGGTCAGGAAGTTTACTCTGTGTAGAGAGAGTCGAGTGTTTCTCCTTTATTAGTACACTAAAATTCATGGCTGATCTTACACATCAAATATAATAAATGACCTAAGTTTCATCATTCTCGCACCTGTATGGAGCGATGCGTCACAGAGTATCAAATATCTGTGCATGTGTCTCAACTTTCGTGAATGTTTCTTGTTTTCAGGAATCGCTCCAGAAGAGGTGAAGGAGGTCTACATGGGCAATGTGCTTCAGGCAGGAGAAGGACAGGCCCCCACAAGACAAGCCTTGCTTGGAGCAGGTATGGTGACACTGTTTTTATTCTTCTTCCAGAAAACTGATTCTTTCACAATATACATGCATGACCAAGATTACTAAATGGGAAACCAAAAGCTTTACTGCAGCTGTAACACAAGCAAGGTTTATTTTCAGTGGCTTGGAAAGGCCTCTTATAGCTTAATCAATGTTAAAAATTAGAGGGAGGTTGTAAACTAATGTGACAATGTATTAAACACATTTACTATGATTATGTAATCATGCATAACGCATCAAAGTGAAATAATCTACAGTAGCATCACTTTTGAAATATTCAAATATGCATCAGTCCTGTGCCAGTCTGACACGTACAAACACACACAAGCATAATAGAAGGTTATTCAAATGACTTTCAATTTTCATCCTTTTATTTATCAGTGCAAATGTAACCATGTCTCTGACTGTGTCTCCAGGCTTGACCCTCGGCACTCCAGCAACAACCATCAACAAAGTGTGTGCCTCTGGGATGAAGTCCATCATGATGGCAGCCCAGAGTCTAATGTGTGGACACCAGGTAGCATCAAGCTGCTTGCAGTTACAGTGACAGTGTATATAGAACATAGTCATGCTGATTGTTGGGTCTGTCTTTTATTGATAAAATGTAGATATTAGGTTCTTCTAAGGCTGGGTGATACATCAGTATTATTTTATGATATGAGACTAGATATCATCTTAGATTTTGTATATCATTATATCATGATATGGCATAATTGTTGTATTCCTGGTTTTAAAGGCTGTATTACAGTGAAGTCATGTAGTTTTCTGAAGTAAGTAGACTGTTGTAGCTGTTCTGTTATTGGCCTTTACCCACTTGGTCATTACTTCCACATTACTGATGATTATTTATCAAAAAACATAATTGTGAATGCACCTTCAGTCATCTTTACAATATTGTTGCATTATTGATTTTTGATCTCCTCACATATTGCATCTCTTGCCATGAAACTGGCTGATGATAATGTGTATAGAAAACACACATATCTGATCTCAGATGAGATCATGGAGAACTTTATTGTGACTAAAAACAAGCTTTGTTTACCATGAGATGCTTGATATCTTCCAAGCTATTGCAGTATGACAGGTCACACACTGCCTCCCTATGGCTGCAGCTAGTAAGTTTGGCATTTTATGACCAGCAGGAGGTGAGCTGTTGCTATAGCTAACACTGTGACTGTGTGATTTGTAGGATGTGATGGTGGCAGGAGGCATGGAGAGCATGTCCAATGTACCTTATGTGATGCCCAGAGACACTCCAACCTATGGAGGAGTGAGGTTGGAAGACCTCATTGTCAAGGATGGACTCACTGATGTCTACAACAAATTCCACATGGTAACTGTCAACCTCCTGTTCAATATTATGTTGTTTTGCTTGGTAATATGACACAAACATTAGTTTTTTAAATTAATTTGAAATAAAAAACCAGAATGCTCCTGTAAGAAATTCATATATAATGTTTCCAATACAACAATATTTTAAGTTTTGTAATTGGATGTAGTGTATTTCTGGTGAAAGTAAAACTATTGGATTTACTTTTTCTTTATCATAACATGGGGATTTTCACACTATAATAACACAAAATTTGAATGACACATATTGAATTTGTACTTTGATCAGTTTCATATTTGATATGTTGACCGTACTGTCTAAAACAGGGCAACTGTGCAGAGAACACCGCCAAGAACAGCAGCATCACCAGGGAGGAGCAGGACGCCTACGCCATCGGCTCATACAGCCGCAGCAAAGCAGCATACGAGGCCGGCGTATTGGCCAAGGAGATCGTACCAGTTAGCATTCCCCAGAGAGGTACAGGAAGAAGCCAAAAATATGTTTTTCTTTTCTCTCACCTGGAGACATTTGTCATTTACACAACACAAATATGTGATGGTGACATGCTTTTACAGGCAAACCTGATGTGGTCGTATCTGAGGATGAGGAGTGGAGGCGGGTCGACTTCAGCAAGGTGCCCAAACTGAAGGCAGTGTTCCAGAAAGAGAATGGTAATCATCCAATAATATAATCTTTCTTTCAATGAGTTGGGGGATAACAGGAGGCCACTTTCTGAGAGTTTTACATCTCAGAAATACAAACAGTCTTGTTTCCACAAAATCCTTCTCTCTTATTTTCCATCTAATTTATACAGAATACTCTAGCCTCTAGTTTAGACCCTAACAGCCACACACAGAAAGAGATTTACAACTTAATGTAATGCTTGTGAAATGCTTATTTACCTTCTCTGCAATATTTGCTCATAATATTGCAGTGTTTGTTATTCTATCTGTGCTATTTTTCAGCTCATTAACTGTGATTAATGTGACCACATGTGTGTTTTGTCAGATGTGCTCATCTACACCATTCTGTGCAACTCAAAGAGACTCATTAGAAAAAAACAAAAAAAAACTATGATGTTGCTGAAGAATATTTCTCAAAGAATGTATTTGTACACTTGCTTTTTAGGCACAGTCACTGCAGCCAATGCCAGCACACTGAACGACGGGGCCGCTGCTCTCGTTCTAATGACAGCAGATGCTGCAAAGAGACTCAACGTCACTCCACTGGCCAGGATTGTTTGTAAGCTACACACACACACACACACACACACACACACACACACACTAGAGGTCAAATATGAGTACAGTATTAGGAAAAATCATAAGTGGTCTTTTTTATGAATATTTATTTCATACAAATATTTTAGAAAAACATGTCAGATAACAGTGTGCAGGTCAGTAACATCACTGTCTGTGTGTCATGGATGTATAAATAGCTTCAGGCCTCTGTGACTTTGTTATACCCAGCATTAACATGTGTCTCGGCTGATCCAATCACAAGCGGACAGCGGAGACACATTGCTGTTCACACCTGTCTCTAGCTGACCACTTGTGTCCAGATTTTCTCACTTCCACAAGGTCAAACAGCCCCATTCACAGTTATTACATGAGTTGAACAACGACTACATTTGTTTTTAGTGTGGGCTAAAGAGCTTAGATTGTTTCAAGAAATAATAAAGGTGTAAAGGACTTTTCCAGCTGTTCAGATTACTCCAGCCAGTACATCTCTGCTCCTCTCTATTTTTTTCAGCCATTTACAAAAAACACCGCCACGTTCTGTATTGTCCTTGCCGGGGACTCTTAGGACACATTGGCATTTACACTACAAAAGATATGTGGTCAAATGTATCCCAGACCACCTCTGCTAGTGGACTGACTGATCCGTTTACACTTGTTTGTAGTGCTGTTCACATGTATTGGGATGACTGGAGATGCATATTAATGTCAGGTGTAAACAGAGTCTGTGTGTAACAGAGCTGGGCTTTAGTTTAATAGTCTACACAGTGGTCCATGGCCTGAGTTTGAGACCAATTTATTTTAATCATTTAATATACTAAAATTAGAAGTGTAACAAAAACAAGATTTTTCACCTATTTTAACTTTTATTCCAATCCAAATAATTTTTCTGCCTCAACAAATACAAATACTGGGCTTTCTGCACATCTGTTACATACACACACACACACACACACACACACACACACACACACACACACACACACACACACACACACACACACACACACACACACACACACAAAGTTGTTCTTGCAAAGCTTAAGTTTAATTAAATATTGTAACTCTTGGTAGGCCTACAGATGAAGCATACAACTGTTGGTTTGCATTTATTCTATCTCAGAGTCTATAAGTTGAAAACAATAATAGATTTGTGTCTTTTGTATTTGAGCATGTTTAGGGGAAAGTATTGAACAGGTGATATCAACAGGATATAATTGTAAAAAAAAAATGTTTAACACTTTTATCTGCATACAGACATTCCAGTTGAACAACAGTCTTTCTCATAGGTCCATCCATCAAGTTGTAAATCACAGGATTCATTTGTTTGTTTTTCTTTCACATAGCTTTTGCTGATGCTGCCGTTGCACCCATTGATTTCCCCATCGCTCCTGCATTCGCTGTACCAAAGGTGAGGATGTTACGAAGGGCTTCTGGTGGCAGTGTAGTGAACCTGGA
Source organism: Scomber japonicus (assembly GCF_027409825.1). Taxonomy (NCBI): domain Eukaryota; kingdom Metazoa; phylum Chordata; class Actinopteri; order Scombriformes; family Scombridae; genus Scomber; species Scomber japonicus. The sequence continues at coordinate 26,447,697 of NC_070590.1, read as the reverse complement.
AATGTTGTATGTTGCTTGTCTATTTTCCACTTGTACCTTTTTTTTTTTTTTCCTATTCTGAAGTGTATCATTATGAGTGTGTTATGAGTGTTTTCAAAAAGCTGGTGGTAACCTTAACACACACAGTGTCATACAGAGTTTTGTAATCCAGGTTTAATCTGTAAATCTGATTTTAAAACAGTGTCACACATTTTTTAAATGATAAAGTCTAAAGAATTATTTTATGAAAATCCTAAAAGATGTACTCTATACTCATGCAAGTCTGTTAGAACATCCTAACACTTCTGTATATATGTGTGTGTGTGTGTGTGTGTGTGTTAGGCTCTGGATGCAGCAGGACTGAAGAAGGAGGACATCACCATGTGGGAGATCAACGAGGCTTTCAGCGTGGTCGCCCTGGCCAACATCAAGATGCTGGGCATCGACCCTGCAAAAGTGAATGTCAACGGGGGAGCTGTGTCACTGGGTCACCCCATTGGGTAAGCAGCAGAGAGAGAGGCTTTTACCGGAAGATATTTGCAGTTGATCTGATGAAAGAGATGCATCCTGTTATCTCAGCTGTGTATCCTCTACTTCTTCCTCTCATCTGTGATGCAGAAATAGATTGTTTAATCATAGCCAGTAGAGTGGGAGTTAAAAGATTCTCCTCAAACTAACAAAGCCGTTGAACAAATGTCAAAAGTGACACATTCCAGGAAGTATGTTTGCATTTTAATCCCATATTCAAACCAAGCCAGAGAGATAACATTGATATTGTTGGCAGGGGTTTAACTGTGATTTAAGTATTTAATCATTTGTTTAAACCTTTTCAACTTTTTAGGTTCTTGTTTTTTCAAATCATTATCGAGTAAGTTAGACAACGAGCAAACATTCACTCAAATGAGCTGTTCTCTGATCTGGACTAATAACATTGTTCTCTATGTGCAGCTGGCTGTGAGGTGAGGGTGCAGGGACCCTCTATAAAGTGCACCACCAAAAAGAGATACTTCAGACTATATACTGTAACTTAACTCTTTTACCATGCAGCGTTCCCAAAATCATTTGACACATGTATGGTTTGCTGTTTGTTATATTACAATACTAATTGTGAGGGGGGGATGGGGGAATGAAAATGAGGGGGTTGATGAATATAATTTGAATGCAAAGCAACGCAGGTTTATTTGTATAGCACATTTCAACAAGTGCTTGACATAAACCATAAAAGGCATCCTGACAAGATATAAAAGCAACACATGGCAATATTTAGACATTTAAATACAATTTAAAAACTATTAAATTGGAAGTAAAATTAAGCTAAATTACAATAAGACCAACAATTACCCTAACATTTTTGGGTTTAATAAAAATCAGTTGCAAACAGCAGAAAGGTCTTCAGCCTTGATTTAAAAGAACAGAGTTACAGCAGACCTGCAGATTTCTGGGACTTTGTTCAGATATGTGAAACATAGAAACTGAACACTGCTTCTCCAGGTTTAGTTTAGACTCTGGAGACAGAAAGCAGATCTGTCCCAGACCACCTGAGAGGTCTGGATGGTTCATAATGTACCAGCAGACCACAAATGTATTTTGGCCATAAACCATTCAGTGCTTAAAAAAACAAAACGGTACTATTTTATATAATCAAATATTTGACAGACTGCTAACCACTTTCCCAAATCCTGCTGAGGCACCAGTCCTTTAATTCTTGATACAGTCCTAAAGTTATAGTAGGCTGACTTTTTAACTGTCTTAATGTGGCTGTTGAAATTCAGGACTGAGTCCATGACTACACCAAGATTTCTAGCTTGGTACACAAAGATTTCTAGCTTGGTTTTTGGTTTTTAACATCATCAATTGAAGCTGAGCATTGACTTCTAATCATTCTTTCTTGGCTCCAAAAATGATTACTTCAGTAATTGTATCTTTTTGGCATTGCACTTTTTAGACTGTCCCTGCTCACTCCTCACATAGCCAGCTGTACATAGAGAACAGTGTTATTAGTCTAGCTCAGGGAACGGCTTGTTTAAGTGAATATAATGTTGTGGCCTGTTTTCTACCTCACTACAGAAGGAAAGAGGTGTCATCTGTGTTTCAACAACTTTTTGCTTTTGAGTTATTGACATGTTCATCATTCACTTTTATTGTAGTTTTTGTAATGTATTGTGGTGGGGTGTAAATTGATATTTTGCTTAATTTCCTTGTGTTTTGTCTATTTAAATGTGTTTTCTTAAATTGCAACATGTAATGATGTTGTGCATTATTACTTATATTTTATTTATGTATTATTTTTCTCCTGTCAGGATGTCCGGAGCAAGAATTGTGGGTCACATGGTGCACAACCTGAAGTCAGGCCAGTACGGTCTGGCAGGCATTTGCAATGGAGGTGGAGGAGCCTCAACTATTATTATCCAGAAACTGTAGGAAACCTTTGTGTGGTGACGACCTGGTAACTCCATATGATTAAGACTTCCATAAACTCCACTTTTACTATGAAGAATGCTGTTACAACTCCAATACCGAATGGCCTTACTCCAACTGTAAACTAGGACTCAACTCACATCACATCATGGGTTTAAAACACTCCTTTGTTTGACGATGCGTCAAGTGCAAAAAATACAATAATATTTAACTTTGAGTTGAAATGGTTTAATAAATAGTTTTTATGAAATCAGTGTTGTGTTATTGGTATTTTGTGACTATAGTGTTGATGGTTAATTTAAAAAATGACATAATTACTCAAGTTTCACAACAGGAACATTGCTTTGGTTTTATTTTGATGCGTAATTTGAAAAAACTGATTATAGGATTGGCACTGCAATTCTAAAGTTAGCCACTAGATGGGGCCCACTTCCTTTTTATGTCCTGTGTACTGATAGTGTTGCAGTTGAGATGTCAAAGTCAGAGTTGAAGTTTAAGGTGTTTGCTTGTGCTGCCTTTGCAAAGCACATTTGCTGTTGCGGTCATATAAGGTTCAATTCACCCATATTACAAAAACCTTTATTTTCCACTTATCCCTGTTCGGTATCTGAGCAATGCTGCTAATTTTGTGCAAAGGCACAAAATGTGGAATGGGTATCAAATGAAATACTCAAATGGTATCGGCATCACTTTAAGGATACTTGGATTGGTATTGTAATTTTTTTAAACAAAACCTAGCTCTAGTGATTGGGGTGAACTGATCCTTTTTAAAATGACGATGATGTATACCAACATTCTCTACTTGTGTACATAAATCTCCCTTTTAAAAAAAAAATAACATAACTTCAGTGTGTTCATGCAAAATAATACACACTGAAGTAATGGGAGACCTGGTACAGTAAGACCCTCAGTGTTTACCCTAACTTTTTGTACTTCTTACTTGATAGCTTCTTTGTATGAAAATTTAATTCAGGACTGGTTGCCTACATTAAACCTTGTGAATTTTTAATCTAATACTGTGTTTTTGTTAAATTCGACTTCCCTAAGCTACAGTTCCTGCTGAGTTTGGTTCCTCTGACGTGCAAACTTATTGTCTACAATCCAGCATAAAGTACTTTTAAATACAGAAAACATACAAGGGTTGAGCTGATGTCACCCAGTAGAACATCATGTGCTTCACTCTGCATCTTATAGCATGACTAGTCTTCCATTCTTTCCTTTTTTCCTGCCAGTTAGCACGCTCAAACATTTAGGTAAAAATTAACAGGGTCTAAAAGTCCTTTTGGCTATTAGTATTTTTAAACATACTTGTCCATTTGTTCGGACGTTACTGATTAAACACAAGTGACACTCACTTCTCTTCGGGAGGATGGACCAAAGCACATGTTATGTAAAGGCAAATCTATTCCACCTTTTTATTTTAATCTATATGATCCTACTTAACCTAGCTTTTGGTATGTCAAACAAACAATGAGTGCTTTTCACCTGTTCACCACTCCCCCCCTCATCATTAGGAGTGGCAGCTCTGGTTACTGGAAAGCATTGCTTCACGTTATAAAGTTGCTTATCATGTCCCCCTGTTTTTTATATATTTTATTTTTTATTAAACTTGCTGCTTTAATTAACACTAATTTATATTTTTAGGTGTGTATGCATGTACAAATTCAAAATTGAGCAGATTGTATGATAGTGAACAACATTCAAGGCTTGTTTAGCTATTGAATGTCTGCAATTTGAAGAGGAAGTTGGCAGGATTCACTGTAAAATGAGAAGTTGATATAATCTGATGTTTGCTACTCAGCTGTGTTGACAACCAATGTTTTCATATTGGTTTTGTGTGATCTGTGTGAGAGTGGAGCTGAATATATGAGCTTGAAGGGGAATGTCACTGGTGCTATAACTTCTTATAAACCTATATAATAAGATACACAGGATCATGATGCCTTTATATCACATTTATACTTGATTAAGACAACGAGTGGACCGCAACTGCTGGACAGACGTGCTCCTCTGACCATTGTTTTCACTTCATGCACCTTTATCTCTCAGCTTGACTGAGGACAGAAGATAATGAGTATCGATGCTGACCTCGCTGTTTATCCAGGTCAGTTGTTCAAGTGCTGTTTAAATTGAGGGGCACATAACAAGGCTGGACCTGCGAGCTCAGTGTGGAAAAGGTGTGGTCATGGCTGTTGATTACATGGAAGAATGGGCTGAACATGAGACAGAGAGAGAAACAGGGAGTGGAGAGACGGACAGAATCAGAGCTCTGAAGGTATTTGTGGGAAGGAAATCTACCAGGAGAACTTAACTTAAAGTAAGTCAGCTTATGAGTGTTTTTGTGTTGAAACCAGCTGCAATGTGTATGATTATGGTATGTGTTCATGTATTTTGGTAGTATACCTATATGTTATTTCTTGTGGCCTAACATTTTAATGACAGATATTCCTCAAATAAAAGTTATGTTTTATGAACAAATTCTACTTTTTTGTGATTATTACTTCATTCAATTTGGATTTATAAAAAAAAACAAAAACAGTTTAACCTTTTCCACAGATTACCTCTCCGAGCTGTAAAACCAGTTTCAGTAATGATTAATAATCAGGTAAGTTCAGCTTCACACACACAAAAAAGCAACATTTTTATTTTTTTTACTCTTGATCTGATTACATATTTTTCCACCTGTTGAAATATACAACAATTCATTGAGTTCAACCACCTGGTCACATCCCAGATTCCTTCATTTACCTCACTGTCTTCTCCTCTAGGCACATGGTGGAACCTATAATGCAGGGTTTCATCACGAGGAAGAAAGACCCCCTGCGTACGCCCCGCAACAGGGGCTATACCCTTCCCTCCCGCGTGAAACCCCCAGCTATGTTGCATGCACTCCTCAAACCATCAACACCCACCACACTGTGACGCCTGGAACGCCGCATAACATAGGACAAAAGAGAGGTACTGTAATATTTGATTTTGGTTTTGGCACAAGCCTTTGTGAGTTGATATCGTGGAATAACAAAGGTGGGTAAACAATGATTTCCAGTTAACCGCAAGGCAAATATCTATGTATTGTTAGCAACTGTACTTTCACAAAATCATTAACTTGTTTTCACGTGACAATTGCCACCTTTTGTTCTACTAATACCAGTGATACAGACATTCATATGTCAATTCGTGACCCAATGCACACTTTACAATCTATGACTTATACATTATGAGGCTGCTGCGATCACCACCACAGAAACCTATGTCTCAACACTTGATTATGATAGTGTTATAGATTAAGAGGAAGTAGATGCTGGATGTAACAGTTAGCACTAATTTAAATCACAAAGTCAGCATTTTTTTAGATCATGTTGTAGTGAAGCACTGAACTTGTGTTAGAACCTCTTCTAAGTTGTTCTCTACTGGATGTTCTATGTTCTTTTCATATCTGCAACACAGTAGGCTTATCAGTTAATCCTTGTCTTTGCATGTGATATTATGTAAAGCTTGAAGTTTGTTCTATTTGCATTCTTTTGCATACTGTACCAAGTTACAGCAGACAAAAAAGCAATTTTTTTCCTCGCCTTGCAGGATCACCGAAATGCCACTGGAAATACATCCTGTGTGCGTCTCTATGTGCCGTTCTGGTCCTGGCGGTAGTCGGCCTCTTGCTCTGGTACTTCCGTAAGTTCATTTGAAGACATTTTTTATAATGCTTATATCGGTAGACTCATGTGTATGTGTGCAGTATGCAATGTGGGCAATATATATTGTGTATGTTTGTATGTGTGTTTTGCAGTATACTACCAGTGTTTACTGGGGAAGTCGTGTGGTGGTGGTGGGACGTGTCTGAGCGCCTCTCAATGGTGTGATGGAGTCCAGGACTGTTCACATGGAGAGGATGAAGCTCAGTGCTGTAAGACATTAAAATCAACACCTAATCTTCCACATACTGCATCTGTCTTTGTGTTAGTTAACAGTATTGTCCTCTCTGCTTTTACAGTTCGCCTCCATGGGACCAACTTCATGCTGGAGGGTTACTCATCACACAGCCAGACGTGGATGCCCGTGTGCTCCGACAACTGGGACAACAACTATGGGCGTGCTGTGTGTGAGGACATGGGCTACAATAGGTGCTGATTATCTTTTTCATTGCTGTTCATGTTGTCCCCCTTCTGCAAAGTCTTGTATATAACTACTTCATAAAAGTTAACATACACACTGCATCTTCATGAGTTTTTCAGAGCCATACCTGGTACTTTACAAGTATTCAGTGTTTCATTCATAATGTGTTGTTGTCTGTAAGAATAATCCACTGAAACAATATTTAGACACCAGAACTCACAAGTAAGAACCACACATTTAGCAGCATCTGAATAGATTAGTTAAAATTTAGAATTCATCACTCATTAATAAACAAACAAAATGACTGTCATTGAGGAACCTCTATTATAGCAGTGTGTTTTTTTGTATGGTTCTTTAATCTTTTTTAAAGGTGCATTACATTTACAATCAGCTCCACTCGATGTCAGCAAACTATTTGTTATGTAAGGATATAGTGGACTAATGGTGTCCTGAACAGAGAATGAAGTCACACTGCTTCTGTGTGTGTTGTAATCCGAGTTTCTTTGTTCTTTGTTTTAATAGCCAGTCTGATCGCGAGTGCATGTCACAAGATTTCTGTTTCTGTTCCTGAAAACATGTAAGGCTAGAATTAGGCAATGCAGTGACAGAATCTTCTAACGGATCCATATTTGAACAGCACGGCCTACTTTGATAGTTCGATGAGTTTCTTGAGCTGTCAGTTCAGGAGCTGCTTTCTTTTTTCCAAACTTTATTAAAATAAATGACATGCCTATTTGTTTTGGTCTGAGATGCTGGTGCTATAGAGTGACATCTAGTGGGGCTGAATGTCGTATATTGCACCTTTAAACTGACAGTTCCAGCTGAGTACAGTATGTTAGTCTCATGTCACTTATTCCATTTTTGTCCTTGCGTCTGTCCCACAGGCTGGATTATGTGCAATACACTCTAACTAATGCAGGTTCTTTAGCTGCAAAGGGATACATGAAGCTGAAGTCTGGAAGTTACTATGGATCACATTTACAATCCCAGCTAACTCCCAGGTAAACCAACCCACCTATCCACTGGATATATACAACACGTCAGTGATGCAATTAATTCCAACTGTGAGCCTAATCAGTTTCATTTCACAGTTTTATTTAGAAGTTGCAAAATAATAATGAATAATTAGATTTTGATGGTTCTCTTAAATGTACATTTTTGTCTCTCTTTCCTTTTTCAGCCAAAGCTGCTCAGGAAACGCTGTTGGCCTTCGTTGTATTGGTAAGCTCCAGCTTTTACTGAGACATAACTGCGATATACACAAAGTAATGTGATGCTCAATGTGCAAAACATTTATTACAAGATTTGACCACCCAGGAAGTCATCTAACTACCTATCTGAAACAACTTAAAGTGCCCCCTCCAGCCAGATATGTGTTTTGCTTATTATTCCTTCAGTTGGATGTTTGAACTTCACTGTGCATAATGATGCATGTACACAGTTTGACACTAGAAGCTATTTTCACATTCATCTCTTCAAAGTGGAAATTCTCTGTGCTCTCCTTAAATCTGAGTTTAAGGGGTGTACCTATAAGCATGATTTGTGACATCACAACTAGTTTGGAGCTAATCATGGGCCAGTGTATAACATAAGTGTGATGAGGAAACTTGAAACCTCCAGTGCACAAACACTGAGAATGGACTTAACAGTGAAGTAGATCCTCTCAAAACATGTCTGGAGGGGATCTTTTAAATTAATTAAAGTCAACTCCAGGAAGAGGCAACACTTTGAGCTAAATATTAGTGTCAGAATGCTTACATGCTCTCAATGACAGCGCTATAATGCTAACGGTTAGCAAGTATAGTGTTTAGATGTTTGGATGCTAATATGTATACTGAATGCAAAGTACAACTGAGGCTGAGGGTATGTCATTAGTTTTACAGTTTGGCCATAAATCAAAGTAAAGTACTAATTGAAAGTTTGACTAGTGGTTAATGGCTGTTTTTATATTGCTTTATATCTTATCGTTTTTGTTGTTCATTCACACTCACATTTACACACAGTAAACAAACTGTGTGACAAACTACCAAGGTACTAGCAATGTGTGTGCACAGACATCTGGAGCAATTTGAGGTTCAGTATTTTTCCCAAGGTGCTTCAACTTGAGGACAGGAGGAGATGGGTATGAATGTTTATACTAAATGATTGGCAGTCCATTTAATAGTTGTTCAGTTATTTAACCCTGAACCACAAATGGCAACCTTGTGGTGGCACAAGAGGAAATTTGCAAAAACTGTTACAATCTTGTGTCAATCCATCCAATGTTATTGAGATATTTAATTCTCAACCAAACTGTTGGACTGACAGTCTGGCTTGGCTGTTCCTAGCCTGACACTGTTAGTAAAAACATAGGAGATAAGTGTGTAGTTTGTTACTGTAACTTATGATTGAGTCATTTCTTCCATCCTCAGCCTGTGGACAGAGTTCAGCAGCCCCCACTACTCGTATCGTAGGTGGTACACAGGCGGTAGATGGAGCCTGGCCGTGGCAGGTCAGCCTCCAGATTCATCATAGACACATCTGTGGAGGTTCCATTATCAGCCCTTACTGGATTGTATCTGCTGCACACTGCTTTCAACAGTAAGCATCTCCTTTACCTGAATAGTTTTGTAGGAACACATCATTGTGTAACCCAGCAGTTTTCTATGCTGTCAGTTTGCAATTATCAGTTTGCAGAATACAAACACATTTTAACATGGTTATGACCCAATGTTATACAGTGCTTGTGTGTGTCATTATACCTTACTGCCCTTCCATAAAACTCAGTACTCTGAAATTGAACTTGACCAACACAATAAGTCATGTGTTTATAGGTAGATTACAGTGCCACTATCAAACATTTACATGTGCACAAGCCTGCATTATCAGTGTCCACACCTGATATAAAATATCTTATCTAAGGTTTGTTTTCCTCATGGTTGACTGTATTGTCCTTCATGGTAGGAACTCCTATCCCAGAATATGGACAGTACAATCCGGCAGTGTGAACTTGCATACAATGAGCAATGGCAAATCTGTTAGTAGAATCATCAGTCATGAAAAATTTGACTCGAAGACCAATAACAATGACATCGCTCTTCTAAAGCTCAAAGAACCTCTGACATTTACAAGTGAGTACTTGCCAGTTTAATTCACATTTCATCAACTGAATTATAACAGTGTCAGATAATTTCTGTACTGGTTAAAGGCAACATTTGGAGCTTATCATTTTGTGCCTCAGGAACAGTGAGTCCAGTGTGTCTCCCCAACTTTGGCGTACAGCTGTCTGCAGGAAAGCAAGCTTGGATTACAGGATGGGGAGCCTTGCATTCATCTGGTAAACCAAACACTCGGTGTATATGCTCACCTGATGCACTTTCCAACCTTTAAAATTAAACAGTTATGAACATATACTTCATTCCTCACTGTAAATAATTTATTAAAAGCTTTCCTGTCATCTGATTTTTAGGGCTTAAAGTACAAATAAGGTAGATGTGCATTGTAATCCTTGACTGAGCTAACTGTGAGTCAACAATCATTCATTTTTTTCAGGACCAAGCCCCGACCTACTAAATCAGGCTGAGGTGACCATCTACAGCAGGGAGACATGTAACAGACCTGAGATATTAAATGGAGATATCACTGAGACCATGATCTGTGCTGGCAAACTGCAGGGAGGAGTAGACTCATGTCAGGTTAGTATGGCTTCCACACATTCTCACACACATGTACACACACACACACACACAGTGACCTGAGATTATTATTATTTATTATTCGTGTATGCCGCAGGGTGACAGTGGAGGACCCCTGGTAGTCAAGGAGGGAAATGTATGGTGGCTGGCAGGGGACACAAGCTGGGGGATTGGATGCGCTTTGAGGAATAAGCCAGGAGTCTACGGCAACGTCTCCTACTTCATTGACTGGATATATGAGCAAATGCAGGTATGTTATGTATAGTACTTGAAGAATGGTTTTATGGTCATATGATAGTTTTTTTTCAAGGGAGGTCTTCTGTTTTTAGTGATTCAAAACTAAAGCTACATACATTTTGGTTGAAGATGTGTAAATGACTTAAGTATTTATTTATTTATGTGAATTGGGGTTTGAGGCCAGGCAGCATGACACAGGATTACCAAATTATTGCTTGGAGCTACAAACTTAATTTATAATGTGCTAGATTGCTGCACATACAACATGACATCAAACAGCTGTTTAATGGGGATGATGGTTTCAAGTCTAACTTAAGAAATTCAGTCCATAGTGGTGTCCTCACAGCAGATGTGTAATTGTAATTTTTTTTTTATGTTGACAGGAATATTGACGGAGCTGTGGGTGAACATGAAGACAATCCTCTTCCATTAATCAGTGTTCCTCACTATCACACACTTTGCACTGTGAAGTTGCGAGGGAACTTATTAATCAGAAAGATTTTCCAAAACAAACAAACACAGATTTTACTAATAAAACCAAATGTGTCACTTCCTTATTTTTATATGTTTATTACTACATATTGAATGTTTGTATTTGAACAAATTTATTCTATTTATTTACTAAAAGACAATAAAACATTTTTTTCACAAAAATCCAAGTCTTCATTTTGACTTTGCTTTACTTTGCTTTACTTTGCAGCTGTGTTAAACTTTTATTTAGTTGAATGTTTTGCTGTAAAAATGCATTCACATTAGACTAAACTTGCTCAGCAGGTTCCTCCAAAAGTACAGCCTTCAGCCACAGTTTCGGGTTGTTTTTAAAACTGTAGTTTCTGTTTGAATGTGATCTAATATTAAAGTAAACATGGGTGTTATCTGCTAATAGTCAACAGCAGCAGTGTTGTCTTTAGGGCAAGCGGTTCAATAGGACACAGAAAATGTGGATGTAAAAAACTTGGTTGTATTCATAGACTGTATTATTATGATGTCATCAGGTATAAAGGGAAGAGCTGGACATAAATGGTTAAAATAAATTAAATATACTCCACTTTCGTTTACATGAGCAGATCTATAGGAACATGACTTTATGTTCAGTGTGTGTGTTTAATTGTGTGTGTCATGTTAAACTGAATGATGCTGCCATGTCTTCATAGATAATTCTCACTACTACTTTGAAATTGTACTTTATGACAACAATATCAGTTAGTAGGTTACTGTGTTACTGACAGTGGAGCAGTAAAGCACCAGTCTCTGTGATCAATGTCCAATATGTAATTCAGTATTAATAGGGGTTGCTGATAGGTTTATCATATCTTTTTTGACACTGCACCGTTTCCTCTATCTGTTATAAACCTGAATGGTAACTACTTTTTAACTTCTTAACAGTCTACTAAAAGTTCCCTTATTTTACTGTACATCATGTTTGGTATGGCTGGTTCTCTTTGATATCCATAAACTCTTCATCAGATTCTGAACTAAACCCTGTAGATAACTTTTAGAGCTCTCTGTGATAATTCTTCTATGTTCAGCATCCTTTCTCACGTGCAGGTCACTAACCATTGACAAACAAAAAAGGTTTGTTTGTTTGTTTTAAGTCATGCCATATATGATTTTTTTTAATTGCACTTTAAAAAAAATCTTTTTATGTTTGTGACAGCCTTTGTGTCATCTTCTCTTGAGAAATACATCCAGTTAATCTTTAGTAAAAACATGATTCATTATATGTTTATGATTATTATTTATGATTCTTGGGAAACTTGGCTGGAAGTAACACTGTGATATTGATGGTACGATCACCAGTCACAACAAGGTAGGTCTTTCCGGGTTTCCACTGTATGTTTAACTGTGAGTTGTAAATGCCGAGCCTGTGTGGCTGCACAACAATGCTCCAGTCTCTATTTTTTGCTGTCTCATTATAAAATAGATCCAGTTAGTTTGATAAATCACTTATGGTCAAAGGCAACAACAAGAAGATAAAACATGTGTAATATGTTGTTTACAAGTTTATTGGCCTAGTAACACAGTCGGCTCATATGTAGTTAGATATCCAGGAAGTTTGACTGTTGTAAAATGAGATAGTTTACTGTAAAAACAACAACATCATAAAGTTATTCCACATTGTGCAATAGCATGTTTTTCCTCTTTTGCATATTTTTGGTTTCCCTATGATCACTATGATATTTGCTTTTGAGGTGAAATAGGTTCTAGAAATGCCAACCCACATTCCTGAGATTCTTTTCTCATAAATTGACCAATTGAAATGAGGAGGAAGCTGTAAAACACATTTAAACTGTTCCAAACATGTACATTTAACAGTCCTGAGAACAAAATTATATCCTGGCCTTTTGCTAGATTTCATTGTAGAAAAGGAGCACCTCTTTAAAAAAAAAGCTTCTCTGGGTAACTTGGAGGCAGAGAAGCCAGCATCTCTCACAGATGATATAGGCAGCTGAGCAGTGTGTTCTTGTGTGTATGCTTCTGTACATGTATTTCATACTGAACAACTGGGTCAGTAGAGAGGAGCAGACACAAATACAAGACAGCTCTGCTTGCCGTTGAGTCTGTATTTGTCTTCTTCTGTGGCTGACAGAGTAGCTGCTCAAGGTGTATTTTCTACCCTTAGTACTCAACACACAGGTTATATAAACTCTGACAGCTTTATAAAATCATACTTCTGGTGACCACAGGTGTCGCCCAATGAACCAGGAATAACCTTTCAAGGATTGTAACTTTAAAATGAGCCAGTGATAGAATAGGGTGATTTCCTTTTGGCATGTGTGGGATGAAGGAAATGGAAACAGATTTTACCAGAGAATTTGCATGTTTTATGATTTTCCTCTAACTAACAATGGATCTATTTACTTACTAACACTTACTGCTCCTTTGCAGGGATCATAGGCTGTTGACCACTGTCTGCCAGAATCTTCTGTCCTAGGCTTTTCTCTCCACTTGATGCCCATCTGGAGGTCCCTGCGCCAGGTCTTCTTGGGCTGGCCTCACTTGTTTGTCCTTGGGGGGTTCCCCTTTTCCACAGGTTCTCTGATCTTTGTTGCTGATATCTTCCCAGTAGATGTTCCGGATCCGCCTCAGGCAGCTGTTGATAAATGTTTGCGCTTTTATCATTGTGGTTTTGGTTTTCTTCCAAGTATCTAATCCGTAAAGTAGTGGATGCTGGAGCTGAAAACAATGGATGTACTCCTTTTTATTTGTTAATTATCAACCACTCAATAATACATACAATGTATAATGTTCTAATAACACACAGAATATTTGTCTTGTCCCAAAAGCGTAACAATTACCCATGCCACTGTTTGCTGTGCTGTGTCACAGTGCCACCTCCTGACAGCTGTCACCATCCTGAAACATGACAACACAACACCAGCAGTGCTTTGGCAACACATACATTTGATTTATAAAACTTCTATTACCCCTGCTATTTTTAGTTCAACATACAGTAGATCTGTGTTGAAAGAAAAATGTTGTTGTGTGTTGTGGTGTCATCTCCATCCTTGATCTTTGCTGGTTCCTCTGAACTGTCACATATATTTACTGGTGTTAAAAGAGCTGTTCTAGGTTTTACGAGGTTATCCAGATAACTCTGTGTACCTGCTTGTTGAAAACACAGTGGAGTACTGTATGTAGTTTTGGAAAGACTTTATTCACTAGATTGGAATTATTATTTAAATGATAACACCTGCTAGTATTTCAATATTTTAGTAGCTTTACATTATCCCAACAACACTGAGAAATACATTACACTTTTATTTTTAATGTCTGATGTGTGTGTTTTTTAATGAATTCAACATCCAATCAGTCAAGTTTCAGAATAGTGAGTGGATAATGAGAGCTTCCTGTGCATACGAGGAGCTTCCCAAACCCACAGAGGAAGCAGAGGGTGACATCTCACTATGCACTGGTAAGTTCAGGATGCTCCTCATCCTCTTGACTGGTGGTACTGACTTCTGTCACACTTTCACCTTCTGCTACTGTGCTTCTTTGCACTCACTGACTGGCTCTGCAGATGAAGTTTGGGGTTTGGAAACAAGAATGAGGTGCTGAGAGAGGTTCAGTGTGCTCAGTGGTTTGCCCTGGTTTCCTGGCATGATCACCTGGCTGACACCCACCATCAGATAATCCAAAGAGTCAAGAGGAGGCCTGCCACATTAAATCAGAAACAAGTAGTGAGTATGTTTTTATCACAATACTGCATTTGCATTGATGGACTAATACTGTCAATGGGCTTTTGAGTAAACCAACAGTAATCTGTAGTGTTGCAGGTATAAAACAAGTTATAGATCTTTAAAGAAGGTAGCTTTAAAAAGTATCCTTAGTGAATACTAACTAACTAACTAACTAACTAACTAGCTAACTAAGTGTTGCTATTTAGTGATTGTATTGAGGGTATTATTTACTTAGTCAACAGAAGGAGGAGACCTCTCAGTGCTCTTGTTTGTCCTGTGGTCATCCACCCCCCTGATCTGGTTGGTAGGAAACATATCTTCTCTGTCGTCAAGGAAACCCTGGATGTTGAGTGTCAGTCTTCCATGTTGACTCTTCTAGGGGGAGGCTGATGTAGCACATGAAATCCTGAAGACTGCTGATGACCACTGAACATGCTCAAGCCTCCACAGCAACAAAAAACTTTATCTCTGATGAACATTTTGATACAGAGCATGATAGGCAGCCATCTGCTCTGTCAGGGGTGCCATGTGAGGAATGAGACAATACGCTCCAAAGTATGAAGAGCAGAGTGCTACCACATAAACGTAGCAGTCCTGCTCATGTTGAGAGATGTGAAAGTGAAACAATTTTTTACCACGTGAGACAACACTTTGTTAACTTATTGATCACAACATATTTTAGGTCAAGATAGAAATTTACCTGAGGCTTGTGTTGAAGTTCGTAAGATAAAAAAACCCCATTAAATACATGAAATTTAAACTTGCACGAGTTTGTTAATATATGATATAAAATGTTTATTATTAACTGACCTTTGTCTGGTGCAGCCGTCTACACTTGGTGTGTAATAGACTGAGTGACATAACTGATCTAATAACAATAATGTGACGTTAAAACTTGCAGGTGACTTTTGTTAATATTTTTACTAATAAATAACTTTGGTATAGTCACCTACACCTTACATGTCTACATGGATGAAAAGAACTCTCTAATTTATTTATTCAAATATCTTCATCATCAGGAAAATGAGAAACAGAAAACAGGCATTTCCTGTAGAGACAGCAATCAAATCAAATCATTATCACCCGCTGGTCAATAAGTAGCTAGGAAAACAAACACCACAAGATGGTAGTCCCAAGAATATATGGAAATACACAAGAAAATACAGACACCAGACATTTCACCACCAGTAATAAGTAGTTAATAAATAAACAGTTGATTCTTATCTTGTTTATGTCAATTCACAACTGTTAGTAAGGTCAAGTCCTTTATTTTCAGTCAGTTTAACACATGTCAGGGTTGTGTGTTGCATCTACAGCTGCTTATTTCTCAATGGTGCACATCATTTACACATGAGCCATATGCAGTGATTTGTATGATTTAAACTGTCCAAATATTAATAATAGGTATATTTTTACTCTTAGCACATCTTCATATCAGTTTCCTGTGTCGAATATTAAACCATTTGTTTCTTAAATGTAAATTAAGGACATGGAGAGTGTGTTTTCAATGTAAATCTGGTATGAGTGTATTCGTTCATTCATTATTATATGAATTTAGGCGACAGTGTTGATCATTACCAGTGCTGGTTTCATGCGGCAGTACCAGCAGATGTCCAGCAGGTGTCAGTGTCCGTTTGGACAGCGAGACAACATAGAGAAACGCTGACGTCAACTTTAAACGTGGTATTCAGATGTTTCAGGTGAGCTGGTTAATTTCATTTGTTTATACTGTGTTAAGAAAATGAAGGTTGCCTACTTTCATTTCCTTTTTCAGTAGGCTACTGTGTGTGTTTTGTTGGCACATTTATTGAGTAATGTTAGCAAGCTAGCCAATCAGCAGGGACCTGTATCATGGCAAGTACCACCAACAGGTGTGCTGGTTTCATTGAAGAATGGTTGCTACTGGTTCCTTACTGGGTGAAATGTATCAGCCCAGCATAGTTTGATATGATGTAATAATGTATCATATTGTAATAGGGAGACATTGACAGTCTCTGTATATGGATGTAGAAAAGGTTGTGTACATTAGTGATTCTCACAGAAACTTAATTTTCACATTTTTGCAGAGAAACAATTAAAAAATGGAGCCCAAAATCAAGCCTGTGTGACATCATTCACTGCCAGCCAGAAGATCCAGGACCTGGACCTGGCAGAGGAGGCAAACCTAGATCAGCATCATCAACAGAAGGGAATCATGGAGCTGTTACTGGATGAAGAAAGCACTAATAATGAGGTACCTGTAGTTTATGATTGATCAGTTATTATAAAAAATAGTTTTTGGGTAGCTGTCTGAGTACTAAATTTGAAAAAATTTAGATGAAAACACTCTGAAGCCAGCTTTAATGTATGCACTGTCTGTCTCTGTTAGTGTGGAACTATTTTGAGAGTACACATCTATACAGACTACAAATAGGCTGAATAGAAAATCTGTTTAAAATATATTCAAAGGACAAAAAAGACATGATTCTGCAATATCAGCCAATTTACTTTGGATGACATGATCATAAGCACTGGGGTGTGACTGTGTGGGAGACATGGGTACTCATATGAGTATACTGGATATTACTGACCACTTTGCTGATTCAAATCATTTTGATCAGCTCAGTTCAAAGATTTGTAGTCACTGACTGTGTGGGTTTTTCATTCATAATAAGTATTTGCTGTTCAATGGCATATCAGTAAGCAGTCGCCTCACCATTCCTATGCATACTGTATGGTGTTACAGTGACATCTGGGACTGCTTTCAGTTAAGTACTAGGCTCAGTATTAGAGCTGAAATTAACCACTTACTTATTTTGATAATCAAATAAGTATTTTGAGTCCTTTTTAAACAAACAAGAAGAAGAAATCAAAATTATATCATTTCCGTTCCTCAAATGTGAATATTTTCTGGTTTCTTTAGTTTTGCTGTGGACAAACAATACATTTGAAATTGTCATTGTCATTGAACATATATACACAGACACTGTACTAATTGAATGCAACATTTTAATCAATCAGACTTTAATAAAAGGAATTATAAAACCTACAGGCCATCAGGGAAAAAATTCAAAGAGATGTGACATGGAAGAACATTTTCAAAACACCTTCAATAGTTTTGTCTCGTGATTATTTCTTGTTTCACTGATCTTAAATAAGATAATAGAGTCGAGAAGTTGTATTAACAACAGATTAAATATTCTGCTTTTACATCCTTATAGACTGTATAGTAGTATGTGTTAAATCTCATTATGTAAGACTAAAAGTATTTAACCTGCAGGAAAATCTAGATAGTGAGAGGTTCAGCTCAGTCAAATCTGTCCATTTCCAGCACTGCTGCAGACTTTTCTGTGATAAAAACAGTTGAAGTGAAAATAAATATTCAACAGACAGAGACTAATATAAAGTCTATAAAATAGTACAGAGCAGTGTGAGACGTTTCACTAATAATGTCTAGCTACAGTAGTACCATCTACTGGCAAGATGTCAGCATGACAGGCTCATGAAAGCGGTGCCATCAGCCTCACTCTATGCTGTATTACATTCAAATGTTAAAAATGAGCAGCAGACTAGTCTTGTTATTTCTCTTTTATTTCATTGATTTTTAAAATGTTCTGTAGTACATTACAGAAAAACCCAACCTGATGGATGTTAAAAGACACATAAAGTGCAGGTGTTGTGTTAGAAGAGTTATGTTGGCCCTATAAAAACAACAGATGTGAAACAGATTGTCAGTATAATTGATCTAAATGAATAAAACTGACAACAAAAAAATCTTGTGTTGTTAGTGACAGTATTTAAGTGACTTATATGTCTCTAAAATCATACTGCCTTCAAAACCTACTGTATACATAATATAGTCATAATAAAACATATCTTTTTGGATTTTGTAACTCATTCCCACTCTGGATAAAAGTGTAACAGTGGCATTTTTTAATTTAAAAACACAAAATCATTTCCCAGTATTACCTGAACATTTCAATCTTTGTGTGGCTTCCTTTGCTTTTTATTTCACATGTTGCAGACTTTTAAACAAAAGATACTGTTACTGCTAGTTAACTTAACAGTGAAAGAGGTAGCATAGTTGCTTCTATACTTTTGTAGCAGAAAAGGATGGACCTCACGGAATGGGGACAATACTCTCTTCCCATTGGCTCACAAACCTGGGGTCTCCAGGCATGAGGTTTGCAGCTGGACGCTATCCCCTCTCCTCTGCTTTCCTATCCCCTCCTCCTCTCTCCTCTCTCTCTCTCCTCTCCTCTTTCATCTCTCCCCAACACTTTGGCTGTGTAATCGCTGCTCATGGAGGTTGGCTCGCTAATTGGCAGATGCTCAATCCTAGAGCCTGCATCTGCTACCTGTTTGTACCAATTAACAGGCCCGTGATATTGCACTGACACCTCTTCAATGACTTAACAGATGCCACAATTAGCCACTCATTTGAATTGCTGCCTGCTTAGCGTGAGGACCCTTGTTGCATCATCTCCAACTGTGGGAGACCGCCTTTCATCTATTTGCCTTTTTTCTTGTTGCCTCTCAAATGAGGCGTGGGAAGGCCAGGGAACCCTGGTGTGTGGAGCAAACAGTCTTTTCGCTAGATCCCTTAAATTAGCTCTCCAGCCTCACTGTTGCAGCTGAGGGGTAGATGTGTATTCATGAGAGGCGAGGCGACGCTCTTTACATGTGCTCATATTTGGGGCGTTTCCATCAGTGAGAGTAGGTTCTATATAAAGTTCTCAGGCTCCAGTTTTAACCCATTATCCTTTAGGCAGCTCTTTTCAATTATTCCATTCCAATTATTACAAGATGATTACTTCAAATTCATACAATTTCCACTGCCATTGCCATGCCATTTTCCACTGTTAGTTTAAGCACACTAAAATTGCTTAGTCATTATAAGAATGACTAGGTTTGTTCCTGACACATTTCTTACTGTAATTTTTGTGGCTATTCATGAAAAATCTGAAAAAAATACTGCAACAAAACTGACGTGAAACTACTGAATGATGAAAACAATATTTTATCTCAGCACCTGCTTAAAACCAGTCATGCCACAGTTTGATCCATAGATGTGGAAATAATCAAACTAAAACATTTACAGTACCAGTCAAAGGTTTGGACACACTCTTCCATTAAAGTCAATGGGAAAGTGTGTCCAAACTTTTGACTGGTACTGTATATCAAACCAGTTCTCACTGCAGAGCAAGCCATGTTGCTGTTGTTATCCTCATGTTCATATGTGAGGAATGTGACACTCAGTCATGTTTGAGAATGAGACTAGAATACAGAACATGAGTCATCCAGGACATAATATTTAAATGTCAAAATGTTTTAATTGTTTTAAAGCAGTTAAAAGTAATCTAAATGTTTAGCATGTTCAGACATGTGATAATCTAAAACTAGAGAGAACCCTTCCACATGTCCTATTTCTGGCCAAAAGTATCTTTGTGTTTTATGTAATATTTTTTTCCTTATCACATACCTCTCACAAAATATCTACAGTCTATATTTTACTTCCTGATACTTGATGTTATCAGTTGATATGTTATCACCAAGATAGACAAAAATGCAAATATGCAACATACAGTCATGATATGAGACGCTGTAACAGCAAGCATGTTCTGTTCAATTAGCTCAACTTTATTGATCCCAATCAGGGCAATTCATTTGCAGCTTACCCAGTCCATCATCACACAGACAATATCCAATATGTTACAAGTCAAAAGCACAGATCAACAAACAAACAGAGGTGAATGACAGCAAAATAAAGATATGGTCAAACAAATACCAATAAAATACATACATAAATACATATATAAATAAGTAAATAGACATTTGTTACATCTGTTATCATGTGAAAGGCACAGTCATTTAAAATGACATTAACACCAAATCTGCAGTATACATTTTAGCTACTGAGGTCAAATGGATTTGTTAGATATTTTAATATCAAATAATGATGTTGGTACCGGCCTAGAATATCTAATATAGTGCTAATCAGGCTGTCAATCACTCTGTCACTGTTAAGTACCCTTGAAGATCATGGCTTTGTGTTTGCTTTCATGCTTCATACCACATACACAGTATATGTAGAAGTAACAAAGATAATTAAATGGCTTTGCATCTCTAAATAGAATTATTTAAATGAATATACATTATTTGGTGTCTGAGGATGTGAGCAAAAATCCTTTCATATATACTTATCTAAAATTAATTTACCAAAAAATGTTAGCAGTGTTGGTAAGTTTTTTGTCAAAATGAAATGATTTTTCCCTCCATTTTTCAGGACTCAGTTAGCTGCAGCCCTGCTCAACATCATTTCAAATGTCTTATTTTCAGATAAAGTGATCAACAACCAAAAAACGTACTCGTCGTTACAAACGTCATCTTTAATAAATGTTCTTAGTCTCTTAGTTAAAATCATAAATGATGTGCTGATGTGAAAATCAGCCATTTCTTGAAGAGGAGACAGCGTTTAGAGATTAAGTATGAAACATGGCGGCTGACGTGTAACAACAAAATGACAGCAGTGTTACTAGGGGCTAAGTGCTAATCTTGGGTGGGGAAAAACTGAATTCTCAGAGGATATTTAAGTAAAAAAGAGGCTTAGTGGTGTGATTTTGCCCTAGTTCTCACCAGCACTTTGTCAGCGTGTCTATGTGAAGTGTGCTGTGCTGTGTGTTTTTGTGTGTCTGTGTGTGTGTATGTTCTCGCGCACGTCTAAGCCTCAGACTGTGCGTGCGCATACACGAGCTGCAGTGTGTGTGCGAGCATGTTACTGTAATCCTGCCTATGCAGTACGTGGATCAAAACCGCATGTGTCATTTTGCACAAAGAGTATGATCAATGCAACATTCTTCAGCAGCCAATGAGGAGAGAGCCCTTGTTACTGGGCAGTTATGTGTTTATTCCCCCCCACTCCCACCCCCTCCCCTCTTCCCCTGTTCTTTCGTGAGGTCGGTGTCACGCGTCAAGCCTCATAGACTCTCAGATCAGCGTGAGTCTTTACGACACACCAGGGTCCTGCGGTTGTGATGAACATCAGCACTCTCACTGGTTTTGTAGGTCAACCAGTATTGAGCTACGGGTGCAGCCCAGCTACAACACATGTACCTTGTGTACACAGCCTTTTCTAGACAGTGCAAAGGTCATATAGGAAATTCTATTCACAAAAATCCAGGTTATTGGCTGGAGTTGGTGAAGAAAAATCTCCATTGATTTGAATCATTTGCAAGTCAAATTTCTCCAATCTCAAATCAGCACTCGTTCATCAGGTATTATGTATTATCAGTTTTGACTATCACTGACTACATCACATTAGTATTGACTGTAAATTTAGACAAATCTTTGGCTTCAGAACACTTTGCCAGTCATATAAGAAGTTTAGAAATATTCGCCCCAGGTAAAAAATAAGTTTTAGCAGCAACATGTACTTAAAATATCAAAAATAAAAGTATTCAGCAACAGGATGGCCTCTATTAGGGCGTTTTATAATGGATTATTATTACTAATGCATTGATGTGTGAGCAGAATTTTATGTTGTAGATGGTTATCCAAAGTTTATTTAAAATACTTAATAATAAGAAGAATATTTTATAAGTTCATCATATGTTTTTTTATGTAAAACCTTGATGTTCAAAGTAGCTGTAATCATTTTAAGTGTCTAATAAATGTAGTGGAGTAAATTGGTGTACATACATAAAGTTGTATAAAATGGAAATATAAGTATAAGTACCTTGAAATAGTACTGAAATACACTTTACATTCCATCACTGCATCCTACAGTCTTTTAAATGGTTAACTTATAAATAAAAGAACATGACAAACACATAGCCAATATAATTTAATGTATTTGCACTGAATTTAATTGTGTCTGTTATAGTAGATAAGATACTGTCAAATTAAACTGAATAAAAAAACAAAAGCTAAATAAAGGGCAGTGACAACCAAAGTAACTGACTGGACCACGATACTGTTGACCACTTGCATCAATGTTTGTATCAGCAGGCTGCTTTTATTTTTTAAATAATATTTTGTATTATTTATGAGCTTTTATTCAATAGTTGAAAGCCTAGAGAGACAGGAAGGAAGGGTTGTGATGAAGAGGTGCTTGTGTTCACCAGCAGATAAACAGAGCGCTTGACACCATTTTAATATAAAGTTTTACATTTTTTACACAAATATGACTTATGTTCCCAAATCTATGGTGGCACTTGAGGACAAAATATGTACAAAAGCAAAAGCACAAATGTTAAAAATATTGCACAAAAAATATTACTACACATATTACAATTTGTTAGAATTTACTTAATATTTGTGCTTTTGCTTTTGTATGTTTTGTCATCAGGTGCCATCATAGATTTGGGAACATAAAGTTACATTTTTAAAAGTTTTAATAAATTTTTTTGCAACCTAAGCATATTTTATTTGCAGATAAAGTTTTTTCTGTAGGCAAAAACACATGACATTTAAAGAACAGTTTTATCATAGACACAGTTGACAGTTAAGAGGAACTCCTGACACTGTTGCAGTTGAATATGATAACACTGATAACATTACAAATGTCTCAGAAATGACCTGGATCAATACTTCTGACACATCCAACATGAACAGCATCACTCAGATTTACAGGACTGCACTACACTGTGAGGATTTGAAGTTATTTTGCTTTAACATTATAATTCTGCTTCATCTGTTTGATTAATTATTTCAAAATGCTGTGTTTTGTTGTTTTACCCTTTGCCATGCCCCTGCTTATAGTAAATCACCTAAATAACAGCTTGTAATAATAAAATACCAAACAGAGATCACGTAGCGTATCATCAAAACACCTCAGTGTGAAGCTTATTGTTCTGAAGATAAGCCTTGCGAGGATTATCCATTGTAAGAAATGTAAAGCAACTAAATAAACATACAGCTTGTTTTTCCAGAGGCCTCATAGTGCAGGATTTATGTTGTGATCCACCTGCAGTATCAGCTTTGTCCACATGGTGGCATCAGTCCTCACTGATTCAGCAACCTCTGATGAGCTGGCTGCAGAGAAATCCTCTTTACTAGAAGGCTTCAACTTTAATCTTTACAATCTCTTTTCAGCCTTCATGTAAAAAGCATAGCTCAATAACAATACAGCATACACATCTGTTTAAACCCTTCCAGTAAACAATGAGATTTGCATGTAAAGCTTGCTAGTTACTTTAATAACCACATCTCCTTTGGACATCCACAACACTTCCATCTTATTTCCTGAGGATAAACAACATGTATTTTGCATACAGGAAGCATCACTTGTATTTAGTGTAACACTGTAGTTCTTCTGGTGAGAGTTTTATGCCATGAAACATTAAAACAACCTCCGGATTCCCAGTTGAGCGATTTGAAACGATGCCGTCTTTTGCACAGTCAAATATTTGTTTCCCCAGCGTTCTCTTTTGGTTGGACAGTGTAGTATTGCTGTTGACGATTTTTGTATTTAGGTCAGTGTGGCCCCCTCAGGGTCTGACAAACCACTTTCTCCCAGAGTCCCCGTGATTGACACATTTTCTTATAGCAAATGAAGTCCTGCTCCTCCGGTTTTAAATTCTTGATGAGTAACATGTTATAAAATACAACACTAAACGCCGCTGTTGGTGCACTCTTATTTAGATTTCCCTGAATACCATTTAGTTATTGCCTGGAAACCATAAATAATATTACTAGTAACAATGATAACATTAGTATTATCAATATTTATCAGTATATCTGTGTGTTAAAGCTATCTGTTTTACTCTCTGAAGGTTAATCCCGTCACTTGGTCATATACTACAAACAGACATATGTCCCCTCTGGGTCCTCAGGATCTTGTTTTGCATAGACTGCAGCACCACGTGACCCAGCCAGCAAAGATGGCTACCTGTTGTCCGCTGTTCTGCTGCCTCTCAGCCTCTCAGCCTCACCCTTTCTAGACAGCATGGTAATAATCAGCAGCCTGGCAAAAACCAGAATTACCAGGACATCCTCTAAGAACATAATGCCTGTCTTAGACACTGGGCATCTGTTGGCATTTCCTCGCGATATGCTGGACACAGGGGAGGAGGGGGTGTGAGGTGAGGAGGAGGAGGAGGAGGAGGAGGAGGAGGTGGGACGAAGGGAGAAGGAGGGGCTGGGATTACAAGGGGGGAGCTGTGCAAAGGGGGAAGAGAAGGAGAAGCGATGACCTGACCACATGCTCCATCCGTAAAGCGCTTTTCTTGTGTGTTGGCCCTCTGCCCTGGACAGCCAGTCCAGGTCAAACCAAGAGCCCCCACTGGGCAGTGCCCCCACGCTGCAGTCAACAGCCATTGTGATCTGCAGATCTGCTCAGTCAGCCTCTCCAGTCTGAGGCTTCATTTTTTGGGGGGATGGTCCTGGGAGGTCCACAGCTTAATTCTTTACTCAGAGCTGAAACATTGTCTTGACTCTGAAAAAATTGGAAAGCACAAGACAGAAGATTAACTCTGACACAGAAATAGATACTGTACATTACATACCGAACTCTGTGGCCTCTGTATTAGCTGGAAAACATGCTTCAAATGTTATTATTGGGTTGATATTTCATGACTGTTCCTAATTCCATGAGAAATACTTTTTCAAAAGTCTTCTGTTTGATTAAATACAATGTTAGGCTCTACAGCATATATCTGATTGGTGTTGACAACACTTTTTGCACAGCATTACTCCTCAAAAATGCCCTCAAAATTCTGTTTATTTGAGTTTTATTGCAGATTATTCATTAGAAGTATTATAGGGAGTTACACCTCTACCTCTCTTAACTGACCCCCAACATAAGTAACATCACTATGTAGGTAACATGTTCTACATCTGTCAAAATATGTGTTCATTCATAGCTCGTATAACATGTAAAACATCATTAAATATTACTCGTATACTTTAGGGTAATTTTCTAAACTTCATTAAATTTACAAAAGAGAGTGGCAAAGAGATCTGCTTCACACACGTTTCAAGACATATAAAAAAACATTCAAAAATGTCCAATACTTCGTTAGAAAGTCTTAAAATTATGTCTTCTCTTCCCTTAACGAAAAATCCAGAATATGAATATGAAAATATTGATAAAGTCAAAAGTTCCAAAAACTGCTGGATAGATGGAAGATGCTGGAAGATGTCACTGTATAAGTTGCATACTGGCCCACGATTGGCCTCCAAACTAGTTGTGATAGCACATACAGTATCTTTATATCTAAACTCAGATTCAAGACACAGAGATAGAGAGAAACCTTCCTCCTAGAGCAGATGAATGTAAAACATTATTACATCTACCCCACTTTTCATTGCAAACGTTTAACTGCCGAAAAGCTGTTTAGAGTCCAATAACTCAAAGCTGATCACCAACTACCTTACAACTACATTTATTTTAATGCATTTCTTCACTATATTTGTGGCACAGTTCTAGCTACAGTCTTTTTATCATTTTGTAGAAGGAATGGATATTTTAGCAGTGCCTACTGTATATGTAGTGGTGAATTCTTTCTATTTCATTTTTTTCCTGCAAACAGTATAGATCATGTTGGGTGCACATTGGTCAAAGGTTAAACACATCCTGAGGGGTGAACTGATTACATGCCTCCAGTCAAGGGAAAGTGGGTCTTTTTTTGCAACAGCCAATCAGATAATTTACTGGAAGGCTGAACACCATTTTACCCAACATAAGTGTTATTGCTGTTTTCTTGAGGTGTGTGATATACCACATGTTTGTCCCTGGATTGACCCTTAGAATGATGATTTGGAAAAAGCCTAAAAAGCATTTTTACTTCAGCACAGTCTGTTCAGTCACCATGCAACACCAGTACCACAATACTATGTTTGTTTTCTTCCTGTTTGTAGAACAAGAACTGACACATTTTTATTCCCAGTTTGTGTCACAGGGAATCCAGTGTACACTATGAAGATGTCAACAGTTTAGAGTAAGAAAGGAGAAACGTGGGATCAAGATATTATGCAGTGAGTCATTGCTTACATACTGGCCTGTGTTTTATTCATATATTTGAATAGAGAACAAGAAGCCAATTTCACTGACCAAATTATAGTTGTAATTGCTTCTTAAATCTTTAGTGATGTCAGCAACTTCTGACATGACACACAAGGTTTTCAACTCTAAATCCACATAACATTTAAACTGACCAGAATCAAGATAAAAACTTAGGCAAGCACTTATCTTGGGATTAATTAGTCAGTCCCCATCCTTTTCCTTCCACTGTCTGTTGACATTAGCTCAGACGTGTTTGACTCCCACCTCCCCACCCCCACTCCCCTCCTTAACTCCACTGAAAAACCACCCAGAGAGTACAACGTTTTGCGCAAGGTGACTTCCAGCTCCTGACAGGCTTTCTGTCGAGTAAACGTTGAAGATGCCCCCGGGGGCAGAGTGCCAGCGCCGAGGCCAGATGGGAGCCCCAGTCTCTACCTGCCACCCGGTGCCAGTCCCCCTGACACCCCCCACCATCACCACCCCCTATCCCACACACCCCCCCTCCTCCCACTCCTCCCTTCTCCTGCCATCTGTGCCGACCTGCCCCTAGCTGTCAACAGTTCAAGAGCGGGGCTGCAACGTCGTGGCATTCCCTCGCCTGTGTGCTGCAGCTGACAACACGCTGTGCAGATGTTGTCAAGTGGGGGGGGGGGGGGGGGGGGGGGCAAAAAGATGGCGACGCTGGCGACAGCAAGACTAACATCTGTACTCCCTGTGGGAACAACAGAGTGGTACTTTCTCAGCCGCTGTGATACCGGGTCAATGAGCTGACAGACGCGGTGCTTAACGTCCTGTGTGGAATCATCAGCGCTGCTCCTGGCTTCTTCAGGCCTTTCGCAAAAACACACTCCTACAGTCATACACAGAGCCACCGCTGCATAATACTTTATCAGTTCCATAAATATGCTCTGGGGATTAAGCCAAGATTAAGACACAGTAAACTAGACAGATTTACATCAACTAGCCTAAGTAGATCACGGCGATGTGATACCGAAAGCACCCCAGATCATAGGTTACACAACACATAATCCAAATATCATTATGTCGCCTGAATCTGAATCCATTAGGTTTGTTTTTAATCTTCAGTGGTGTAATACATGCATTGCAGTGAACCTGATTACACACTTGCATCCTCTGCTGTTTTTCCTGTGTGGCTTGTGATTTTCCTGCCACTAGATGCCCCCCCCCCCACCTCACTCTCCCCATGCTGCTTGATGCAGTCTGTGGCATGTGTCAGGTATAGCCCTTCATTACCACCCTGCTGCTCTTTCTCTGCATGTCTCTCTCACACACACAAACACACACACACATGCGCACAGACAAGAACAACACATTTATGGTGTGTGTGTGCGTGTGTGTGTGTGTGTAGGAAGGGGTAGGGGTGGGGGGGGGGCAGCAAGGGGGGGACAGCACAGAAGAGAAGGAAGAATGAATAAAAGGACTTCATACATTTTTATGACCGCACCGATAAGGTCAGTCATGTGCTGTGGTTACTAAGCAACGCTGCCACCCCATGTTGGACAGTTACGGACCAGAAGAGTCAAACTCGAAGATGTTTACTATTGCTGTGGGAGCGACAGTCGACCGGTCCCTCGCTTATGGCTGGCCAGTGTGATGTCACAGTCACAATAAGATTAACACATACATAGATAAAAAAGTATTGATCCAAAGTATTTAAGACTTTACAGATTTATATATTAGAGCTAAATATATAGATTAATTCAAAAGTTTATTAAGCTGTAAGACTCCATAAGGCTCAGCATACATATTTGTAACAAGGCCTTGAAACAGTTTGAAAATAATAATAAAAAATCACCAAATATTGTTCAACATGAGTTCAGACCACTTCCAATATTTGAGGAAAAAATGTGCTTTTTGATGCAAGTGTTTAATACATACATACAGTACTTGTATAATAATTCTAATAATACAACATGGTGAGCAGTGGTAAATGTTTCTAAGGCTTTTGGGAAATAAAAAATACTTGTTTTATGTTAAGCCACAAATGCTCACATAGACTTCTGACTGTTGTTGAAAAACGTGAAAAATTTCAATCATCTTTTTACTGTAGTGGTCAACTTTTCAATATTTAATATTTCAAATCGTCAGACATTAGTGAGACATTAAAAAGCAGGGAGTCTGATAGATGTTGATACTACTCCAAAGTGCAATGTACAGACAGAATGTACTTTTCCCTATAAATTAAGTTTCATTTCTATTTGTGAAAACTGTCACATTTCTACTCACTGCAGTTGAATACCATAGTGCCAGTTTATGTGGGCTGATACACAGAGATAAATGTCTCCTATGTATAAAATGGAATTACATTGCATCAACTTGGAGTATAGTACAACAGAGTTATGAATTTTGCTACTTTAATTCAAAAACTCTAAAGTCCTAGAATTACCTCTGGATGACCCTGTAGTCCACTTAATCAGGACTGGACAGGAGTGCATTGAGCTGTGAGATGCAAAGTAGTCAATGAGGGGAATCAATGTATAGATCAGCTAAGGTGGGTCATCAAGGATGTCCACTCAATTGGTTGCTATCTTATGAGGCAAGGTGATTATGGAAACCAATGAGGTAAAATTAGTGTTTTTCAGCCTTGTTAACCAGGGCTCCACCAGGAATCTAGTTAGTTCTCAGTTTCTAAACATAACTAGCATGTGTATTAGGACTACAACAGGTCCTTACATCTGTAACAGAGTGGAATAAATTGTGAATGCCTCTTTGGTTGATCACTCCAGTAAACAGTCAACGTGCAGCCGAAAAAAGGAAGCACATTAGAAGAGAAAGCACAGAGCATGTCTGGGTTTTTTCAGAAGTGTTTTAGTGGTCTAAAAAAGTGGTTCACAGCCTTTTTCTGAACTGGATCTTAAACTGGATGTTTGCACATTATTGGATTATCTTTTGTTGGTCAGTTAGGTCAAGTTTGCATTTAAACTACTATCACTTGGCAGTGACAGAATGATCTGGATTATAAATTATTGATCTATTTTTTTGTTGCCTATTTCAATTTCTCCTGCCTATGGCCTACAGCTGATAGTTAATCCAATCTGTGTCTATTCCTAAACCCAAAGTTGGGTTATATAGTTGGGTATATATTTAAAGAAAGTATAATGTCTATTTTAGTTACTTTTGCAACGCAGTGTGATGCAGTATGTTGGCTGGTCCAACCACTTTGGTCCAGACTGCAATATCTTAACAACTGTTGGATGGAGCTCTAGTTCCACCATCACACTGACATTTTTGTTTTTTAGTTCAATGTCTCAATAGTTGTTGGATGGGCTGTCTTTGAATGTAGTACAGCCATCCATGGTTCCCAGAGGTAGTGTATGTATCTGCCAGTACAACTGTATCTAGCTATTTTCCAAAAGAACTGGTTTAAAACACCAATGTAAATGTCATGTTGTGGGTGTTGATCCCTCATTGGAAAGAGCAGACTTCTTTCTTGAGTCCCAGGTCATAGATCATAGAAGAGGCAGTGATACCAAGTTCTCCGTCAACAGTAGCCACACCAGAACATAAGGCTGCACATCTGTATTTTTCTTGATTGGTGGAACATCAACAGTTTGCTATCAACAGAGTATCCAAGAGAGGATTTGTCCTTTGAATTCTTTATTGTCCTGTCTTTAAAAGGAGAAGTATCAGTTTTTGTTTAACCAGCAGCGGAAAGCTTATGGCAGAGAGCTTATTTTCAAGCAGACACAGCACTTTTCACTCTCTAATGCCGAGGAATTAACCTCACAGGGAACACGATTTCTCCATTTCTTTATTCTGGAGACATGTCGACTCATTAAACTTGAATTGTGACTTGGTCTCACGTTCCGTTCAGAATTTATGGGCAGAGAGAAGGATTCAAAGATGATCTAATAAAATGAGGGTCTCAGGATGTACGTTAGACTACTGTTTCTACCTCATAACACGGTTTGAATTATTCAGCAGTATGACCCAGGCAGCAAAGCTCCCATATTCCTTATGAGTCGCAGATTGAGAACTTGCCATAATTGGTCATCTTTAAGACATTATCAGATGTATATTTTATTGGGCTGTTTGAATATAATCAAAGTACTTCAGAGTATTTTGTTAATAAGAGCCATAAAAGTTACCCTTGGGGAATCTAGCTCTTTGTGGTTAAGATTGATGGATATTATAAATCCCCATCGTACACTGGCTTCTTGTTGAACTCGTATACATACATAATACAGCAAATAAGCTGCTACAAACCAGCACCATACAAAGAAATTAAAGTAAACAGCAGTATATTGAAATAAAAAATAGCTTAGTTGAATATATATTTTCTTTAAATCTAGAGTATAAAGCTTTAAATAAACCTGTCCAAATAACCCATTCATGGCTATCAGCTTCACATCTCTTCTACCTCTGTTCTCTTCTCATTCCAGGTGTAGTTACTAGTAGAAATAAGCTGTACTGTTGGCGGTCAGGCCTGGATGCTATGACCTGACAAGAGTTTGTCACATTATGTACTGTGCAGGATATTTATAGGCCTTGGTCTTGTCTCTGTGTTTAATAATGAGTGCAGGTTTGCTGTTATACTCACATTTTGATCACAGTATCACTGACCTCTTGTAAAATTCCGCCCTTCCTCTTTTTACAACCAATTTTTTCTGTATCTCAAAGATGATGGTTCATTGTATTGATCAGTATGGTTAGGAGGTATTTCTTGCTGTGTAAGAACTGTTCATGAGCTGTCTAGCTTGTTAGCCATGCTAGCAAAAATATGGAGTTGTCAATGGGTCTGTCTGTCAATCTGGATTGATATATCTCAACAGCAATTGGCTGGATGGGTATGAAATTTTGTACAGACATTCACGATCCACAGGTTGAAACCTACTAACTTTGTGTTCTGTGCCACTGTTAGGTCAACATGTTTTAGTAGGGGTGGCTTGTGGTTCTAGAAGTAGAGCAGGTCGTCCACTAATCAGAAGATTGGCGGTTCAATTCCTGGCTCTCCGATGTGTCCTTGGGCAAGATACCTACAGTAACCCCAAATTGCTGCTGATGGCTGTGCCAACGTTGTATGAATGTGTGTGTGAATGGGTGAATGTGACATGTAGTGTAAAAACGCTTTGAGTGGTCAAGAAGTACAGTCCATTTACCATTTAAAGTAACTTAACTGTCAGATGGATGACCATGCAATTTGGTGCGGGCATTCAAAGTGACCATAGGATGGCTCTTAATGACTTTGGTGACCCCCTGACTTTTCCTTCAGTGCCATTACGTGTTTCATATATTTGTGGTTTTAAGTGAAATGTGTTGTCAACCATTGGATGGATTGCCATTAAATTTGTTACAGACATTCATCATCCCTACAGGATGGATTGTTTTAATCTTCCAAGGTCTTCGAGAGGTCTTGATTTATGACCAAATACCTTCAGTCTCTGTGGTACCTTGTATTCAGTACTCTATGCCATGTTTAATATTCAATCTAATGTCTAATTCTACAAAAAAAGGGAAACAGAAACAGAAGAAAACAAAACAAGACGTCAGATTTCATTCTCAGACTTGATCGACCGAGTTCTTGACAAAACAGCAGCTTGTAAAACATGACATGTATTCTCAGTAGACTGCAGTATGTAGCTTCATAACTGCACGAGAACACCCACATCGTTTGACAGATGCACTATAAAAATGTGACAGGTTGATTTTACTTCATAACCAATAAGAACCCTAAATATATCTTTCAAATAATGTTTACTGTTCATCTTGAATTGTTAAGCTTACATAAAAATGTTAATACTTCATATTTCCAGCTCATAAATGATTTAACAGTATTGCAACATAACTTCTCCTTTCTCAGCGAATTGAAAACATTCACCAGCTTGTCATTTTTTGTGCAGCAGTTTAAAAAGCACATCCAAGTGTGTTGTCTTAGATTTCAGTTTACCAGTGCGAAACAAGAAGTTCTAGAAATGTCTGCGGAAGGTTCAACATTTAAATAACAGAAGGGCTTAAAGAGGATAATACCTTTTTGATTTGATCATAACCTCACAACATATCATGTGAGTTAAAGCAGGGGGATTAGAGAAATAGGGACTGAGCTCTTTATGACCATACAGCCAGTGATTTTAATCCAATCTCTTTACCCCAAACAGTCCACCGAGATGAACGCTGAAGAGAATCATTTACCATATGGCTGAACGATTAGACATAAAACAACAAAAAAACAATGAATTAACAAGACTGGTGAGGAAATGGGTCATGTTAATTGGTAGTCTTGTGTTTGCGTGTGTATTTTGTCAAATCGCAGTTGTGTGTCTGTTGTGAATAGGTTACATTTAGCAGTTTGGATTATGCTTATCTCATGCAGTAGTTACTATATAGTTATCTTTGTCTTGATTGGATATCAAATTGTAAGCAAAAATATACTTGACTTGCATTTTTAGACTAGAGTAGATAACATAAATGGAAAAGGTGTGCAGTTAAAGGTGTGTACATCAGTTTATCTAATGAGTTCCTTCATATTTTTAGGTAGTTTAAGTAGGTGGCTGTTTGAAACTGGAGCAAAAATATGTACAGGAAGGTTTCTAGTAATTCATTTGAAAAGAGTAGTGGGGCGTTGAGAGTGTGGGGCTGCTGTATAGAAACGCAGGCGTGCACATTGTAAAGCAACACAACACCATAAACCGGATAAACAGCAAACCTCCTCTCTACTGGCAGCTGAACAGACTGACAGGGAGGGAGATTAGGCAAAATCAACAAAAACAAAAAAACAACAACTTTGTATACAATGTGTGAGAAATATGCCCCCCCCACCCCTGCCACCCTGCCATCCTGCCATCTTGGTTCAGGTGGCTGCAGTCAGTGATAATGATCTGTTTTATTTTGGGGGATTCCTGGCTGGAAGCGCAGGGGCCAGACAGGCGGTGACAGGTCTTGTATTTCCTGGTGCGGGAAGCATGTTCATGTGCAGGTCTGATGTGGATGCTAAGCTTAAGAGACAAGACGCTGTATCCGGGTGCAGGGGGCTACAGCTCGGCTCTGCTGCTACAGTATTGGAACATAAATGGGCCACGCTAAATTCAAACGGTCACACGGCAGCGGATGTCACTGCAGTTCTACGGTGTTGTGTCTGCGGCTGCACAATCACTTCAAATGGAACGTATAAATGCAAATGTGACTTTTCTTATCGTAACACCGTGCCTGAAAAGCATCACATGAGTGTTGTGCTCGCTGCATCTTACCTTCATGATTTTGCACGGGTCAAAATGATCATTACTATAATGAGTTTTTCAGTTGACATATCCAGGTATGCTGTCCTTCTTTCTTATGGCCAAATGCTAATTGTTCATTATGAGGTGTTAATGTAGAGGTCGGACTGCAGTTCACACACGTTATCATTTCAAATAATGCCACCAAGTCTTTTTTTTTTAGCTCACCAGTGACCATTTCTTCATCCACAGCCTCCTGTGTGGTTTGAATGGAGGTGAACTCATGCAGGGGGCTGTGCATGTCTGACATGGCTGCCGTTTGATGCCCCCTGGTGCAATGTGTGTGTGTGTGTGTGTGTGTGTGTGTGTGTGTGTGTGTGTGTGTGTGTGTGTGTGTGTGTTATGGGGGTGGGTCGCTGCTTATATTTGTCAAGGTCAATTAATGAATGCAGGGGTAATGCTGGCAGGATCCCCAAAACGCCCCTGGGGCTCATAAATTATCCAGAAAACACATTAAAAGACGGGATTTGATCTCCTCCAATTAAGATAATTTAGCATCTTTTCCTCTCACCAAATGCCTACATAGTATCCAGTCAGGTGTAGCCTACATCACTCCCTCTCTCTGCCTCCATCCCTCCATCCCTCCGTCCCTCCCTCCCTCCCTCCCTCAGCATCCATCCTCCAAGCCCTGCTACACCACAGCAGCCAGCAAAACCATAGAAGGATGTCCTGCATGGGCTAATTCTCTCCTGCTTATGTTAATGTACAGTTTTCCACCTCTCTCTCTCTCTCTCTCTCTCTCTCTCTCTCTCTCTCTCCCTCTCTCTCTCTCTCTCTCTCTCTCTCTCTCACACACACACACACACACTCTCTCTCTCTTGAGTGGGACACCTTGATCCGTCTTCTCACTGATAAAACAAAAGAAAGAGGGATTTCCCCCCCCCCTTCTCTCTCTCTCTCTCTCTCTCTCTCTCTCTCTCTCTCGCTCTCTTTTTTTTAACGCTCCTTCAGAGGCTCAGCTGTGCGCCCCCCTCTCCTTTCCCCCCACCCCTGCACCTTTAAGGCAATGGAGAGGGAGACAAGCGGCTGCGGAGAAGGAGGCGAGGGTTTATTCCACAGTTGTGTGAGGCAGGGCAGGTTATAAGCGCAGGGAGCAGTGTGCGCAGTTTGTGTGTGCGGCTGCGGGGAAGATGCGTGTGCTTGTTGCTCGCCGGACGGAGAGAGGAGGCGAAGAGAGAATGAGTTCCCAGCGCAGCTAACAATCAACTCTGCGCTTTATAATCCTCGTGAAAATCCAACTTTTACGCATTTTTATTTCCTCCTCCACACGCCTGAGGTGACATGTTTGGCTATTTTGCGTGCATAGACTTCTAATTTATTTATTTATTATTTATTGATTATTTTCTTTATATCCGGATTTTGGAGCCTTTTGTGTGTTTTTTTTTGTTTGTTTTTGTTTTGGTTGTTTTTTCTTCTTCTTTTTTAAAAAACAAATTGTTTAACCGTGGAGTTGGGTGTGCGCATTGGCACTTTGTCCTATGCGTCTCCAGCCTCTGACTCAGCAGCAGCACCACCAGCAGCACCACCACCACCAGCAGCAGCAGCGGAGGCACAGCTCACCTGGACCGGAGCGCACCGAGCCGAGCTTCCTCATGTTCCACATAGAGCTGCGCTCCGACACGGGGGGACGGATGCACTGAGGCCCCGCACGGTGCGGTGCGATCAGTCCAAAAAAAAAAAAAAAAAGGGGGGGGGAGACGCACAGTTGTGGATCGTACACTATCTCCCGCTTTACCAGGAGACAATCAGCAGCAGGGACAAGCTCAAACCTCCTCCTCTTCATCTTCTTCCCAACGTGAAGGATTGAGAGAGAGAGAGAGAAAGAGAGAGAGAGGAAGAGAGAGAGAGAGAGAGCGAAAGAGAGAGGGAGAGGGAGAGAGAGATTTGCATGCTCCCTTTTTCTTTCATTGCAAATGACTTGTTGATGAATTAAAAGGAAGAAATTACAAGAAGAAAGAGTGCCGGGAGAGAAGAAGAAAAAGCATAAGCTTGGATATTGAACGGAGCGGGGCATGTGGATATTGGCTCTTATCTTTTCCCAGTGCATCTTGAATGGTAGGTGATGCATTTGTGCACGTTAAACTTCAAGTTTATGTTAATTACCACAGGGGACTGAATGTCCAAATAATAGCCTAAATAGTCTGCATGCATTTGCACATTTAAGGTAGTGCATGGCTTGTATTTGTCCTGGCAAATTGGACGCAGGAACAGGCTGTTGCTATGTCCTGTCACAAGCACAGTGGCTTTTTTTTGGAGGGGGGGGGGGGGGGGGGGGGGGTTGATAGTTAGATCCACATTAACCTTCATAGAGCTTAAGTGTAAGAACGCTGAAGCACTCATGCATTATAAACATATAAGGTGATCCTTTTATCAAATAGAGAGAGAGAGAGAGAGAGAGAGAGAGAGAGAGAGAGAAGCCGAGAAAGAGAGAGAGAGAGAGAGAGAGGGCTTATGTAGGTTGAGTGATAGGTGCAGCCTGTACTGCATTAGGAACAACACATTTCTATGTGTTTTTAGTTTTAGTTTTAATGCAATATATTTTAAAGCAAATTCCAGGCCTTCAATGAAATCTTATAATTATTTGTGTTTCATTCCCAGTTTGAATCAGAGAGGGTTATTAATTCTCTTTCATCACACTGTACTGGGCCTCAGTCTGGGTGCATTTTTCTACTTCAGTTTTAGATGCTCAATGTGTATATAAGCACTTTTCAACCATATTTCTATGCAGATAGCTTCTAAAAAATATTTTTTAGTGATAGATTAATTTAGTTTGACACATTTTCATGTTTATCTCTGTTAATGAGCATTTGTTTGTTGAATCTCCAACCAGCCAGCAAATTACATTCAAACACTACAATTATTCATTTCATGAGAATGAAATAATTTCTTTATAGACGTTTGAATGAAATTTCAATTTATAAATCTACAGCTAAACTAAGATATTGATGAAAAATGTAGTGCATTTACTGAAAGCCTTAATAGAAGTAAATGTGTATTATTAAATGTATAAAATGAAATAACTTTGCAGCTATGATTGCATGTTTGCATGCTTTCTGTTAGATCTATCGAGTATCTTCTAGGAAAAAGGATTAAATAGGTTGGCTGTGCTTTCTTTCTGGCATTGCACCCGCCATATTAGAAGCACAGACATGGAGTCATTTTGGATTTGAAAAAAAAAAAAAAATAGACAAGCCCTTATCACCCTTGCCCAAGTGCACATCACGCAAAAATACATCCACATCCTATTGTGTGCACAGCGAATTCCCCCAAAAGATAGCTTTGATAAGTGGCGATTGTGTTCTTTTTTTTTTTTTTTTTTTTTTGGAGCTGGGGGTGACTGATTTTTTTTTTTTTTTTACAGAGAATACAAGAAGGGTGTGTGAGGAAGGGGGGCAATGAGGGGCTGTGGGGTAGGGGGTGGGATATATTGCGCGTGTTGGGGGGCAGAAATCGTCTCGAAAGAAAATTGGGGGGAGATATTTAAAGAAAAAAAGGTAGACGGAGCGAAAGGGTTAAAAACACACACATTGTAATTTGAGAGTGGAGGGTGATGCGTCAAGCAAAGATGACAGGAAAACCATTTTGTGGCCATGCTGAAGGGTTCAATGAAGGCAGTGGTTATTTATAGAAGAGAAAGGAGTAAAAGCAGTGACCGTGGTGTACCAAACACTTCTTTCTAGCAATTGAGGCAAAAGACAATGTCCAGAAAACACAGAGAGAGAGAGAGAGAGAGAGAGAGAGAGAGAGAGGACACTGTTGTCCATTTCAAATCTCACTCAATGCCGAGCTGTAAAAAAAAACCTCTGTTTGCTGAGCACGATGTATTGCTTTTGCTTGTGAATGGCTTTTCCAGTCTCTTTGGTCCAAGGCTACAGCGTTGCAAAATGGCTGCTGCTACAGACATCTACATGGAAACTTTGAATGGCAGCAAACAGCACTTGTAATCGTGATGAATGCCGCGTTTGTGGTTGCTGGCCGGTCGTCGTGCCGTTTCCCATCGACAGGACTCGGTTCATTTGACGCTGACCTTTTTTGTATTGATTTCAAACATTCAGATATTGTTTTGTGGGCAGGAATCAGTGAGTGCATTATGACAGTCCTCACACACTGCTTTGCTTCTTTCTCCTCTGTGCTAAATGAACTGGAGAAAAAAAAATAGGGTTGTTGATCTTAGACAGTATTCTTTCTGCTGCACATTTGTCCCCCCCGCCCCTCCTCCCCTCTGAACAGACCTGCAGAGATTAGCCTTAATAAATAGCCTCTATCAGAATGGAACATTTTGCACCTCTTTTGGACATAGAGATGTAGCTTTCTGAAATAAAGGCTTTTAAGGCTCTGGTCCAGTACAGGCTGCTGAGGTTGTCTCTATGGAGACCTGGGTAATGAGTGTTGCTGCAGTGTGGGCTTTGGGCTTTGAGCAACACTGCACTCTGTTCAGGTGACCCTGGGAAAGCTTCCTGATAGATTCCAGCTTGTCTCTCTTTGCTTATAATAGTAACATTTCATTTCATCGTTTTATCTGATTTAAATGTTTGATTGGTGAAACGCTTCAGTAGATTTTTTGCCTGTTTAGGTTCTTCTACCGCCATTTATGCTGATACCCATATTTGCATTGCCTGTTAAAGATGATGAATTCAATCCACATATTTGCACCTCATCTCTAGCTCTGCAGCGGTCATTTATGAATCGTAGCTACTGTATAAACTCCCATTTTGCCGTGAATTGCCGTTTTGCCAATTTGAGGACACATTTGCGAGCTCATCTACAGGAGATATAAACAATTCACCGCTGTGGAGAGTAAAATCTGCTGTGGAGTTCACTTCAGTGGTGCTTGAGCTTTTAAACTGCTCTTGCAAAAGTGTCTATTAAAACCTAAATGGAATGGGAACAACATTTTCCAGTTATGATGAGATAAAATTGGGGGGAATGGCATAATGTTGTTTTTGCTCAGCTACACCAGAGGGAGGGGGTGAGGGAGGGGGGGGGTCTGACACATGCTCAATTGGACACTAATAAGCTGTGTAAATATACAGCGAACCTCCTCAATTGGCTCTTAGTATCACTCTGTGCATGTGTATTTTTAGCTTTCGGCTTAGGATGACGAGGGGCTGCTGGGGGAAAAGGTACCCTCGTTTATTAAAACATAAGCATTTTTTCAGTATGACTTCATCCGGGCTTCAAACATGATTAATGTAGGAACACAGTTTAGTTTCCCTCTACTTTTTTTCTGGTTCAGATCATCATAGCAACAGATTGAACACAGACAACTGTCTCTCAGCTTGTTCATACTGTACAACAAATGTATTGGATAAAGATAAAAAACAGCATCTGAATACCTTTTTATGAGCATTTAGATTTAGACTATTTATCGGGAATAGCAGATATTAAACCTGATGTGCACATATATTATAATCAACCAGGCTCCAGAGAGGACAGCTATTAGACATACAGACATAATTCAGTTGTATCTGTATCATTTTGCTAGTTATGAGCAACTAATTGGTTACAATCTCCTGTGTGTACCTTACTGTGCAATATTGAGAGGGAGAAGTCTATGATTATGTCACTTCTGAAAGTTTCAACTCAGTGTAAACAGCCTCATCTCATAGAAATTAATTTTGTATACTACTAATTATGTTTTTCATCAACATGATGAGGAAGATTTGTTCTACCAAGTGACAAAATGTTCACTGATGACTTCTCCTCTGGCAATTCTATATTTTCTCATTGTAACTTAAGCATAATTAAAGTTGTTTATAGTTATGTTATGTATAGGCACTAACAGTTCTTGGTTAATGTTAAGGAAAGATTGTAGTCTTGGTTGAATACTGTAAAAGTGAATGAAGCATAAGAAAGGTTTCTTTACCAAAACCACAATCTTTATCCAACCTTAAAGGTGTGTTTGTCACCTAAACTAAGCATTCCAGCACTAAGAATGTGAATCCTGGCTTGTTGTGTCATAATCTTGCACTTTGTACGACTACCGTCCACCAAGGGGCCGAAATGAAACGCACCGTAGAGCTTATTTTGTCTCAAACTTTCACAGATTTCCTATTAAGATACATTAAGATTTCTTTTAGGGGAGGATAGTATATGTTAGGATTAGGGTTTGGGTTAGAAAAAAGTAGTGGTTTAGGGTTAGGGTTAGGGTACCAGGGGTGCAGAGTAATGTGTGTTGTCCCAGGGGCACAAAGACCTGGATTTTGTCTAAGTTTTTTGACTGGTGATAGAGAGGGCTAGGATTAGGGTTATTTGACTGGTGATAGAGAGGGCTAGGGTTAGGGTTATTTGACTGGTGATAGAGAGGGCTAGGGTTACGGTTATTTGACTGGTGATAGAGAGGGCTAGGGTTAGGGTTATTTCTTGGTGCTGAAAGTGAAACATTTGACCAGTCTTTGCTGGTCTTAACGCAGACGTTAAATGTTTGATATTATTCGCCAAGTTTGGTACCATTGCATTGTTCTGACCAATTGTCACCAGTCAACACATCTCTAGTGTAGAGGTCACAGTAAGGCCAGTGGGAAACTAGGTCTGTGCAGACTAGTGTCTTTTGGTACACATCTGTCACTTCACATAGAGCCAGGATGGCTTGACAGAGTCACAGCAACACACATCAGCAAACAACAACTGAGCTCAGCTCCTCAGTCGCCCATTAACTCATTGGCTGCCATTGACTATAGACGTCTATAGACGTCAATCTGATTACAACCGTTCACTGCCATTGACGTCAATTATGTTTTTCTCTCTTTCTTTTGGTACCTTCGGTGTTTACATAGTCATAGAACACAATATTCTGTGGGTCTTGAAAGATCGGTCAAAATGCTGGCAGTATGGGGCTCTGCTCTGAAAATGGTTGGCAGCCAATGAGTTAATATAAATGGACCAGTTAACACAATGTAGGCCACTGAGAGGGAAATGTGTTATTTTTTTTAAATGCTGTGATTATTCTTTATAAGTAGGTAATGCTGACCACAGTTACTGTAATTACTTATGGTGTGCCCTATTATAACAGTGGTGGTTTATTCCTACATTTCATGTAACCCTGTGTGTTCCATTCCACGGTGTTCACCACCATGAGACTATCATTACTTCATCGTAACAGTGTAGTAATGAAAATGTAGTTTTAACTTGATATCAGTCTTTTATATATATATATGTTGTTTCAGATTGTATGTAGTAAGACTTTTCCCCTTATAAGCCTGGAAACACTTCACTAACATGTATTGTGATTGGTAGAATTGAGGTCAGAGCTTTGATTCTTCTTTGATTTCACATGTTGGATCATTATACAAGTCAAGTTAAGGAAGACATTTTATACATTTTACTTTGATCATGCATAAGGCTTAGCAAATTAATATCATGTAGGATTTTTTAATAAAGACTTATTGTCTATTAGCGACACGCTGTTTTTTGTGGACCCACTAATCTCAGCAGGATTTGTCAGTGCCATTGGGTCAAGATTGTTTGCGTCGCTCCACTGTGTGTGCTCACGCCTTAGCTTGGTCGGCGCAGACGAGTGTAGACTCAAGCATATGTTAATGGATGCACATTGAACTGTTAAAGGTTTCATTTAACCCAGACCGGAATGCTTAAGGAGATGATAGTGTGTAGTGAGGCAGAAAAAGAGGAGGAAGAGCGGGGGAGAAGAGCACAGAGTCAGCTTGTGTTATGTGGTATCTAATGCATGAGATTCAAATCCGGCCTGGTTCTCCATGCAGAAACGTGGCTATTTTAAGGCACTTTCCTATATATCACATAGTTATATGATCGGACACTGATGAAGACTGACCATTCTTTATTGTTTAACCAATGGCAAAAAAGCGCCACAAACCACTTTTCCTGGTAGAAGTGATAGAAGAGGCTTCAGCTCTTTGTACCTGTGTGGTGGAATAATGTTAGGACAATGCGTTGTACTGCTTACACTGGTGATAATCAGTGATGCAGCTGACATAAGAACAGCGTGATGATTTATGAAATGTCAGGAAAATATGAACTTGACTTTAATAAGGTCGAGGCAAATGGGGTAGAAAAGTGCTCGGCAATCATTAGAAAGCCAGATACTAGAGCGTCTATTAAGGCATTTCCCAGCTTGTGAATGTTTTATGGATAAAACGAGCATCGCTGTCAATGCTTACTGAACTGTCATGGATGTCAGAAATGCATTTACAGCATCACATTTGAGTTTGTTTGGTAACTTTCATAACTCAATAACCTCAAGAGGAATTGCCTCGATTAGAGAGCAAATCCCATCGTGTATTACCTGTTTTTAAGATTCTTTCAAAAACAGAATGCAAAGTGCACTGAGACACCCAAGGATGAACTATTTAAGAATGATGATACAAGCAGATTTGTTACGTCTTTGCTCTAGAAAATTGTTCTTGGCATCTGTTGACAGGACAGATGATGTAATGAGATGACAATTAGTTGTAGTGTTTGTTCTCTCTACGCCGCCTGTATCCTTTCATTATAAAATAGGGCAGTAGGTTAATGCTGTGGCCATGCAGGTACTGCAAGACCTAAGTTAAGTTCAGCTCAGGCTGTTCTCTAAATAAAGATTCTGGCCATTGCTCTTTGCTCGTAGTCTGGTTACAGCTCTCCAACATTGAGACTTCAACTTAGACGTTTTTATCTCATAAGATGTGCTTTATCTCATTTCCCATGATCAGTTTTCAATGTCTGACAGCTTCAGATACTTTTAATTTTGATTAACTAAACTTTAGAAGGGTACTTGTCGGTGAGGAATCCTCCATTCAAAGTTGTACAGTGGCTTTTTTCAGCTGACTGGCAACTCTTGAAGCTACGACAGCAAATATTCAACAGCAGGGGAACTTATGTGAGACAGACTCTACAGTCAAACTACAGGCAGACATTGAAAAAGCTTTGTCGCCAAAACCTCTACTGAGCTTTAGTTGCCATGAGCAGATATTCTGGGAAACATGTTGCATATCTTGTTTACTTCAAGTTTGGACATATCTGCAAAAAAAACATTGACAGTGTACTTTTCGCATGCTTATTTTTTGTGTAGGTGGCATTCACTTATCCTCCACTGTGTATTTTATTTACCATTTAAATGCAGTATACTGTAGTTGCATATTCTTTGGAGGAAAGGTTGGTCACTGGGGTGATGGAATTGTTGCCAAATAACCCCCACAGAGCCTGTCTGTTTGGGTTGTCAGTATGTGCTACTTGGATGTAGACGCCTGTCCGCCTGCTGACAGATCAGCTTTATTTCTGCCAAATTTAACAGTATTTATGGATATCACTGAGAAGTAGAGAGAGAGAGAGAGAGACTCCTTCTTTTTCTTTATGTCCATACACATTCAAACAGCTCCACACTGCATGAACAGGAAGATGATGATGGAGAAATATTTGTGTGACATCTCTTCCTGCAGATTCAGTTTCTTTAACCATTTTCATCATTTATTTAACCATATATTTATAACATGTATGTGACTGTGATCACCTTACACTGTTTACTATGTTACATTCTAAAACTGTGTAGGCATATAATTTAAAGCAAGTCAACAAAGCCAGTGATGACACATCTTCTGCTTTGTATTATCCATTCATAACACTTTAACTCTGCTTAAGTTATTATAACCTCTATATAGAAGGTGATTTATTGTATGCAAAATGTGGATATCCAATCATCCAATCAGTGTAGCCCTGTGTTGTAAGATATTTGGGTGCAGCCACTTCCTGATCTTTGTAAGGCTGGTAAACTAGCACAGACTCATTCGCTGACTGTCTTATTAAAAACAAAACTGCTTTTTAAAATTTCTTCCAGGTTCTTCTATTGTCTCATTTGCTTTTGTCATTTCTCTTTCCTTTTGTGTGTTGTTGCTTTATATGACTTCGACCTTAATCTTTACCAAGACAGCCAGCAAGTTGTTTATTATTCTATCGGGTCATTTTTAATATTATTGCATCAATTGGACTTGATTGAGGACACTAAATAAAGACAAAATATTTGGATACAGTATTTTTGGATTTGAGATTCACATGTGAGACAGTTTCTGTCTACAGTTTTTGCTACAGATAATGAATAAGAAGATAATATACAACATAAATAAAAAATTTAAAAAATACAGAATTTTATACTATACAACAAGAAGATATCAAGGTACACATTCACTATGAGTTTCTCTCCCTTTGATGGACTGCTGGGTCTGTTCATTAGGCGTTACCAGAGTCTGCTGATTTGCATTCAAAATCCAGCTCAGTTCCTGTGGCCTGAAATGTGTAACATTTTCAAACATTCTCTCAATGTTTCATTAAAGTGTTACTAGCCCGCAGCTCCATTCCGCTTCAGTCTCCTCTCTATCAGGCCTTCCCCAGAAGTGATTATGCTAATTGCTGTTTGATCAGATGATTAAATTATAATTTGATTAATCCCGGGCACTAAACGCTCTGAATATGTTGTGTATTTTGCTGCCTGGCAGTGTTTGCAGAGCCCCCTGCCACCAGGCAAGGCAGCCTAATACACACCATCCAGGTATAGGACAGAGAAAGATGTATGTAAGGCTGCATTACGAGCTAGTTATGAACATGGATGAAACAGTGGTTTAGATGTACTGTGGTGGAGTAATCACAGAAAACATGATGATTAATAAAGGATAGCTGGCGTCTGTGTGCAGATTGAGTAGAGCTCTAATGCAGATAGCTGCCATTTTCTCAGCCATTGCTTGTCTCTGTTACTCTCAATTGACTGCGTATCCATCAGGTTGATTTATGATAGTGCTGTATAGACAGCCAGCTGTAGGACTAAATGATGAGGGTCCTATTTTGTATCCACACTACTGAATTCAAAGCCTTTCTGGCATCACAAGGTGTATTTTTATGGTGTTAGTCTATTCTGTGATGTGTCTGAGTCTGATTATGCTTCATGAATGAAAGGGAAATTGAAGATCTGCACAAAAACTTCATGATTTCAATACAATACAATTGCATTACAAAAGAGTGCACAGACACACACACACAGACCTGCATGCTTAATAGATTGGCTCGCTATGTGTTTGCATAGTAGCAATGTGGGAGGACTGTCTCCTGCAGTGGGGTTACTGAAGATGAAATGTGCTCGCCTTTGAGGCAAATGGAGGG
This sequence comes from Scomber japonicus, assembly GCF_027409825.1. Lineage (NCBI taxonomy): Eukaryota > Metazoa > Chordata > Actinopteri > Scombriformes > Scombridae > Scomber > Scomber japonicus. Next base: position 26,402,780 of record NC_070590.1, on the reverse strand, counting down.
TTGTTGAGGGGAGGGGTGGCAGGGATGGGGGGGCGTTGAGTGTGTGTGTGTGTGTGTGTGTGTGTGTGTGTGATGGGGGGGTGGTTGATATTTTTCTGAGGCATAAGAGGATGGCTGTGAGCGGAAAGGCAGCGATGTCTAGTCATCTGACCCACAATCCCATTTAACCCCAGGACTTTGATTTGCCCTCCACTGTCAACTGCCAGCTTATTTTGCCTCTTTGTTTCTGTCCTGCAAATGGCTCTCGTTTTTTTATCACCCTCAGACGATGCAAAAACAACACAGCAATAAAGAAAATATCCCATAGCTCATTACTGTAAAGAACCAAAGAAAGGAATATATTTAAAACAAATATGTCATCTTTTATTCAGGAAATAATACAGTGTGTTTATTCATTGTGATAGATTTAAACCATGTGATTTTTTTTCTTTCTTGTAATTTCTTGATAATGCAATGTGTATTAACCCTTTCATGCAGGAAATTAAGATAACCTCAATCAGGATTGTTTTTATTTCTCTT